>NC_057354.1:50928153-51238153 GCF_016509475.1 Prionailurus bengalensis | reverse complement strand
AAAATAATTAAGTGCCTATTCCGTGCATGCTGACCAGCACTGTGAGTTGGCTTTATGTTCTTTGTTTGCTAATTTGATAAGCAAAATAGAACAAAGAAGAAAGAGAGAGCTCTTGTTGTTTACAGTTGTATTTTTTTATTTGTGAGGTATAACTTTTTATTTTTAAAAAAAAAATTTTTTTAACATTTTATTTATTTTTGAGACAGAGAGAGACAGAGCATGAATGGGGGAGGGGCAGAGAGAGAGGGAGACACAGAATCAGAAGCAGGCTCCAGGCTCTGAGCCATCAGCCCAGAGCCTGACGCGGGGCTCGAACTCACGGACCGCGAGATCGTGACCTGAGCTGAAGTCAGCCGCTTAACCGACTGAGCCACCCAGGCGCCCCAACTTTTTAAAATATGTTTAATGGCAATTTGCTTTTCTTTTTTTTGTGAGATGTATTGCTCTTAGCCTATTTTTCTTTTAAGACATTTGTCTTTTTGTTCTATTGTGTATTTAAGTCTTTATATAATATTAATATTAAGTCTTTGTCATATATCCTCCAAGTATTTTGCTAGCTTATTTTCGTTTTTGTTTTTGCTGTTTTTATCATAGAGGATTTCATTTTTCTGTAGCCAAATTTTTGTTATCATACTTCAAAAGAACTTCCCCAGCTCAAGATTACACATCTATTCATATTTCCTCTTGGGCATTCAAGACTTTTTTCTAACATTTAAATTTTTAATATTTATGTAATTAATTTTGGCATATGTAGTGTATTAGAAAACTTTTTTTAAAATAGCCAATTTTAATCACATTTTCTAACTTACTATTCCTGGTAGATGAGTGGACCAATGATTTTTATGTATTTATTTTAAAATTAGCAGTATTTCTCAAATTTACTTATTCTAATTTTTAGTTGATACTGTTTTTTCTAGGTAAAGAATTGCATACCTTCTAGTATTTATGTGTTCTGTTTTATATTCTTTTATGTCTTTGGCTCCAATTTCTAGACCAGTTCTAAGTAATAGTATGGATAATACAGTATTTTCTTTTTTAAAAAAACAAAAATTAACCTGGTATTATCTTCTTTTTAATTTTAAAAAATGAAATGTCTTTTTTTTGTGTATTTTGTTGTTGCAAAAGCTCTGACATGTATGAAGCCTTCAATTACCTTTCCCTTTGCATGATCAGCAAAGTATTAGGAGCCTCCCTTTGGCTGAATCTGAGTTGAGTTTATCACAGGCTCATGACTCTCTTGGTTGTGAATTTGTAAGGTGAGCAAGGCATGGGATTTTAGGGGCACTCTCTGTACATCTCTCCTCAAGCCAGGTGGCCACTTTGTCCCTAATGGTTACCAGGAAATCCCATACATTCTTCCCTTATTAATACCATTCCGTAGCCTGAGAACCAACTACCCTGAAACACGTGCAATGATATAATTCCCTTATTGCATTATTCTGGCTTGTATAAGTTAGGAGAAAAAATATTCTAAAGTCACAGATCATTTTGTCATTTGGAATTTTTCAAAGCCGTTATTTGGGAATGAGGAGAGAGAAAATGAGGGGTATGATCGCTCTTAGACTCTACTCTATACCCCTAGGTGAGGAGAGGTTTGGAACAGACCATGGGGGAGTGTCCCATGACAGACACTTATCCTTGCTTTTCCCCTATCTGTGTTCCATGAAAGGCACATTCTATTAACATTAGATCACTCCACCTTGACCTAGATGAATATCCCAAAACTATGTGGTCCCTTAGCTTATAGGGAAGCCAGCTTTTCTGGTAATTCCATGAAGTGTACTGGCCTAAAATGTCCCTCTGACCTGAGAGAAGCCTACAAGTCCCGTATTATTGCTTCACATTAAAGTATTGAAGACTCATTGGAAAGGCAGATGGTACCTTCAGATTCAGTAGGGGTTACCCCATTAGGCTGGCCATCATCTCCTTAGCACAAGTCCCAGATAGTCCAGCTGGTCTCCTAGCAGATTGTTGAGAGACAAATGACAGGGAGGTTTGATGTGGAGGGTCAGGGGGAGAGGGTGGTTAGGCCAACAGTCTGTGGAGTGTTCTATTATATATCCTATGTATTGAAGGAAGGATGGATATTGGAAAGGGAACAGAAGCTGACCACAGATCCTTGGTGTAGGTGCCAGTTTTGCCTGTGGCATCCCTGTCCGGCCTTCTTGACGCTAGCCGCTGCCCATGTTGTCTCTTTTCCCCAGTCTTCTTTCCTGATGGCTTCCACCTTTTGCTCTTCATCACTGCTCCATGCTTTCTTTCTCTCACCCTCTTCTCTCCACCCCCTGTCATTTGTCCCTGTAGCTCCTGGCACCTGTGAAGCCACCCTGGTCATGTTCTTCCTCACAACTACTAGTCTGCCAGTCTTCCCAGAAAGCTCCTCTTCCTCTGTGCTTCATGCCTCTTCCTTTCTCTTTCCATCTGTTTCCACTTTGTGCGTCTATACTTGGCATTGTCTGCATTGCCAAAGAATTTAAGAGGGTTATACAAAGCTTTTTGTACACGACTCTAAATAAACGGAACTGTATTCGGTCATTTTTTGTTCATGGATGGTGCCAGAAACTTTAAAAGCTTTATACTTCGCTGAATTTATTTTTATTCAAAATAATTTTATTTCAGTAAATAAATAATAGGAACATGAATTTTAAAATACTAGCTATATTATAAATTGCCAAGCTCTTCCATTTGCAGATTTTTGCAACTATAATCAATATATAAGAGAGAAAGAGGGAGGTCCTGGGTGAAGATGTAAGGGCAGACTGTTTTCGTATGTCAGATCCCAGAATGGATGATAAACCATTCTTTGCATCCTTGCTTAGGATCTTTTCTGAGCTTCAGCAGTACTTACTGGTCTCCATTTTTGTTGTGTGTGTTTTGTTGTGTGTCCACGTGCATGTGTGCGGCGACCCCAGGATGAGATCCTGACTGTCATCAGAAGAGTGGATGACAACTGGGCAGAAGGCATGCTGGGAGACAAGATTGGGATCTTCCCCCTGCTGTATGTGGAGGTAAGGTCATGCTCTCAGATACACTTCCTCTTCTACCCTGCGGTCTGTTTCACTAGACAGGTGGGGTTGTGGGGGTGGACTCCTGGCCTAGGACCCCTTTCCCAAGAGAAGAAGATGGGGACTGCATTGGACTTCTGTGCCAGTGCTATGAGAATTGTCTCAGTCCCTCAGGTTGTGTGTCCCAGGCCTGGATGCAGACTATCTTACTGTGTGGGCAGGGAAGGAGGGTCTCCCCAGCCCCAGAGGAGAAGACAGCATTCCCCTGTCACTGCAAACATAGCTGAAGAATGCTGGCTCTGGTGGGCTGTTTGTGGTCCTCATAGGACTTGCGTGACTGGGCAGCTTGTCCAACTGGGAGTCCTTAAAGCAGAGATGATTTGGGGCCTGTTAATTTCCTGTCTCCTTTCTGTAACTAAGGAGCACTTTGTTTCCAGTGCATAAGTTATGGGCAGTAGCTGAGCCGGGAGCATCTTAGAATGTTTGCCCTGGAAACCCCTGTTTGCTGTGGGCTATTTGTGTATGTGCAGGAGTATTTGCCCATCATGTGCGAGTGTGCTGTTTGTCAGTACAAGTCATGTGTGTATGCCCATGAGCCAACACACCCTTCATCTATTAATCACTGCAGTTATCCATACAGTTCTTTCAGCTAATGCATACTGCGTGCTCGCTGCATGCGAAACACTTCTAAGTACTTTCTCATTTAATTTTCTCAACACCCTAGGCATATGAAAGCCAGGAATGTCCCCACTTTACAGATGAGCCAATAGAGACAGAAAGTTCTCCCAGCTGCTAAGTGGAACATGAGCACAGGCCGGTTGCTCTAGACTTAGCCCTTCACTGCCCTGCCCCTGAATGCCCCCCACTAGCAAACTGTAGTTCACTCAGCCTGTTGTGGGGCTCCATGTGCTGGTAGGTGGCACATCTAGCTTTGCCACACCTACTGAGCTGTGTGTGGGTGCCACTAGGTGTTTGTTAAACACATCTGCTGATTCCTTTTTCATATAGGATAAAGTTCAAATGCTATTGTAAGGCATTCATGATTCATAGCCTGCAAAGGCTAGATGTTTTGCTAGCCTCATCTCTGGTCATTTCCTCTCCTTTCCCTAAATGCTCTGGACTAGTGGTTCTCTCACGTTAATTTTGAATAGACTGCCCAGGAGATTCTGAGGCCATCTTATGCAATAACAGTAAGCCCACACACGTACACACACACACACACACACACACACACAGTGCCCACACTCAAATATACATGGACTCATACACACTCTGACACACACTCTCACACACACATCCACACCTCTCCCTAGTACACTGTAAAAGTCAAAATTTCCCAAACACCTTGTAAGCTTCCATTTGTGCATTTGCTTCAGTTTCCAGGGGGATGTTCTTCTTTATCCTGCAGCTTAAGATCAAAGAACCTGATGCATGAGTAACACTTATAGTGCAGTCTAGCAGTGAAAAACTTGGCCTCTCAGACATCTGTAGCAGTGGAACTATTTTTCCCCAGGCAGACTTCTAAGGATGCTCAAACACATATGCATAAATGCTTACAGAAACTTTGTTATGATGTCCCCAAACTGGAAACAATGCAGATGTCCCTCAGCAGTGGGATGGATAAATGAAGGATGGTATGTCCATACGATGGAATACTATCCAGCAGAGAAAATGAACAAAAGACTACTGCATTTAAAAGCATGGCTGAATCTCACAGACAGATCTTTTGAAAGAAGCCAGACACAAAAGAGTACATATGATTTTCGCTTTTAGGAAGTTCAAAAGCAGGTAGAACTACTCCAGGGTGACAGAAAGAGCAGCTGGGCCTCTGTGGGGAGACTTACGGGAAGCAGGGAGAAGGAGGCCTCTGGGATGTGGAGGTGTTTGAAATCTTCATCTCAGGAGGTTAACAGTTATGTGCAGCCGTAGAGTGACACACAGTTAACATTTGTGCATTTTTCTTTAAAGCACAGTTTAAGAAACTAAGATAAAACCTCATAAGGAGCCCCAAGGCAGGTCGCACTGGCACCCCCTGCAGAAGGCCAGGTTAGCCCCAGCAGCTTCCACCCTCTGGAAGGGCTCAGACATTGTCAGGGAGGTTGAGAGCTTGGGCTCAGGACTGGGAAACCAATCAGTGGGGCTCTCTGAGTGTTCTCCTTAGTTCCAAAGACTTACTCAAAGGGCAGACTTCCTGAGGCCCAGCCACAAGAGACACGCTTTCAAATACTTCTCCCTTGAGGACATAGGTAGGCTCCTGCATCCTTCTGGCTCAGAAGCCCTCCATGCCCCACACCTCCAGTGACAGTCCTGCCTCTACTCTGAACACGGCTGTCTTACTCCTTTGTGTGTTTCCTCAGATAGGATGCCCTGAGGGCCCTTGAGGCTCCAGTGCTAGGCTCTTCCCAGGAGCAGTAGCAGAGCATGCCTGGAGTAGCCATGGGCAGGGGACTTGCTCCTCTGGGTCGTGCTCCTTCCTGGACAGCACTGTGGCCTGTGCAGAGCCTATCCCCTCACCATGACCCTAAGGAGCCCCAGCCACAACACCCCTGAACTGCTCTGGAACAGACTCCTGGCTTCTCACTCAGCAACCAGTGAAGACAAGATGCCCCAAATGGATATTTCCTGAGATGGTGTTTCACTGTTTCTATATCAATTCCCTTTTAAAGTACTTGAGTGGCTCTGGCCCCATCATAGCCTTGGAGGTAGATTCCAGGGCTTGCAGAGTTCAGGCTGTCTTCTCTCCAGGAGGCTGAGCAGGCCTTTGAGATCTGAGTGATTGGAACTCCAGTCTTCTGCAGGGTTTGAACCTGAGCTTCCTATTGGGGCAGTTCCTGCCCTCATGCTTGACCCAGATGGATCTGTAATAAGTGAACGAGCACTTTTGCTCTGTAGATTATACAGTCTTCTCTTAACCAGGACTGTTTCTTCACCCTGGGCTTGCCAAGTAGGCACAGTGGGACGGATGGTATAAAACCCGGGTGCAGCTGGCCTGGCCTTGAGCTACTGGCAGCCTGTCTTCTGAGAAGGTGGTCCTGTCTCTGGAAATATCTATACCTCTGGTGTACTGCAGAAATAACCCTGTCATCCACACTCCCCATAGTGCCCAGGGGCCTGGCTGCCACTGTATCCCCATTGGTGACCTGGGCCCGCTGGTCTCAGGCACTGACTGCCTGCACCTGGCTCCTTCACCCTCAACTCCTCACCACTCCTGTGCAACTTCCCTTCCCCACCTTTGACCTCCTTGATGCCTTTCCAGCTCCTCTTCCTACTTTCCCCGCCACTGGTCCTGCATATCTTGAACCTGCCTCCATGTTCTTTTCTCCCCCTTTGTTCCATGAACAATCACTGTCCAGCAGCCATCTTCACACCGGGACAACAGCACATGTCAGACACCTGCCTCTTTGTTAGGATGACTGCTGGGCAGGGCACTCTCACTGGTGTCTATCCAGGACAGAGAGAGGAGCTGACATTGCTCTTGCCCTTGGGGAATAAACCCCAAAACATGACAGTGACATGGCCTTCCTTATGTGCCTCAAGTCCTTGAGGAGGCAGAATAATTGTCATCATTTTCATTTTTCAGAATGGTTCAATCTCAGAGAGTTCCTCAGGCCCAGGGGAACCCTCCTCCTCTAGGTGGGGGCTCAGCATTGCCTGCTGTGGGTAAATGTACTGTAGGAACACACGTGGCACTCTGCCCTTCTCACATCCTGGCATGGCTGGGTCTGGCTTTGCTGTTCCACCCTGCAGCATGAGTACCCCAACTGGGGATCCTGCATTCTTCTTTTCCATAGGCTCCAAGATGGCATGCTTGGCATTTGCCCTTAGTATGGACCTCAGGTCATCCCTGTAGAGCAGGGCCTATTTCTCACGGGCCATGGCAACCCTAGTGGCAGGACGTGACTGGGACTCAGGGCAGCTCAGAGCATCATGGGCTTCAGAGGTAGACCCCACTGGGCTCAACACCATGCATTAGACATGTGAATTTTGGCATATTTCTTAACATTTCTGAGCCTGTTTCCTTGCTCATCTGAGGGCAATAACATGGACCTCATGGGGATAGTTGCAAGGCTTCAAGAACAATAACAGAGTGCACAGACCAGACCTGGCATTAGGTAGGTTGGCAAGGGCCATCTGTGTTGTTGCTCTGCTATTGTTTGCTGAATGAATAATTGCACATTGGTCCATTCATGTGTTTACTGAAGATCTCTGTGTCATTCCTGAGCATTGACCATATTTGACCTCATATTTCTGAGAGTTTTCTCACAAATGCTCATTTTCACTCCTCAGCAGGGGTGGGAGCTTTTTGAAGGTAGGTGTGCCCCTATTTCTGTGCAAGTACAACAGCCCCACCCTGGTTAACAAGACAAGTGGTGCAGATATTCCCATGCTGCATGATAGGAGAGGTTGCTTGCTAGAAAGCTATTCTTTTATTTTATTTCATTTTATTTTATTTTATTTTATTTTATTTTATTTTATTAAAAAAAATTTTTTTAATGTTTTTATTTATTTTTGAGACCAAGAGAAACAGAGCTTGAGCAGGGGAGGAGCAGAGAGAGAGGGAGACACAGAATCCAAAGCAGGCTCCAGGCTCTGAGCTGTCAGCACAGAGCCCGACACAGGGCTCCAACTCACAGACTGTGAGATCGTGAACTGAGCTGAAGTCAGAAGCTCAACTGACTGAGCCACCCAGGTGCCCCTAGAAGGCTATTCTTGAAGTGCGTTCCTGGGAATCAGCTTCAGTCTGGAGAGACACCGAGACAGGACACAGGACTGTGTTCTGTCTGCCTCAATGGGGGGTTTGCGTGGAGACATAGAAGGAACATTAGGTAATCTGCCTGTGATGCTTGTCTGTGAGGAAAGCCTGTCCGTGGGGCTGGCGCTAAGACCCAACATCTATAATAAGCTGCAGACACAGTTGAAAAGAATGAACATGCAGTGAGCACAAGTGTCAGGTTCTGCCTTCGCACTCTGAAAATCAGTTGTCGAGGCAGAATGAGGGGGAGACCTGCATCACCAGCAGTTAACTGACAAAGACTTCCAGAATTACCAGATAATGTGATGGCGCTTTACTTCTGCTGAGTACGATGTCTAAACTTACTAGCCACTCTTCATGGTTGGTGTTGTGTGGTTGGCTTCCCAGGTGACATGGTCTCGGGGGGGGGGGGGGCACCCTCATGCTCGCTCGTATGCCCCACCCTACATGTGCACACAGAAACAGATGCTTCACCTCCTCTGGCAGCAAGTGGGGAAGGTTCTGGGGCAAGGTGGGGGGAATCCCTTCCAACTTCCCTTAACTATCCACAGTGAGGAGGGTGAAGGGTGGCCATTCTGTGCTGAAGATGGGCCTGAGTCTGTGGCGTGAGGACAGGCAGAGAAGGAAGAGGGTGTGCAACGCCTGTCCCAACAGCCAGCACACACTGCCCAGGGTGCTGTTCTGGACAAAGGAGGGAACCTCTTTGCTGCCTTTGGATTTGGCATGGGAGAAGAGATGAGTAGCAGGTTCCCCAAGGGAAGCTCTCACCTCATGGCATTGACCAGTGCGTGATTAGATGTGTAACTAATTATTCCTAGGTGCTATCATCGATTCCATTGACTGCTTATATTTGCATAGCTTTTCAGTGGTATTACAGCCATCCTCCCTATTCAGCTGATAAGAAATGTGAAGCCTGATTAAATGGTACCATGCACTGGGGCACTGGGGCTCAGCTGCCTGACCCCTGCCTGGACTCTTCCCTGGTGTGGGCAGGCATACACTGAAGGGGAGGGGAGTTTTTACATTCCCAAAGGAGGCATGGCTTGGGGCTGTGAAATGCCTGAGGGCTCTTCTGAAAAAACAAAATTCAGGGAAAACTCTTATGAACGTCAAATAACCTGAAAGCTCTTGCTTAGCTGAGCGGGCATGTGTGTAATCTGCACACAAATAGAATCTGCCTGAGATGGCAGAGGGTGAAGCATGTGGTGAGCCGTGTGTCAGGCTGCCTCTGCCAGACTTAGAAATGGGGAGTGCAAGTAGGGGCACAGAATAACTGGCAGAGCTGCTGGGTCCACAAGGGTCTGCTAATTCAGAGAGAGCAGTTGCACCAGTGGGTCTGTCTCATAAGATAACCCCAAGACCCAGAAAGAAAGAGCTGGGTGGTTTTCTCCTACCTTCTGTGACCATGGCTGTGGGAATACAAGGTACCACGATGTCCTGGCTAGTGCCCCAGGTTTACCATAGACATGAGTCACTCAGCCCCTCTCTCCTCTCCTTGCTAGGTGTGGAGATCCAAGAGTTTCTAGGTTCCCTCTCTGTGGCTTGTCAACTCCATGCTTTGTGTATAGAAGCAAAATAGAATTTCAGTGGCAGTAAAGCACAGTTTACCCTGAAGCTGGCCCATGGGATATGGGCATGAGATACCTCTGAGGGGATATGAGGTCTTGGGTGCATGGGCAGACATTCTCACAGGGCCCAGTTGAAAGGAATGGAGGCCTGGTAGGAATTTTCACACGTGTGCAGCAGTCTCTCTTCTGAGAGCCCATTCTCAGGTATGGCCACCGTGTGCCCTCCATGGGCTGTGGCAGGCATGGCTGTGGGTGAGCCAGGTCTGTGGCTTCTTTTCCTCTGGAGACCATGTGGGTGGTGTCACCAGGGAAGGTTCCAGGAAGCTCCTCAAGAACAGCCTGGGCCTGTGGCTCCCAGGTAGGCTTTCCAGGCCACAACTGGCCTGAGATTTGCCTCAGGTCTGCAACCGGCTGATGGGGCGCTAAGACCTCCAGCCCCTCAGGTCTCGTGTCCCTCTGGCATCACCTGTCTCAGACCCTCTGAGACAGACCCCACTCCTGTCTCAGACCCTCTGCTACCCACCACACTGGATGGTACCACTCAGTTTCCCAAACCAAGCCTGGGTTCTCTCTGGTCCCCTTTTCTCCCTCACTTCCCAATCCACTCTGCAGTCAGTTCTCAGCAGTTCTATCTCTGAAAATCCTTCTCAAGTATAACAAATATATAGTATAATTTAAAGTATAACACACCATTAGTGCTTGTCAGACAACTGCTCTCGCCACTCAACATATCAGCAAACAAAATATTCCTGTCTTTATGAAACTCTCTTATGGAACTCACTTTCTGGTGTGGGGGGCAGATAATATGCAAGTCCATTATATAAACGCCTCAGAAAATGATAACTGAAATGGAGACAAAAATAAAACGGGAGAGAGGAGTGTTGGGTGAGCATTCTAGACAGAGGGGACAGCCAGTGCAAAGTTCCTGAGGCAGGAATGTGCCAGGCCTGCTTGAGGAACAGCAGGAAAGGCTGAGTGGCTGGAACCCAGTGGGCAAGGGGGTAAGTAGTAGGAGATAAGGTAAGGTGAAGAGGGTCAGATCACATAGGCCCTTGAAGACCTATTTAATAAAATTGGCTTTTGTTTTACGTGAAATAGGAAACCAGTGAAGAACTTTTGAGCTTGATGATCTGACATAAGTTTTATGTGAATCACTTTGGCACCACTGTTGAGCATCGATTGAGTATAGGGGGATGGGAGCATGTGTGGCAAGAATGGAAATAGATTGTGAAGCTATTGCCAGCACAGGCCACGGTGGTAGTCACAGAGGTGGCAAAAAGCATCAGCTGCTGTAGCTAGTAGAACCAGCAGGAAGTGCCGATGTGAGGCTGTGAAATGTAAAACATCCAGTTTTGGCCTGAGCAGCTGGAGGAATGAAATCACCATGGACGTGAAGGGTGAAGTGGGCTGGGGTACATGGAGACCAAGAGGCCAGTTCACAGAAGGTTGGGCCTGGTGTATCTGTTAAACATCTGAGTGGCTTATCAGATAGGCAACAGGTATGCAGGGGTCAAGTTCAAGACAGAGGTCTGTGTTGGAGATGCTAATTTGGGGTCTTTGGCATGTAGATGGGCCACTGTGGGAATGAGTATCGGCTGGGAAGGGTCCAAGAGCAGAGTCCTCCCCTAGTTCGGGGCACGTCTGGTCCTGCGCCTGACACCAGCCTCCCCATCACTAGTCTGTCCTCCACACCATATCTGAACAGCGTTTCTCTCAAATCCACCCTGCCCTACCCTCTGCCCCAGCCCCACCCTCCTCCTTTCTTCCCAGCCTGGGCTCAGTGGTCTCCAGGGTAGTGATCTCCAAACCTGCCGTGAGATGCCGAGACCGGACTTTGCAACTTCCACCTAGCATGGTGGCACCAGGCTGTCTCTAGGCACCTGAGATTCCAGCCACCCAAATTTTGACGGTGCCTTTCCTAGCTCAGGGCCTCTGTGCAAGGACCCATAGAGCTCTTCTTCATCCTTTGAAACCCAACTCAAATGGCACTCACTCCATGGAGCCATTCCCTGAGCCCTAAGACCCTGTTTATGTCAAGGCACAGGGCTTCCAGCGTTTCTTAAACTTCTTCAGTCCCCTGCAATCCTTAAAGGACTGGGATCCTTTAAGTCAGGGACCTCTTTTTGTTCCTTTTTAATATCCCTAGCTCTTAGCAAAGTGCACACAGTGGGTGCTTAATAAATGTATGACTGTGGGAGTGACAGCTTATCAGGAGATCAGCATGAGAATTAGCCAGGAGCCGTTTTCTGGATCCAGAAACATGCAGTGATTATCCAGAGCCAGAGGCTGTTTGGGGAATTTGGAGGCACAACCGAGAGGTAGGGCATGGGGGAAAATAGGATTGGACTGGTTTTTAACTTTCAGGACAAACCACGTGATGTTTAGAGGGGTATTGTCATGGGGGCTGGCTGTCTGGAAGCACCAGGAAGAATGTGGTTGCCTTGTTCCTGGATTTTGGAAGTTGCCCAGATCTCCCTTTATTGGTGCTGTCCCAGGCTGACCAGCACTTCCCTTCATAGCTATGTGCCTTTTCTGGGTCTGACTTCCTTCAACGGACTGCAGGGTGTGCGGAGCACACACACTTGTCCCCTCACAGCTGCGTGACATTGCCTGTCCCACTTGCCCTGGATTCCATGGCTGCGTGGGCCCAACTCCCACCAGGCTGAGGACACAGTTGAGGAAGGATGGTCACCTCTTTGTCTCACTTCCAGTCTTCACTCTCATAGCTCCTGAGGCTGAGCCCCACGCTGTCTTGGCTAGCTCCCATGCCACCCCTCTGTGAGAGGCCTCTGCCCCTGCTGGGGTAAGGGCTTCCTCCTTATTCCCACCAGGTTCTTCGCTCACCCAGGTATAGGAACCGTTGACATGCACTCAGCTGGAGAGCACCTGGTAGGCATGATTCCATCCATCTCCTTCCCCTTCGCATCCCCAGATCTCTTGACACTCAGATAAGGTGCAGTTGCAGGTTTCAGTGGGAGGGTGAGCCACCCACCCCTGAAAACTGGGTCTCATGTGCTCTGTGCTGTATCAACTAAGCAGATGCACAGGTGATGGCTGTTTGTCCTATGCACAGGTGGTGACATCTGGTAGAGGGAGCACTGAGCACACCCAGGCCCAGACGCTGGCCACAGATGCCAGGGAAGAACTATTTCGTCTTCCTGCAGGCTGACGGAACTTTTGGGTTGGAAGGAAATCTTTCCTTCCCTCTCATATGTCATATGTCAACCTTTATTTAACATATACATTTTAATGCATTTCCTTGTTTTGTGCTGTTACATGTAAACCTGTAGGTAAGGAGATGGCCCTCGGGTCCCTTGGAGGCATGGGTAAGCAAGCCCATTGAAGCGGGCTTTCCTGTGTTCTTGATGGTAATTTATTTGACTCACGTGGAAGGACAGTGGCTGCCTTTGGCCACAACCTGAAAGGGTGCAGGTTGACTCTGACACTCACAGGTGCCTTTCCTGTGCCTTTACCTGGGAACATCCTTTACCCCCACACTCCATAGGTGAAAGGAGCAGATAGATCCTTGGGGGTTTGAGTCTAGAGGAGGGGGTGTCTGGAAGCAAGGTGTGGTTCAGGAAGGGAAGAAGCTGAGAGGAGGGATTTGAGCATATTAGTTGAGGTGTCAGTACCTGCTGTGACAGGTGAACCCTGAGATCCTAGGGCTTAACTGCAGTAGAGGGTCACATCTGGCTGTTCTGGTCAGCCAGGCTCTCATAGGCACCAGGGAGACCCAGCCAATGGGGCTCTACCATCTTTAACACGTGGGAGTGAGGCTAAAGTGGGAATTTCATGAGCTGGGCCTGGCAGTGGACATCAGACCACCACCCACAGGCTGTGGCCAGGACTCAGTCACACAGCTGCCTGACCACAGGCCACTGGGGGCCCAGGAGGTGGGGGAAAAAGTAGATCCTCCAAACAGGAGGGCCTGCCCATTTATGGCGATTTTTAGTTTTGTCCTGTGCATGTTTCATTAACACTAAGAAGGCAATGACAGGAAATGAAAGGCCATGTTCAGAGGAAAGTCCCTAAGGAAAATCTCTCCTCTGTGGAAGCATCTCTTGCCCACCAACCTGTGAAGGCATTCAGTTGTGCGGTTGAACAAAGATAAACCGGGAGGGACGAGTGGACAGAGACATGAGGTCTCTGGTGAAAAACCAGGAAAAAGGCACATCTTAAGCAGTTATCAGAGTCAAGGGAATGCTGCTCAGCGGTATATTGGATGGGGCACCCTAAGGGGAGGGTAGGAGAGGGGAACAATAAAACCCAAGGGATAGCAGGGGGTAATTGCTAATTGGCACCTAGAGAAGAGACAGAGACAGAGACAGGAGAGGATAAGGGCCCACCTTGACGGACAGGAGAGAAACCCACCCTTCAGAGGGAGGAGAAGGTGAATGGGAAAGGTTCTGAGGCACACTGAGGCCTGGGCGGATGTTCAGAGTTTATGCCGAGTTGTTCTGGTCTCAGCTACTTGGCACATTATTTGTTGCGAATGACAAAGTTCAGGACTTGAGAACGGAGGCCATGTGGGACTTTGCCAGGGAAGATGGTGGGGGTGTGTGGAAGAGATGCAAGAGCTGAGGGAGGATGTGAAAGGTGGGCAAAGGACTCCTGGTTTGGGGACCCAGCCATATGGGGGTGCTAGTGGGACATGAGTGCTGGGCTTTGGGGCACTGCTGGAGGCTGAAGGTGCTGGCCACTGGCTGTGGAGCTGGATGGTGACCTGGGAGGACAGTTTGGAAAGAAGAGATGGCTCAGGAGAGAGAAGGTTCCTGGGCTATGGGTAATGATGGGAGGAAGCCCAGGTCCAAACAGATCTGAGGGGCTGAAAGATGAAATTCGAAAGTTGAGCACATGCTGAAGTCCATTTAATTTACCTCTGACACCCCAAATGCATCAAAGACAGCTCTGTCATTCAACACCCCACACTTAGCTGTATGTACCCCAGAGTGGCTTCTGCAGGAAGCCTGTTTCTCAAGCCTGGAGCCAAAGCATGGGCACATGGTGGATCTATCCTCTGGCTCCTGCTGTTCTAGGACAGCACAGCCCTGTCCTGTTTCCTGCCCTTCTGCTCCCAGGTGAATCCTTCATAACCTCCCACAACTGTGCCTGGTCCTCACCAACCTGAGGGAAGGATCCCCATGTCCTTGGGGCACTGGAGGCCTGGAGCGTCTGCAGGCACATCCCAGGGGAGCTGTATTCTGGACCGTGCGAGAGATGGGGGAATGGGGCCAGGCTCTGGAAAGTGAGGTGGGGGGCAACCTCATCCCAGGACCAGCGGGAGCCCAGAGAATTCTGACTTTGAGGAACCAGACCCCAGCCCTCTGTTGGTGGACGCATAAGCCCCAGTCCTGGTGTTGAAAGAATCCCATGTGATGTTAGGGAAAACTGTCGATGTGATGCTGTTTCTAGATCCTGGAAAACCGGTGGAGGCAGAAATGAAAATCTTGAGTTAGCCAAATAAATGAAGTACCAAAAACTGCAGTGGTAGTTACTAATGACAACTGTTTCCCATTTGGGAGTCCTTGTCTTCAGCACAATAATTACAGTGTACGTTGTTAGACAGTTTGCTTCTAAGCTTCAGTTGATTACAATGTTGAACTCAGCTCGTCTTGCTCATGTAACACACTTGTCTCCTTGTCACTTCAGATTTTACAAAAAGAGAATATTATTTTGAACCTCCATCTCTAAATATGGTATTAAAACATTTGGTAATAACTCATTGGCACAACTGACAGCTTTCATTGGGAACAAAATAATTCTGAGGTTTTTAAATTTTTTTTTAACGTTTATTTATGTTTGAGACAGGGAGAGACAGCATGAACGGGGGAGGGTCAGAGCAAGAGGGAGACACAGAATCTGAAACAGGCTCCAGGCTCTGTGCTGACAGCTCAGCTGTCTCAGCTGTGCTGACGCGGGGCTCGAACTCATGGACCGCGAGATCATGACCTGAGCCGAAGTCGGATGCTTAACCGACTGAGCCACCCAGGCACCCCATCTGAGGTTTTTAATTGTACATGCTCTGTACTGTTCTGAAGTTGTGGGCAGCCCTTCTACCCATTGGATTTGCCACCTACTGATGCAAAGAAAAGATTGCTCATGATTTCATCAAATTTGTCTTGGTTTTCCAGCCTCCTTGACTGGGGCAGGCAGTGTGTTTTCAGGGGTGAAGATGAGGAGTGTATATGGCTTCTAAGGGAATGCCCACACCCAGGTTTTTGGGGAAAGCAGCATAGACAGGGGCTCAAAGACCTCTTTCTCCCCTTCAGCACCCTCCACAGACCCTACACTATATGTGGGATCCTGGGTGGGCAGATTCGCAGCTGTGTTTCTGGTTGGGGGTCTCATTCTTAGTCATCAGTCCTGGTCTCTATGTCCCCCTTCTCCTTCTATGGACTCCCTCTTCCCCTCAGAGGGAAAGCCAACATGTCAGGAAGTAATATGGACAGTGAGAGGGAAAAGGGGGCTTCTCATTTCCTGCACCCGGTTGACCTGCCCCTCCCTCCCATCTGGGAATGTGGGGCATGGAGTTGGAAGGCCTGGTGCTCCAGGTAAGGGCTTTGGAAGCAGAGGCTTACATGGGCTTTATCCCTCTGTTTGAAGCTTTTGCATTGAACATCCCCCCTGCCTCACAATGTGGATGGCACCACATCAGAAAGTCCTGTCAGGAGGATCCAATGAGGTAATAGGTGGGAGCCCCATGTGGGCGGTTCCACATCACACAAATGAAACTAATGGTTCTACAGCCACTGGCATCTGTGTCTAAGCACTTTTCAGGGAGACAGAGGCCTCTGGAGAAGGTGGAAGGTTCTTGACAGTTGCTGAGGACTCAGCTGGCCATTCCCCACATTCTCAGCAGCCCAGTGAGTGGAGGCAGTGGCTCCCAGCCTAAGGGGTCTCCTGGATAAAGGATATCATCTACTTGCTTTTATTTATTTTCCTTTATCATTCTTTACAGCCTACAAATCAGCTCTGCTAACTTGTATGCAGTGTTGGCAGAAACGTCCTGGTGCTAACAGAGAGATGGATTTTGTCTCCCTGACTTGGCTTCTCTTTCCCCACGGGTTACTGTCAGGGCTGTTAGAAGCTCACTGTGTGCAGACAGGTGGGGTCTGGAAATAGTGATGCTGATGCCAGGTACTCACAGGGGACCCAGGAACCTCCCCGCCCCAAGCACCAGGTTAGTAGCCTTATAAGGCTTTAGTAACATTTCACCCTGGTGCACTTTTAAAACCAATGACGTGCAGCTGTGTCTTCATGTTTCACTGCAAAGCCAATGAGGTGACTTCATGTGGCTGCAGCTCTTTACCCACGGCTCTCCTGCCCTCAGAGCCTCCCTCAGAGCCAGGTCTGCTGCTGTGGGGGCTGGTGGGCGGGCCTGACCCCAGAACTTTCCACAGAGGTGGCACATCTTGTGTATGCAGCACATTTTACCAAACCTCACCCATTCTTTCCTGCAGAGAGATTTTGTTTGAAGCATGCTGCTGGAATTCCTGCTGTCTGTGGAAGGAGATGAAAAGCAGGCTCAGTGAAGGGAACTGGCAAGTGAGAAGCACAGACAGATAGAAGCAGCTTACCCCCCCTAACTGCGGGGCAGTTGGGTGGCCGGTTGGAGTGTCTTGGGGAGTTTATCTCAGACACTGTGTTTCCATCTCTAGTAGTTTAATTGGAGTTTTCTTATGTTCTTATCTCTACCCACCCATGCTTAGAAGTATAATCATAGTAAATATTCCGACATGCTCATCTATAAATCCCATCTTTTGTGTTGTTTCTGGTTCTATTTCTACTGACTGATTTTTCTCCTCTCTAAATATTTATAAATTAGATTTATAGATTGCATTTTCCTGCTTCTTTGCATGCCTGATATTTTTAATTGGGTACCAACTTTGTGAATTTTGCCTTTTCCGGTGCTAGATGTTTTTTGTTCCTACAGATATTCTTAAGCTTTGTTCTGGGATGTCACTAGGTCACTTACAAACAGTTTGATGCTTTTGAGCCTTGCTTTTAAGCTTTGTTCCGAAGGACTAGGGCACCTCTAATGTAGAGCTAATTATCCCCACTTCCAAAGCTATAATCTTCTCCATCCATGCCCCATGATTTAAGAGGTTTTCATTCTCAAAAGTGGGAATGCAAACTGTTCCCAGCTTTGTGTGAGCCTCAGGTATTGTTCTGTCTTCCCCTTTTGGTGGTTCTTTCCCCAGCTCTGGGTAATTTCTTCCTATGAATGTTCTCATCAATACTCAGCTGTAGACTTTGTGGGTGGAGCTGTGCAGATCTCTCCTTTCTAGGACTTGAGCCCACAGATAACAGTTACTGTGGCCTCCCCAGAACCCAAACTCCATCTTCTCAATTCCAGGGGAACCTGAGGCTTCAGGTGGCAGGCTTCACCTCTCTCATCAGTTACTGCCCTGAGCTGCTGATGCCCACCCCCTCCCCCATGTCTGAAAGCTATGTTTCATAGATCTGTTCTCAGCATGTCAGATCTATATTATCCCATCTTGGCTAAATGAGTGTTAACCTGTGATGGTTCAGGAATTTTGAAATAAGGGTGACAAGTCATTATGCTATACACCATAAACTAGTACAGTGTTATATGTCAACTGTATCTCAGTAAAATTTGGGGAAAAGTAAATAGGGATGAGAAAGTTAGAACCACAGGGGGTATTTTTGGCAGAACAGGAAAGCTGCAGGTCAGCTGTGGTCTCCTGTGCTGCCTGTCCCCAACTCCAGTGCCAAGAATAAGTAATCAAGGACTTTTTAGAGAGATGAGGAACTGGTGGAAAGCCTTTGAGGCAATTATGTACTATAGATATTGGTGACGACCAAGTTCCAAACACTGTCATGTGCTCTCCCTCCATTTCCTCCCTTCTAATGTGCCCCTGCTTGCCCTGAGAGAAGCTCAGGATACCTGAGCTCACTGCATCAGAAGCAATGTAGAAAAAAAGACCTCAGGAAGGGCACAGGAAAGAAACTTCTCAGAGATTTCTGCCATTGAATGGAGGGGGGTGCCATTTTGTTTAAAGTTTGTTTTATTTTTTCTTTTTGCCTGGCCCATTTCTTACAAGCTTCCACAGCAGTGGGCAGCTGGCAGCAGTGGGGATCCCCCCATGTCTTGACTTGACTACAAGTTTTGCCTGCATTTCTGTGTCCAGATGTGGACAGTGCCTTCATGAAAACTTAATGCACTTAACAGGCAACTCTAGTCACCAAAGAGAGCACTGGCTGAGCAAGCTGAGGGAGGGGGGAGCAGATGGGACTGGGCAGGAGCCAGGCAGGACAGCTCCTGGCATCCTGTGTTTTCTTTGCATCTGAGCAAAGTGGTCTGGGAGGCAAAGTCCTGAACCCATCGGGAGAACAGGCAATGTGCCTTGCCTTCACCAGTTTCCCTTACTTTACTTCTGGAGGAATCACAGAAAGAAATGAGACAATTCCATAGGAAAGTAAGACTTTAGTTTCGTGCATTTGGCCCAGCCACTATCTGGGTCTCCATGTTTTCCTGCCAGCATCTGCATCCCAAGGCATGATGCATGCACATATATGTGTGATCATTGGGATTTTTCCCCCAACAAAAATGGAAAAGTGCATAGATACCAACTCACCCTGCTTTAATTACTTGGGAAGTTAACATCTTTGTAATACACTATTGTACATTCCATAATTTCTGGGTTTGTTGTTGTTGTTTTATCCCTAACTACAAATGTAAGAAGCCAAACCCTATAATGCATAATTTTTTCCCATCTTGGTCTTGGCATTTGATGGCACAAAATAGGCCAATTCTGGAAAGATCTTGGCTGGGATGCTTTCAGCACGTAGGACTTATGAGGTCCCTGGGAAACCACCTGTCCTCGCTCACTGGTCTCACCAGGAGGGTCTATGGGGATAAGGAGGAGCCTCACTGTCTTGCCCAAGACTGAGAGGTGCAGCTGCTGGCAGGCCAAGAAGAAAGCAAGAAAAGGCTTACATGATTTTCCATCTTCAAGAGACAAGTAGGGACTAAAAATATCTCCATCTTTTCAGCTGAAAATGCAGGTGACATTGGCAAAGAACTGGCATTCATGCCCGCTGTGTCCAAGCCTCTCACCTGTGTCCTAGCCTCAAGCTTGTCCAGTGGGAAACAAAACGTGCCCACCATGTACTTGTATGACCATTTCTGCCTCTGGCTCCCCCTGCTCTTCTTCTTTCCCCTCACATGTCACTCCCATGGGCAGTCATGATCCAGCATACCGAGTAGGTGAAGGATGGGTTCTCTTTTCACCAAACTGGAGCACCCTCCACTGAGCCCTTTGTGACCTCAGACTGCTTCTGTCTTCATCTTCCTGTTACTCAGGGAGATAGATGCCTCACACTGCTCCCCACAGGCTGTCCTGAACTGTCCACTCCCGCCTGCCCTTCCTCCACCATGCTACAATACGCTGCCTTTCCTCGGCTTTTCACATTCCTTCCTGTCTCTTCATTTCTCCCTTTCCATTTGGGGTAGCCTGGGCCAGTGGCTCAGAAACTTCAGTGAACATTAGAATCATCTGAATACTCCAGGTTGCAGTCCCAGAGAGCTTTATGCAGCAGGTCTGGGTGGGCCCAAGTCTAAGATAGAACTTAGGGAGGAAACTTGTTTTGTTAGATTCCACTTAGTCCTAAGGGTGGGCCTTGGCCATCAATGGGGGAGCCACCCACCCAGGCAGAGTCCTGCTTATGAAGCCCCCTCTTCCCCTTGGGCAGGCCATGGTGGTGGTAGCTATTTTTCAGATGTGATGGTGAAAGCATATTTAGCTGTGGAGAGATTTAACTCTGGGTGTTAATAAGGTGACAGTGGAATATTTCTTGGCTGAGGTTCAGGGCCTGTGTTTAGTGCAGAAGGAACAGCATGTCTGGTTGTACAGCTGGAAGCAAACACATCCATCTGGAGTCACTGGGGTCATCGGGGGACTCCAGCGTCTTCCTCCCAGAGCTGACCAAGCTTTAGTGGAGAGATCTGCCCGGCTGGTCCAAGCTGCTGCCTCACCATTAGTTCAGAAATTTGACAGTGAATTATTACCAAAATTGACCCTGTGTGCCAGTTGGAAAATACCTCACATGTCATTATACAGCTCTTTCCTCTTACCTTTTATTATCGTTTCCTGTTTGGAAAAGAAGGGATATAAAGTTTTTGGTGGCCTAGACATTTTTAAGATTCAGGTAGAATGCTCAAACGGTGCATGTGCATATTGAGAGACTTTCTATAGCTATCACAATTCAACCGATTATTACAAAATGAGAAAATGTGGCTAATTCTGGCTTCATCTTATTTCTGCTTGACTTACTCAGAGAAACTCAAAGCTATTCTCTGTTACTTTTATTTCTTTCAAATATTCAAAGTGAGAGCAATTAAGAATTACAGTTTGAAGCTACTGAGGACTCTCCTTCTGTTGCAAGCAGGGACAAAGACTTGGTTTGTTGACCACACTTTCCCAGATGTCTCTGTTTTCAGTGATTTTCCTGCCTGCCTCCCTGCCCATAGACCCTCAGCACACTGCAGAGCTATGTTGGCCTTTTTGGGAAACCATCTTAATGAGATCCTAGAGGTGTCCAAGTTTTCATAAACACTTGTACTCCGGGCTCGCCCCTTGTAGATGAAGACAGCCTATCCTGTGTGCCACTGCCCTGCTGGGAGAAGTACACTGGCCGGTGTCTCCAAGGAGAGCGAATGCAGCCACGTTCAGTTTGGGCGACTTCACCTGTAAAATAGAGATACACCTGCCAATGCCAGAGTGGTTGTCAAGAGCTGGAGATTTGTTTGTTCCTTCTGCATTAGGTTTCTGTGAGCACATCTTAGCCCTTGGCTGAAATGGCATGTTTCGACTACTATGGCGCTGTGTGGATTATACCTTTCAGACCACCATTTGTTTCCTCATTCACCCATCCCTTCATTCATTCATGTATTCATGGAGCACCTGCCATGTGCCAGGCCCTGGAGATGCAGCTGATAGCACCGCAGAAGAGAAATGTCTTGAAACCCACATTGTAGCGGGAGAAGACAAATAGTAGAGAAAAACAAATTCTAGAGGGTAGTATATTCTCTATGGAGAAAAATAAAGCTGACAAAGGAGGGGAGCGAAGTGAGGTAGAGGGGTCTGTAATTTTAATTAGCATGTTTGGAAGGCCCCAGTGAGGAAGCGATCTCTGAGTGAGCAGTTCAGGTTCCAGGTGGTGGCCTAAGCTGGCTCATGACTGAGGGGTAGCGGTGGCCAGAGTGACAGACCAGTCCAAGTAGGGTGAGGTGGAGCAGGCAGTGGGAGGCAGACTTTACAGGGTCTCGGAGGCCACTTTGAGGATGTTGCTGTTTGCTGTGAGTAGGTGAGTCTGAGTTTGGGTCCATCTCTCCCCTAGACCCTCGTGCTGCTCATTACACACAACCTTTATCCCCAAGTCCACTGACTCTCCCTGACCATGTCCTTGTCATTCACAAGCCCATCCCTGCTTTGATCTAGTAAGCTTTGTTAGTGTAACATGAATGTAGAAAGAACCTTCTCAACTAAAAGGTTTTAAGTTGCAATGGTTAGACCCCATGGGCTCTTGGGCCCCTTAGTACATGGAATGCTACCTCTCACCCTCTCCCAGACAGTCTGCACTCTAAGGTGATGTCTCTAAGAGTCATCTCACACAGTGACCAGAACCATCCCCAAGGTAAATTGGGTGGCCTCACTCCTGATAGGCCTCCTGTGGAGCCTGTAACTCTTAGAATCAATCCAGACTCTTCACCACAGGCTGCAGACCCACCGGGCCTCACCCCTGCCCTGCTCACTGCCCTGCTGCCCCTTCCTGCTTTGGCATCAAGCAGAGTCACAGCACCAATCCACTGGGCTCAGCCCCACTCTGTCACCTACCAAACTTCCCCCTCCTTGGCCTCTAGTTTCCTCATCTGTATTCTGGGTATAATACACTCACCATAATACACTGTATTCTGGGCATAATACACTGAGCATAATGCCCTCACTGGGCATAATACACTTGCCTACCTCACTGGGCTCTGGTGAGGATTAAGTCAGTAATATAAGTAAAGTGCATACAGCACTGGCTGGCACAGAGTGAGACCTAGGAGTTAGAAAATAACATTACCTTTCACATTATTGTTAGACCCCCCTGTGTAGAGAGCAGGAAGAGGAAGCAGACAAGGTCTTATTGCAAAATTGTGCTACTGTTAGTGTATTGTGTTTCAGTCCTATCATATGAATAAGGAAAAACAACTTCAATGCCTTAAAAAGTTATTTGGAATAGTCTTCTCTTTCATTCGGAGTAAAGGAAGATAGTCATTTGGAGAATGGGTATCCATGGACTGGATTATCTGTTGTCTGGAACACTCAAGCTTTCAGAAAAGGGTTAACAGAATCTAAGGTCAATACTTTAATGTGGGAGCAGCAGGGTAGCACAGGCCCTTGGGGGACTGCACCAATCAGTCACCTGCAGAGCAGGCGGCTCCCATCCCAGCGCTGCACTGGAGGCACCCCAGCCTTCCCAGCGTACTCCCTGTGCAGGAGCCCTGTCCTGAGCAGGCTGGGAGCTGGGTGCATGCTCACCAATCAAGAAGCCAGGCCCAGCATCAGGTACGGAAGAATAATCCCCAGGGGGTCAATTAACGCTTCTATAAACCTTTTTGTGTTCAGAAGGGGGATGAATGCTTAGTTGAAACTCTGCCCTTGTTTGCATTTCTCACTGCTGAATTGGTAACACAGTTCATATGTTAACGTGTTCTTAAATATATAAATTTTGGGGAGAATTTGTTGTTTTATCATTGGGTTTTTCTGTCATAGTAAGTGTTCGCCTCCTGTTCTTGGATCCAGCTGAGAAAAAGATGAGTGTCTGAGAGATGGAAGTTGAAAGGTTAACTTCATTATAGCTAAATCTCAATGTAAGAACGTAGATCAGATCTGGAGGTAAGGGAACCTGCTAGTTCCTCGGCCTCCAAGCTAGACCTTGGGACCTCCACCCACCAGCGTGGAGACTGAAAAGCCAACACCCCTGCCTAGAATTGCTGCTCCCACTCCCAGAGCCTACAGCTTCAGAACAGAGTACCTCCACCCAGTCCCTGGAGATGGACCAGTGACACTGGATATCTCCATCTGCTAGAGACGCACACTGAGCAGTCACAGATGAAATTACATGGTTTCTGCAATTTGCTTTAAAATACTCCAGAAAATCAGGAGAGGGGGCAGGCCTCACAAGAAACAGGAACAGCAGAATGGTGGTGGTTGCTAGAACTGGATGATGGGGTTTCATCCTTCAACTTTTATGTCTGTTAAAAAGTTAAATGCTGTGTCAGACCTGCCTTCCCAGAAGTCAGATGGGGAGGAGACAGGAGCAGAGGCCAGGCAAGTGTGCCATCCCAGTGCAGCGTTGGCACATTTTTTTCTCAACTCTAATTTGTAAGGCAGAAGCAGTCAGAAACAACAGGTAAACTGGTGTGACTGTGTCCCCAAACTACATACAGCAGCAAGCAGTAGCTGGACTTGGCCTATGGGGCTGGTTTGCTGGCCTCTGCTCCATCCTCTGTTTAACCTCTCTAGGTTTCCATTTTCCTTTCATTTTGATTCCTTTCCACCTTTTGATGCCCTCTTGGCAGACTCCCACAGGAATACTGCCAGAAGAAGCTCCCTAAAGGCTGTGTAGTGTGACAGCCAGGTCTGTGTTCCCATACCAAGACACCACGCAGATAGGGCTGGAAGCCAAGCCATCAAGGAGGAGGGAACCTTTGCTAGCCCTTCCCTGAAATGTCCTGCTCCTAAGAAATTTTGCATCTCACTCAACTAAAAAGCACCTAAGTCTTTTTTGGCACCTTGCCCATTTTTTACAAAATGGAAAAAATGTAATAGTGCCACAACTCATGAAATCTCACCATAGGTTGATCAATAATCCAGCCTAATCTTCTCTTTTGTTTTGTTTTTAATCACTTTGTGATTATAAAAATAATACCAGGCTATTGTTCAAAACAGGGAAATTCAGAAAGATAGAAGCAAGGAAATTAAGATCCCCTATAATCCTACCAGTAAATATAAATATGCGTGTAGGAAAAAAATGAAATGTTGTTAGCATATTATTTTATTTCCTTTATTCTTTTCTATGTATAAATTTACATATATTGTGAACAAGTCTGGGATTATGCTATATCAGTATTTCTATCTTACTTTTTTCATTAAATTGTGAGAATTTTCCACTGATGTTGTGGCAATAGCTTCAAAGCCCGTTGGCCCTATAGTCTGCTGTCAGCCCAGTAGTCAGGGGATCCTGTTGCATGCATATCAGATGTCTCTCTGCTGCTTTAGACCTCCCCCATCTCACTCAGAGGAGAGCCAGGACTGCCCCACTGATCCTTGTCATCTCTGACCTCATTTCTACCCATAAGTCTGCTCCAGTCATCCTGGCTTCCGTCTTCCTCCTCAGACACTCCAGCCCCACTCCTACCACAGGGCCTTTGCACCTGCGGTTCCCATGCCCATCACATTTCCCCTCAGTGTCAACATTGCTATCCTCTTTCAGGTGTTATATTGGAGGTTTTCTTCACCCTCCCCACCCACCATGCCTTCTCTCCTATTTCTTTCTCCATATACTCCTCACCATCCGACATACTAAATATACCTATGTGTTTACTTGTTTATTGGCTGGGTCTCCATGAAGGCAGGGGTTTTATCTGTTATTTTTCACTGATGCCAAGCAAAACCCCCCTCATGCAGCAGGCGTCTAATACATGTGTGCTCAGTAATCAGATCCCCTTCTTATGTAGCACCAAACCCAGGTGGCTTGGGTGTCTCTCCTCCCCCAGTCAGTCCATCTAGGCATGTCCCCCACTGCCTACTGACCCAGGAGTCTCCAACAGCCCTGCCCAGATCTTCCTCAAAACTTCTGTACCAGCTCCACAGAGCTATCCGTTCCCTGTTCAGGAGTCTACAGAGGCTTCAGGTCACAATTCTCACTCCCATTTGGCCTGAAATCCCTATGACATGAGCACTGACTTGAGGCCCTGTGCACACAGCACATCAACACACACGTGTGTTTGTATTCCTGCCTGTGCCTCTCCCCTACCTTCAAATATTCATGTCACTTTTGGCCGCTGCCTGTAACCATTGAAATTAAGTTCCTTCCTCACTTATACCAGTCTTTCTCTAATTGATCTTTCATTCAGTTTGCATTTATTAATTCCAAATATTCTTATACCCCTTTTGTGACTGTGAAATATATCCCTAAGGAAAGTTCTTTCCATGAAAAAGCTTCCCCAGCCACATGTTGCTGTGTACAGCTCACACATGACAGCCAGTGGGTGACTGATGTGAACCAAGTGGGCTGTAACTGGGAGCTCAGGCTCCGGGTTCACAAGAATGTTTGGCGTGCTAGCTCCAGCACTCCCTCTTCTCTTAGCCACTGGGTGGGCGTGTGCAAAGTGGGGTGTGAATTTCACCTCCCCAGAGGGGTTGATAAGGGCATAGGTCAAAGTGCAGAACACAGTATTTAGATCATACTCAATAAGTAGACGTTATTGCATACAAATGCTCATGTTAGCTGTATACTTTCATTGATTAGGTGTTTGTTGAGCACCTATTGCGTGCCTGGCACAAAGCTCATTAACCATCTGTTAAGTGAGATGAATGTTTACAAGAGGAAGAAGTAGTCTCTAAATTTCAAAACTCTGTATCGGCTCTCAGATCTTGATGGTCTTGTTACAGAGATTGCCCTGAGATCGAGAGAGAGAGAGAGAGAGAGAGAGAGAGAAGGACAGAGACAGAAAGAGAGGGAGGGTGGGGGAGGAGATACATGCTATCTGGAGGCTTTGTAAATGGTTGAAGCCTGTTTAAAATTGGTGAGGAGGGGCACCTAGGTGGCTCAGTCGGTTGAACGGCTGACTTCGGCTCAGATCATGATCTCATGGTATGTGGGTTTGAGCCCCGCTTCGGGCTCTGTGCTTACAGCTCAGAGCCTAGATCTTGCTTTGGATTCTGTGTCTCCCTCTCTCTCTGCCCCTCCCCTGGTCGTGCTCTCTCTCTCTCTCTCAAAAATAAATAAACATTAAAAAAAAATTTAAAGTGGTGAGGAAGTAGCAGTCAGAATGTAAAGGCTGCAGCAGAATAATTCAGTGATGGCCTGGCCCGTCTTCCATTTCTCAGTCCCTTACCACACTGGGAGCTTGCTGCAGTGTCCTGGATCTCTTGGCCACATAGATTCTGTTCTTTGCCCTTGGGAGTTGATTTCCAGTCCCAGAGATGTTCCATGTAGGGCAGGGCCCCACTTTGGATGCATAGGCACCCAAGCTCTGTCAGATAGGGCCATCAGTGCCTCCCTTGTGGCCATAAACCCATGCACAGCTGGTGTGTGTGTTCAAGGATGCGTGTTGCCAGAGGGGGCTAGAAAGGGTTGGATGGATTCAGAGGCAAGCGGTGTTTCTAAACCTGTGTCCTCTGCAGGAAGCCTGTGGTGCCTAGGGTGCCCCCAGAAAGGCTCTCTGGATGTCCATAGAGAGCACCATGTGGCAGTCCTGGGTGCCACACCACACCTTCAACCTGTGCAGATGGGGGAAGGAGGACTTTTATTTCTTGATGGGGAGATAGTTCTCTGTTCCCCTTGATGCCAGTGGCTTTCAATGTTTTTAGATTGTGACTCACAATGAGAAATGCATTTTACATCCTGACCTGGAGTATACAGTGGTGTGTATGTTGAAACTAAACCAATGTGTCCTGGAACTACTTTTACCCTTAGTGCATGTGATGCATTCTGATATTTTCTCTTTTAATCTGATTCATCTTTTAAAAAACACTGATCAGGGCCCACTGAATTGATAGTTTAAAAACCACTACTTAGCGAGAGATCTTCAAAGTAGGGCACATGAAGCTCTGTAAGGAAAGGAAATATTAGAACTTTTTTTCAAATTCATTATTTAAATTTTTTGAGTTATAAGTTTCAGTTTCTATTATGTGTATGTTTTATGGTGTATATAATATAGTGGTAGACTAGAAAATAGATGTAATTTACTGGAGCTGTGTGCCCAGAAATTCTTTACTGCCGGGGATAAAGGTTACAGGGCCCTTGACTGGGTCACTCTGCTGGCCTGGCCCCGGGACCCATTAGTGAAGCTGCCACCTGCCTTCTGAATTCTGGACCAGCCCCATCTCTTTATAGTTCCCTCCTCCTCCTTTCTTAGCTGCCTCAGATCTGTGACTTCTGTGAGATTATTTACTCCGGTGCTGGTCTAAAATGGTCAGAAACGCATGTGCAAGCACACCCCAGGCAGGGCACTCTCCTGCAACTGGAGCATCTCTGCAGGAGGCCATATGTGCCCCTGCTGGGACAGTTAGAGGTCTTGCCACCATCCCAGCAGAGAGACGTCCCCGTGGGGGCTTCTTGCAGAAAACAGAGAATAAATGGTGCCTTTGTGTTCCTCTTCTCAGTTGGAAAACAACCATTTTTTTCCTTTTAAGTTTTATCTTCAGGAAGAATTATGACAGAGTCCCTACACTGATCACAAAACTTCCAATAAATGGTCCTTTTGCTTACAGGACATACACTACTAAGGTGCTTTCATAACTGTTAGCTGCTTATGAGTTTGTTTCTGAGTTTTGCACATTCTTAACGAATGAGTGAAGTTTCATTTTCTTACTTTAATTTATCAGACTCTTCTTGGAATCTTCCTTTTTGTGGGGGCTTTGCTACCAAATCAAGAGTGTAATTGCTGGCACAGGCAGGGAACATAACCCACTATTAAGAGGCTGAATTCAAAGAAGGGGAAGCCTCATTCCCTGTGGTAATTGGGGTGAGCGCCCAAGAAGGAAGGGATGACAACTTGGGGCAGAGGCTGAGGGAGAAGGAGTGGGGTGTGTAGTTTCTGTGCAGTGGAGGGACCCGCTCACCAAGTAGGGACACACTGATTTTCTATCTCAGGGCAACTTGGGAGGTGCACATGGACATGGTAGTGGCAGTGAGGTTATTGCCTGGGCTTACTGCCATGTTGCAGGTGTCTGTAGAGGACCAGGGGCCCCTCTGACCTCAGGAAGGTGCTGTCAGGGCAGCATAGCAGCCACAGAGGGTTACAAAGTGAATGTCACTATGGTCTGCGAGAGGGCAAGGGGTGGGGCAGATTTGCCAAAACAGTCCTCAGTTAGCCCAGCTGCCCGTACCCTGAGCTGCTAGCCCATGGAGGCATGTGAAACAGCCCCTGCTCTACAAGCTTTCCCAGGAACTGGCATTCACAGGAAGTAGTCCACCATTCACAGGAAGTGCCCTGGCTTTTGTCCAGTCTGTGATAATGGGATGTTGAAATTAACACCATTCCCCACCCTTCACATTAATTCTTAGGATCATGTCTTTCAAAATCCTTGCCTGTGCTCAGTTTTTATATGCAAGATGAGGCCATTGTCTACACCTTTGTCTTAGTTGCTGCATATTTCTTGTTTTAAACCTCAGTTGTCTGAATAATGGCTTCAGTTCACCAGCCGACTTTGGCAACTACAGCCTCACCTGTCCACCTCAGCCATCTTGAGAAGGGAACATGAGAGAAGAGGATAGAAAAGAGGCAGCTGCCCTATGCGTGTGGGTCACACACAGGAGTGCCAGTGGCCAGGGATAATGGCTTCCAGCATATAACCACAGCACTTATTCCCTCATAAAATGTTTAATTCTAAGGATGGGGACCCCCTTCAGGGTAAATAAGCCTCTCCTGTAGCAGGTGCACAACAGATATTGTTCAGCATATGGGAGAATGTCTGTCCAGAGTGTTGGCACATGGTATTACAGATGTCTAGAGTTCAATGTTCCTGGTAAAAAAGTTCGGCATTGTTAACAGGCCTGTGAAGTCACTGCCCATTTGAAATAAATAGGAAGGGAACAGAAATATCCTCCCACCTTTGATGACTGCAGCTGGGGTCCTCATAGTGTGAGAATTTGCCTGACCTAATTTCCATGCTCCCAAAAAGTTCTGGTTTTTAAAGAACCATTTGAATCTCTAAAATGAACCCAACCTCCTCTAATGCATAGATACACCTCAATATGCATAGATACACCTCAATGCATAGATACACCTCAATATGCATAGATACACCTCAATAACTATAACAATTTTTTAACCCAAGGATGTATCCATACCAGAAAAGCATCCCCACACTCTGTGGTAAAAAGTGAACGATGGAAGATCCAGTGAGCTGTGTTAGAAAGGGTGTGAGCAATTGTGATCCTGCTGCTTGTTAACTGTGTGATTCAGAACAAGACACTTAAACTTTTATTTGGAGCCTTAGTTTTCTCATCTGTAAAATGGCCGTGTCGACCTTGGATGGTGGATACAAGGGTGAGACGAGCCTTGTGGAGATGAAGGTGGGTCTTGGATGTGCTTGGCTGGTGGTCATCACCAGGCCTCTTGCTTTGACCTGCTCAGTCAGTGGTCAAGAGCCCTCATTTTGGCAGCCTTTCTCATCAAAGGCCCGAGCTGTATTCCAGACACAGCCTTTGGGGAGGAGGGTGAGGTGTGCCAGAGCTTAAAAGAAACCATTCTGTTCTCACCTGCCCCTGCTGATGATTTAGCCTCGTAAAGAATGGAGTGTTTTACAAATAAGCACAGATCAAAATGCAGCCGGCCATCTCTGCCTGCCCACCTCAGTGAAGCAGGAGGCTCCTGAGATTTTTCCTAACAGAAGTTTCGGGTGGGTAAAGGCCATTCTTCATCCACTCCTGAGTTTGTGAAGCTCTCAGGAATAATAGGCCAACTACCAGGCATGGTGACCTATGGTCTACTGAGCCCACCAGGGGTAGGAGCAGTGCATTAAAGGCAAATGCCAAGCAAAAGCTGCTGTTTCTGGCCATGTGGCTCTTTTGTGGGGAGAGTGCTTCATTGTGAAGCCAAGGTTGCAAAGCAGTCTGTGTTCTAGTCAAAGAGGGTCTGGTGAGAGCAACAGCGATATCTCCTGGGAGTTTGTAGACATGCAGAAACTTGGGTGCCATCCCAGATCTATCAAACCAAAATGCGCATCTTTAAAAAGCACCCCCCTGCCCCGGTTATTCACCCCACACTGAAGTATAAGCTTTATCAGAGCAGCCTCTCTTGTTCCCTACAGCATCCCAGCACCTAGGAGCTCAGGACAGGCAGGTGCTCAGAAACTATCTGTTGTGTGCATGCATTGATTGGTGGCCTTTGTTTTAAATTGTGATGGCTGCCTTCCAGCATGATCACCTCTTTGGTTTCCTGGATTTCTGAGAGAGGGAAGACACTTCCCTCCCTCAGGTCTTCATCACAAGCCCCTCGCTCCATGCTGTCGATGTGTTGAGGCTGTACCTCCTACCTCTGGGTTAGGATGGAGGGTTTTCTCTGTTCTTTTGCTTGAGCAGGGAACCCTTCACCCATTGTCCTTCCTTTCATGTTACATCTGATATCAGCTTGTATGTCTGGTTTTCCAATCCTATTCTCTCTTTTAAAAAAAATACTTCCCACAGTATACTTCAGTATAAAGTCCTCTTGATGAGAACTGGTGATTTCTGGGTAACCATGCTGTGCCCAGGCCCCCATCTCTGGCACTTTCCTGGACCAAGTGCCAAAGTCCATTGCTGGTCTTGGACTCACCAAAGGGCCCTCAGGGCTCATGTAAGCCTGCCGGTGAGAGCCTTTTTTACTTAACCTGGTCCCCAAATTCACATGCAGCTAGAATTCTACCACTGACTCTAAGAGGCCTTCCTATGGAATTTTTTGAACAATGGAAAGAAGAGACCCTTCAGTTCTTACATTTGCAGGTGTTTCTGTGGCTGGAGGGAAGAGTGGTATAGAGGAAGACCACATCTGAGCTGACAAGGTTGGTGAGGAAGCATCCTGGGAAGAGGGTCCTAAGCCACAAGAGGATGTACAGTCTGTGATGGGGGTGCGGCTCTGGCTGACTGGTATGTCCCACCCTCAAGACTGGACTCCATGAAGAGGAAATGTGTGTGGTGGTTAAGAATTTGGATTTTGGGCTGGGTCCTGTAGAGGGCCTCCCGCAGAGCAGGAAGGGGCAGGCCTGCCATGGGTGCCCTCTTTTCCAGGTGCCAGTGACTGTCCTCATGATACGTGAGCAGACCCATCAAGGCTTACACGTGTTGGTGCCACTACTTTGTTTCCATTTTGTATGGAATTTGGAAATATCTTCTATTCCCATCCAAAACCAGTCAAAATGGGAATTATTGGGTACATTGGCTAATCACCAATTGGGGGGGTGTGTGTGGATGAAAACAGTGCAGTCTATGCCTGTGTATTCCTGTCTCTGTAGGTTGGAGAAATAGATGAGGTGACCAGCCACATGCAGATGGAGAAGCAGAGCTCTTTCATTTCCAGATGAGCATCTTGGAGTGGGGGGCTCAGAAGGGAGCAGGGAGCAATCTTTGGGCACAATCCCAGGAAGCACTCATTGTCCCCACACACCACCCTTCACAGCTACTCACAGAGTGTTATAGCATTCTGATTGTGCGGGGGAGCGAGGGGGCTGACTTCAGTGTTCACCCCCTCCTTGGCCCTCCCCTAGGACCCCCAGTAACCAGACGGGATCCTACAGGTCGACAAGGCAGGCCACAGCACCTGCTCAGGGGAGGGCAGAGCCATCGATTTCTTGCAGTGTGGAGGGTACAGGCAGGCCAGCAGACACTGCCCCCACTTGGGAGTCTGAGGAAATGGGAAATCGTGGCTGCACCTAAGGGGTTTGATGCAGGAGCTGCTGTCCCAGGCAGATGCTGGCAGGTGAGGGTGTCCTGCGATAATGGCCCCATGTGGACTGGGATGGCATTGGTGGCATTGGTGGCACTAGCACCTGAGCACCTCATGACATGACGAATTGGAGCTTATTGGGAAGATGATGGCAGCTCCCCCCAACACTGAGCTTCGCCTCCTGGACCAGGTCACCCAGCTGCAGCAATCAGTGTGGCCTCTGCCAGTGCACAGTCTACTGGCCACTGCACTGTCTAAGCCTTGTAAGCCAGGCTGTCCAGTTGAGGGTGGCCAAGTACTGGTTGATCCTATGTATATATGGATCCAAAAAGAAGCCACTTGTCACAAAAGCAAAGATTCAGTAAAGAAGATAAATCTGAACTGTCTCTCTTCATCAGGAGGGTCTTTCATTGGTACGTCCCTTGCCTACTGCAGAGATGTCAGAGACCCTAAGGCTGCTGGTGACGTGTGGAGAACTCACCACTTGGAAGTAGCCCTCCCCACTCCTTCAGCTTACTAAGAACCCCTATCTTTGATGGACATTTATCGGCCCTCCCTTTCAGTGCCCACGGTGGGCATGAGTGAGAGAGGCATGCTACCCCCACACCCTAGTCGCCATCAAGAAGGAGGGCAGCATGGTTGGCTGTGAGCAGACTGCTAGGCAGACGTCTTGAGGACCGGCCAGCATTGGGATGAGCCATACGGCTGCTGGTGAGCAGGGTACTGCCAGGGCCAGCCCCTGTGGTGCTGCTGGCTGTGACATCACCTCACATCATGGCTCTGTGTGTTTAGGACGTGCACCCACCTGCTCTGTCAGTGCCCGGATATCCTGGAGTTTCTAATACTCAGCAGAATCATGGAGCAGCTAAGTGAGACACTCCAGATCAGCTGCTCTGGGGAAGAACAGAGTTATTTTAGCCCAGCCTTGGGCATTATTGGTGCCGTTATGTCTGCATAATAACATGCTACATGGAGACACACGGCAGAAAGGGTTGAGGCTGTGCTCTGATGCTGGTAAATGAAAGTCATTGTCTCTGGTACTTCCTGCTTCTCTGTGTTCCTCTTGGCCCTTCAGCATGGGTGCAGAATGCTGGACTCCAAGAGGCCAACCCCATGGAGGGCCATGGAAGGCAGCATCCAGCCACTGGTTTGTTCTGTGAGCTAACACTGTTGAGGAAGCAAACGAATAAAGTCATAAAATAGAGCAAAAACAGCTGAGCCTGGTTGGAAGAAACATTTCAAAGGAAATAATCCTGGATTTAGATCACACATTTTGGGGCCTACAGTGAGTTTTTCAAAACCTTCCTCTGAAAGGCAGGTATTCGTAATGGAAATGCTGACAGGCCTGCGGCCCTGTTCCTGGGCTGTCTGTAGGCAGCTGGACATCCACCGCTGCTGCTTGTGTGATCTACTCGGCATTGTGGACATGAAGCATCCCCTGCTCTGACTGTTTAAATTCAGTGGGGCTTTTTTTTTTTTAACTCATCACGATGCTACCAGCTGCAAACCCTAGTAGTGTGTGCTGAGGGAGAGCCTAGTGATTTCCTCCGCCATCCCAGGGCTGGGGGTTTCCTAACCCAGGCCTGAAGTCAGACTTCATGGCAGGTGGGAACAGGCATGACCTGTCTTTCTGGCATGGCCCTCCCTCCCCTTGATCCAGCCCACATTCCAGGCTCAGCCTATGACATGTGTGTGGCTCTTGCACCAGGGACGTGCAGATCCACAGCTGGTTCCAGTTTGCCTCCCCCTGCCTTTGAGGACCTCCCACCTTTGTGGATTTCCTGGATGTGCTCTTCCCAGCCCCTCCCCTACCCCCACTCCTATCTGAGCCCTCTGCAGCCACCAAGACCCTGCTCAGTTCTATTCTTCCCTGTGGGTTGCCCCAGTGGCCTCTGCTGACTCACCTCTTCCCTAAACTGGCACCTCAGATTGCGCCTTACCATCAGCACTGAACTCTGCGCACTCCAGGTTCTTTACTTTGGCTTCACTGCAACCTTCTCTGTCCCCCACCTGTTTTGCAGCTGTGTTCATGTTCCAAGAGGGCCCTGTGTTCTGCCTCCTCCCCTGACCTCTCAGGCAGGAGACTCTCTCCCTCTGAAGTCCATTCAGACTGGGAAGTGGCCCTGGTGCAGGGGAGGCTGTGCCCTGCCAGTGCATGAGGCAGGGGGGCACATGGGGTGCCATTTACACTCTGGGAGCTCCCTCCCTCGGGGCAGCAGAGCTGGACCAAAATGTGGAGAAGGGAGATTTGTCTTTGGTGTACCCCTTCCTCTTTCAGTGTTCCTTATCTCTGCCTTTGTGGCCCCTCCCTTGGACACCCTATGTCATAGTCCATCCCTAGTGAAAGACTTGGTGGACAGTCCTGACCAAGCCAAGTCCTGTCCCAGGCCCTAACTAGGATATCGACTCTAGGGCAACCTCTGTCCCCATGGCACTCATGTGAGACCTACTGGGCCTAGCATGGGGTGGCTTGCTCTGCCTGGACACCCTGAAACTCTGGGCTCCAAGACCCTAAGGCTTTTTGGTCAGCTCAGCCCCACTGACCCCTGACATTCTGTCTGTTGTGGGAATGTTATCTGTACCTCCTGTGCATGGCTGACATCTGAAGCCTACCCCCACTGCATTGTGGCAGAACTGTGGGGACACCCTGCTGCCGGCATCTCAAATCCCAGGGGGTGGTGGGTCCCACTCAGCCTTCTGGATGGTCTGACACTGCACATTTTTCTTTCTGATCCTCCTTTCTCCTTTTCTAGTTTTATTGCAGTGACAAGGGCAACGTGCAGGAGCACATCCAGGGCACTACGCCACCGGTCAGCACTGGCCTGCCCAGGGATAGCTTGCCCATGAAAGCATCCTTCCCTCAACCCCTGCCCACACCTCATGAGCCACTGGAGACCTCTCCTTGCCCATCTCTCAGGGACAGGCACGCCTGTGCTTGCCTCAGTGGTCACACAGAAAAAACCCTGGCCAAGGCCCAGATCTTGAAGTAAATTTTATGAAAACTTCTTCAGAGTGGTGGGATCTTTTCACCTTTGAGACCATTAAGAAGAAATGGATGGGCTGGGGACATCACTGTCCACCTGCAAGAACACAGCAGGCTCCTGGCTATTTCCACCCGTTCTATGTCAGGCCAGAGAGGTGTGCTTGGAACACATTCAGAAAGCAGACTGGAGCTTGGCAGTGACCGTCCTCAGGGCCTTTGCCCCTAGGAATTACACACAGCTAATGTCTATAGGCTGGAAATTTGGAATATGATATGTGGAGAGAAAGGACTGAGCAGGCAGGGATGAAGCCCCAGCTGGCCTTGGAAAGCCAGCAGGAGCTCTGTCCTCTCTGCTCTCAGCCGCAGCCAGGATCCAGCCGTGTGCTGCTGCCTCATGGTCAAGAAGGTGGACTAGGGCACCCATGCCCACTGGTGTAGGTGTCTCTGTGGCTGCTGCTCCCCAGCACCAGCAGAGCTGCATCGTGCTAGCAGAAGCCGTGTGTCAGGCCTGCCCAAGCCCATGATACTTGTAGCTGTTTCTGTTTGCTAAGGAGCAAGCAAAAAGCAAAGGCTTGTGTTCCTTTATGACTTACTCTGCACTTCCCGACCGTAGGTTCCCCAGAGGGCTAGTTGGCATTGGCTCAATTTCTTATGCCACATATGAAAAGATGAGGAAAAAGGAATGGGATTTTACAGGCATTACCTAGCATAATGATACTTATTTAACCCACCTTGTGGCGATGCTCCCAAGCTGATTCTCTCATGTCATACCTTCTTCCTGGCCACTCTGTATACACAGTAACCCGCTCCCCATCCTTCATTCTTTCCATCAGTGCATGCTCCCCCATTAGTACAACTTTAGTTTGAGCCAAGTGCAGACCAAGAAGGAAGAGCTCCATTGTACACCTGGAATGAAAAACTTGCTCCAAGTGTGGAGTCAGGGGTCAAGTTGGCTCATAGAGGGTAACTGACCTGAGATCCCCAGGCCACCATGAGCACAGGGCCCCTCTGGGCTCAGGTGCCACAGCACAGCCCTGTGTCAGCCGGCATGGAGTGCTGACTCCCAGTTACCACCGGCTGCTCATGGACTCCAGCCCGTCCCACCTTTCCTGATGAGCACCACCCAGGATCCAACTTTGTCAAAGGCAAACTCTTCCCTGTAAAAGCCCCTTCTATTTTATGGAACAGGTCAGGAGATAAGGGAAGGAGCAGTACCTTACAGAATTGCGGAAAACAATACAGTATTGCCTCCTCATGCACTGGGAGTCACATCAGCTCTGGGTCTTGACAGCCTGAGTGGAGGCTGCAAAGAGGTACTGCGGTGGAGGTACTGCAAAGAGCATCCATGCACAGTCACCAGCAGTTAAGAAGTGCATTCTGGTCATACACCTTGCATTTTCCTGCCAGCCTGGCCAGAACTGTGCAAGGCAGGCTGGAACCTGTTGCCGTAGGGAGTGTGGGGTGCATGGCTGTGTTCCTTCTTCTTCTCCCTCTGTCCCATGCCCTCTGAAAATCTGTACCTCATACCCCAGAAATGGGCAGCCTGGGAGAGGGTTGGGCTACATAGGGGCAGACAAAAACAGCTGCTCCAGAAACTTTCTCAATAAAATCTGTAGATGTAACCTGCGGCCTCTGTTTGTTTCTGGCACCATTCACAGGGATGCCCTGTTGGAAAGATCTATGTGATTATGAATATGTTGTCGGGTTGAACTAGGGACACAGGCTGAGAGCATGGAGAGCAGGACCGAGTGTGTGACTTCTATTTAATGAAGCCTTCCTCTGTCTTTCTCACCTAGCTCAATGACTCAGCCAAGCAGCTCATTGAGATGGACAAGCCGTGCCCAGCTGCTGCATCTGGCTGCCATGCCTCCTTGCCCTCTGACCCTGGCGCAGCAGCCAGTGTGGCCCCAGGACCCACGTTAAGCAGCACTGGGGCAGTCAGTGCCTTTCAGCGGCGTGTGGACAGCAAGAAGAATGCCAAGAAGCGCCACTCCTTCACTGCGCTCAGTGTGACACACAAGTCCTCCCAGGCCACCAGCCACAGGCACTCCATGGAAATTAGTGCTCCGGTCTTGATCAGCTCCAGCGATCCCCGGGCTGCAGCCAGGATTGGTGACCTGGCTCATCTGTCCTGCAGTGCTCCTGCCCAGGTAACGTCCTCGGTGCATGGACAGGGAGGTGCCAGGTGTCTAGCCCTGAGGTCTGATGACTTCATCGTCAGCTGTATGCTCCGTATCCCATCCCCAAACCAGCATGAGGAAGACAGTGGCAGCAGTGCCCTTTGGGGTCATCATGGCTTCCTTCTCCCCGCCTGGCCTCAGGGACCTCCTAAGCTTTGGTAAACATATGAATGGTACTCAGTGTCTGGAAGATGATCTAGAAGGTGTGTGAGGTGCTTCTCAATGGCCCGTGACATGGCCTTTGATTAACATTGGCGCATTACTCAAAGTTATCCTTTGTCAGTGTGCATTCAGTGCCATCTGATTGTGTCTTGCAGTAGGTCTGGTTTTAGTTTGTTTTCAGTGCTAGTATCTTTTTGGCATCTCTAACACTTGCTAACCTTGTTCCCTTTCAACAGACCTCAGAATCAGAATTAACTATATTATTTGGTTACATTCTTCTTACTTTTACAGATACCTTGTATTTCTAGATTTGTCCCTGGTCTCATTACACTAGTAAGATAAAGGCAAGGGGAGGGACTTCCTCTCAATCCATCAGGCCAGTGCTTGTCTCATACCCTACATACTAGTCTCTACATACATCCTGGTCTCTATGTCCTATAATTCATGGGCAATAAGTCCAAGGCTCAGGCTTCCCCAGTGTTCTCTGGAGGTTCTGAATGGATGTCAGCAGAGCTCTCTGGCACTTTCCTCCTGCCCCACAACATGGGCTCTGCATGCCTGAGTGCAGGGTTTGGTGTTCTCTCTACCTTTCCTTTATCCTTACCTGCTCTCAGCCCTCCTGTTCATAGCTTGTCAGTTAACAGGAGCAGAGGGAAAGTTCCAGGACTCTGCAGTCTACTATAGACAGGTCCCAGGGCAGGAAGGGAACAGATTTTTAAAAATTTGTGTTTGACATTGTTCCACAAGGTCTTAGGTGCCGAATTCACTTATTGATAGAGAGGGCTGGGACCCTGGGTCTCATTTTCCAACAGTTACACTTGAAGTAAAAGTCATGGGCAGGCTCTATACTTTCATAAAGATCATTGGAAAGGGTGAGAGGTCAAGCAAAGCAGTTTCCACCTATCTCCCATCCCAAATTAACTTAACTCCCATCCCACATAAGGGGTAGCACTGAGCAGCTATGGGTTAAGGGTGAGCCACCACATACTGTGACTTGCAGGCACCAGCCTGCTGTCCTCGGTCAGCTGCACCCAGAGACCAACCCCCACTCTGCCACCTACCCTGCTGCCTTCTAGGCTCAGTATGGCTTTGCTGGCCTCATGGGTCACACCAGGACAGCCATCCCTGGTCCACCTGAGGACCACTCAGGCTGCTGTAGTGTGCTAGGCGCAGATCCTGCAGATGGCCACAGCGCCACATGGCACCTCCTCCCCACCATGCCAGGCACACTCTAGGAGGCGGACCCAGTCCCAGAGTTCTTTGCTTGGGGAGCAGACTTGAGCTTTGTGATCATGCACCTGGAGAAATCCAGCATCATTGTGGGTATGTCTCCATCCACAAACAGAGGCCTCCACGTGCCAGGCTGGCATAAGGGGATGGGCTCCAGGATGGCAGAGCAGGAGCACCTGGACTCCTTGGTGCCCAGGGACCTAGAGCAATGCTGGCCCCAGCAGGCGTCCAGTCAGGCCCCAGACCCCTCAGGCCCCTCCAGACTCAATATGCCTTCCAGGTTGTGGCATAGACTGTCTTTACTGACAAGATGAACTCTTAGCCCCTGTGAGTAGAACAAAGGCTGGGCATCAAGAACCCAGGCCAGTTCTGCCCACATATATGCACCCCTCACCTGCACACCCAGGGCTTCTTGGGCTGCAAGAGCAGAGGTTTTATGACTTTAGGTCATGGGTCCCAGAGAATTTTCTTCTGGAGAACAGGAGTAGCTGTTGTCAAACAGCAATTATTAAACCCTGGTTCAACACGGCACAGTGTTGTATAGAAAGTTTGTAGCATCAAGCCTGTGTGTCCTGGAAGAGCAGCCAACTGGATGGACAAGGGGTGGCTGGACCTATGTCCCTGCTTCCAGGCAGGCTGGCATGTGTGGCCTTGGGTCAGCAGCTCCAGCTGAGTGCGTCTGCAAGACAGGCTCCCAAGGTGACATGCTACCTTGTGTAGAAGTAACTCAGATGAGAAGGGGCCACCCAATGTGAGATGACTGCTCTGCTCTTTGTATAATTGACTTGATTCTAAACCTGTGGAGGAAAATGAACCAAATGCAAACACACACACACACACACACACACACACACACATGCGCACACACACACACACACACACAAACACACACACACACACCAGTGTGGGTGATATGCTCTGAAGAGGTAAGACACGTGGACAAGGAGCACCTCAGTAGCTGAGTTGGGGCTTGCCAACATCACTGACTCTTTTCTCTCCCTTTTGTGTTCCTTTTTAAAGTGGAAAGGAAGTGTGGGGGCTGTGGTTTCTATAGAAATGGCTCTAAAATATGGTAGCTGTTTCCCTGCTTTTGAGACGGAATGTGGTGAGCACCATTAAGCCTGAAGCTATGGGGTCCCAGCAGAGTACAAGGTGCATGGCTGTCCGTGGAGTGATGTCCGGGGTGTGTGTGGTCTGAGGCTCGCTTCCACACCCCCTGGCAGCCCTGTTCCATCCTTACCTCCTCCTCTGTACTGATCTCACCTCCCTTGTCTGGGCTTCATGGCACATCCCACTATCAGGAGAGCCAGTGAGATTGAATTATTTTCAGTCACATGTGAGGAAACTGAGGCCCAGAGGGCATAAGTAATATCTCAGTGCTGTGCTCCTCTGACAGCCCTCCCTGCACCCCAGCTCCCATCGGGACTGGCATGGACATGAGTCTAGGACATGGACATCATGTAACCCCTCAGCTTTCCCTTCTGTAAATGTATGGGGCTGACCTCAGGCCCAAGGAGATGAAGAGGGAAAATGCCAGGCAGTCCCTGCTGAGAGCGGCTGGTGCTCTATAAAGGCTGTCCACCTCTCTCCTCCCCTTTCTCTTTCAGCCTGGGACCTGGTGTCATGCAGTCTAGGGCGGCATTTCAGGGGGAGGACCAGGGGCCCTGCTCACTAGCTGTGCACCTAGGAGAGTTGCTGAACCTCTCTGAGCCTCGAGAGCTGCCACTAGAGAGAGCCAGGTTCAACACTGTCCTCTTGACCCTAGAAAAGCTGTCCCATCTCTTCTCCCAGAGCCTCAGTTTTCTCGTGTATTAAATGGAGCAATGGTGCAGGTGTTGAGAGGGTAAAATGAGAGCACCAGATTGCCTTTTCTCAGTGGGCATGTTATTGGCTGTGGTGGTTCTCCGTGCTGCTCAGAGAATCGTGGAATGGATCACCAGCCCCAAGACATCAGATAGGGCTCCCAGGGCTCCCGGCCTCATGTATTCTGGCCATTGCTCTGCTCTGAAATTCTCCCTGTGCTGTGTACTTTGCTGGACCCTGGAGGTGCTGGGAGGCCACAGGTAGATGAAAGGGTGGGTGACGCCAAGACTGCCTGCGGCCACACCTCCTTTCTAGGAAGTCTGGGCTTGATTAGCATCCCCATGAGCCTATGTCCCCCCTGACTGTCAGCCGCTCAGTGGTCTGTCCCCAGTGACAACCAGACCAGGCGGGGTGTGGTCCCTTGTGTCGTGAACCCACCAGAGAAACCAAGCATCCCTCCCAGAATCTGGTGAAATATGTTCCAGTCACTGTCATGCAGAGGTCTGAATGTGCCCCCAGCACAGCCCTGGCCCCACAGCATTGAGGTGGCTGGTCTGGGGTGTGGCCTGGGTCTGGGGACTTGAGAGCTTCCTGGCCCACTGCGTGCAGCGAGAAGAACCAGCACCTCAGACACCAGCAACAGCCCTTTTCTCACACTCCAGGATGTGTCACAGGCCATGCCTAGACCTGGGCCCTAAGTCTATACAGGGTGACCAGCGTCCCATTGCACATGGTGCTGCAGGGTTCCCAGGACACAGGACTTAAGTGGTAAAACCAGGACCATCCAGGCACAGAAGGATAGCTGGTCTCCCCACAATATTTCCCTTCACTGAGCTGCAGAGGGTGGTGTCTGGAGGCTTTCTATAGAAAATGTGGTATGGTCGTCTCTGTGTAGGACCTGTGTGCAGTACCAGAGGCCCATCAGCAGGGAAGGCCAGGTCCCTGCTCCTGAGGGGGACAGTGGAAAAGACATAAAGGAGGCTGTGAGGCTTTGCTGTGGGACAGAGCTATGGATCCTGGTTGCCTGGATTCCTATTTGGTGTGTGCCATGCCACCTGAGGAGGCTTTTAAAACCTTCCAATCCAGGACCCACCCCTGAGTCAGAGAGGGAGGGTTGGCACGTTGTATCAGCCAGGTCTATGTACAGGGATACTGTGTAACAGTCACTGTGCAGGGATGCTATGTAACAGTCACTGGGGCCTGGGAGCCACACTAGGCCCCCAGGCCAGGTGGGCTCAGGTCTGCTCAAGGGCCTCATTCAGATGCCCCACCCAGAGAGGCAGTGTTTCCCTGGAGTTTGAGGAACTTTCTTCCCTTCTCAAAGCCAAGACGAGGGCCCAGTGTGCTGTCACAGCAACAGGCAGGGGATGCATACTCCTATGCTGGTGGAGGGAAGGCCAAAAAAGATGTCATGTTGCCCCTGGAGATCTTTAAAGCTCTGCAGGTGAGTCAGCTGTGTAGCCAGGATGCTGTACTGGGCCCGAGGCTAGCAAACTGTGCCTTGTAGGGCTGCTTCTGTATGGCTCTGGCGCTAAGAATAATCTGCATGTTTTTAAGGGTTATTTTCAAAAAGGAAATGAAGAGGATGGACAGGAAAAGGAGAGGAACAAATAGCCCAGAGCCTGAAGTGTGGACTCTCTGGCCCTTTACAAAAAGAGACTTGTGGGTGAGGTTGTTTTGATGCTGACCCTGTAAAGGCAGAAAAGGCCATGATGAGAAGAAAAAGAGAAACCTAGTGGTTATGTAGGGTCAGGTCAGGTCAGAGGAAGGAGTCCTCAAGCAGAACAGGAAGAATGTTTTGACTCTGGCCCAAGTTGAAAGGCACCAATTCCACATCCTCCCCCAGTCTGGAACTTGATAGGAGGGTGGGAACGTGGGAGGTTCTGGAATTTGTGCACCTTTCTCACCATGAAGTGTGCTGTCAGCAGCCTTCTCGTGAGGTTTCTGTGAACCATGTGGGAATCCTGAGGCTCTAGACTCGGCCCCAGAGGTTAGTTCTGGAGAGCTGGGGCACAGGGACGAGGCACAGCAGGCAGGGACTGGAAGGATAGTGTCCAGGTGACTGCCTGTACCCGGCCCTCCCCCTCCTGGAGGTGCAGAGCCAGGCTATGGCCGCAGCGGGTAAGGTGGAAGAGGGTCGGCCCTTCTCCTTCCTGCTGGTCTTCTCTCAGTGACTGTTGGAGGCCTTGTTGACTCTTATTTGTCGTTATTATCATTACAAGTAATGCATTTATTTCTTCCTGCCTTCAATTGTCTAAGACCACTGTGGTTAGCTCCAGTTCAGGAAATACAGGCTTATGTCTAGCAAAAAATTATCATAGGATCTTGCATAGGGATGGATGGCCACCTGATATAAATGCTTCCTTCAGACCCAAAACAAAAGAATGGCCTAAATAACAAGGATGTTAGGCTTCAGATTCCCCAACTGACCTATAGAATCAGCACGTTGAAACCATTAAGGGAAGGAGCATGGCTGTCTCCTCTAAATGCCTCTCATTCTTCCCTCCTCTGGGAACACACTTCTTCCATCTCACAGTGGATGCACTCAGCTCTGCAGTCTGACCTCTACCTCCACCCCTGCTGCCCACATCCAGCCTGTGACCTGCAAGGCCACCAGCAGGTCCTATGTCCCTGCGCCACATCCCCAGCTGGCATCCAGCAGCTTCGGACACTGTGGGCAATACTCCCCTCCTGAGCCTCTGTTCGCTTTACTTCTGGGACCCTTCTTGAAATTCTGAGCACTTTGCTCACCCTTGGACCCTCTTCTTCCAACTCCCATGTGAACATCAGTGCTCCCCTGGCCTTTTCTTCCTGTCCCACACACATACCCGGGGGTTCTCATCCAGCCAACAGCTAACCCCCAAACTGTTTAAACTCTGCCTCCCCAGACCTTATTCAACTATAGATTCTTTCCTCCTGCTACCTGCCAGCTTCCCCTGGAGAGGTACTCCATATCAATCCATGTCAGGAGAGAATAACTATTCTCTTCTGTCCTCACACCTATTTCCTTCTCTTTGTTCTCTTCTCCAAATTCCTGAAGCTAAGACCCTGTGTCCTCCAAACTCTGCTCTCCCTGTCACTTCTGCCATCCAAGGAGGTGTCAGCTCCAATTCTGAAGTATTTCTCTCATGCCATTAGTCAGGATGAAGTAGATCATCCACTGTTACAAACAATTCCTGATGCTGGTGTGGTTTAACCCAGGGAGCATTTATCATGCATTTGTGCAGTGGGTCAGGCGGCCCTCCTGAATGGCATGCTCATGGTGTCCAGCCTGCTTCCTCTTGTAGCTGTGTCTTCTACAGCACATGGCCTCCAGCAGGAAGAGGGGCCTAGAGAGGAAGCCCTTGTGCACTTAACTGCCTCAGTCTGGAGATAATACTCATCACCTCCCTTCTCAGTTCATTCACTAGAACTGGACACTCAGCCCCAGATTAACTTCAAGAGGCTGGGACATGTGGAGAAGCACGTGGATGTCGGGCAAGCCCAGCAGTCCCAGCCCCACCACTGGGGTCCTTCTCTCCATGGCACCCACTCTGCCTTGGTTCAGGCTTCTCTGAGCCCTCACCAACTTGGCATCAACTGATTCCTAACTCCCTGCTTCTGGGATTCCCTCTGGAATCCATATGTAATTGGGCTGATCTTTCCACAAATGCTTCTGGAGACTCTGCATTGCCTTAGGATAAACTCCAAGTTCTTAGCTTGGCCTGCAGAGCCATTCAGACTTAGCCCCAGATTGTCTTTCCAGCCTCCCCTGCTCAGTTAACTGTCCACTCCCATGCTGGCTGCCCAGACCTGCAGCCTGTGCACCCCACACTGGCAAGCTCAGGCTCACCCCCCACCAAGACTGATACCTATGCCCGTCCTGTCTGCTTCCTGCTCACCCTCTTCCCCTCTCATCCTGCCCCCAACACAACACCCAGACACAGCCCTGGATGGGAAATTCCTGCTCACCCTTTGCAGCCATCTGAAACAGTCACTTCCCCTCCATAGCTTCCCGTGGCTCCAGGACACCTTCCCCCAATCATTTCCTCTGTGCTTGCAGGACTTTTGCATACATTTATCATGGAAGGTGTGGCCTTCATTTGTGTATATGGCTGCTCCCCTTAGCTTCAAGTCTTTTAGGGTGGGGACTGGTTGTCATTCACTTCTGTATCGTGGTACCTGGCCTGTAGCAGAGTTCATACCCATATGGTTTTTCCTTGGGTGGGCATAGGGCCTGTGCCAGCTGCACTGTATACTGAGCGATCTTTCACACTTAATGTAATGCCAGAAATGCCGTGTGCCTCTTCCCCACCACTGCTACCAGCTCCCTGAAGGCTCACGATCCATGTCAGCTGCAGAGAGGTACAGCTGCAAGGTGACCAGCTGAGGGACTCCCAGGGGTACATGGTCGGCTGAGCCTCAGATGGCCTGCCCTGCTCACATTTGCACCCTTTATGAATTATTTCTCCCTGCCATTTGGAGAGGTCAGAGGGTCAGCTCAGTTCCTCGTGAATAATGAAGCAGCACTCATGTGTCTCCTTTCTGCTGGGAGAGGGAGGGTTATCAGAGGAGAGGACAGAAAGGAAGCTATTCAGGCCGACTCCAATTTTTAAAATCCAATTATTTGCTCATAGAGATCATTGGATCACATTAGGAGGTGATTAGTCACATTTTAGAACTATTCCCTCATAAACCAAACAGGAATCCAAGTAAGTGAGTAAAGTCACCACCAGACTGCCTGAGCGACCTCCAAGGGCTCACTCACATAGCTCTGGAGTGGCCTGGTATCAGCCAGTGTGAACCAGGTCATGCTACGGTAACAAGCAGCCCCAAACCCTCGGAGGCTTACTTCCCACCCACTCTGCGTGTCTAGCTGACCCACGGCGCTCTCTTCTCTTCCCAGGACACCAGCAGACACCCACAAGCCAAAACTGGTAAATAAAGTTTTCTGTAGAACATGGTGCCCCCTGCTCATTCACACATCATCTGTAGCTGGTTTCAAGCCACACAGAGGAGCTGTGTTGCTGTAACAGAGATTATATGACTTTTTCTGGCCCAGTACAGAACACATTTGCTGACCTCTGGTCTAGAGTGTCTCATCACTGTGGCAAGGGAGGGAAATTCGCAGCGGCCCTGCTCTACTTGCAGAGGGTGGGGAGGCGGAGTCCAGTGGGTACCTGTGGGGAGGAGAGGTGAACAGCCCCATGACACCACTGCGCCCAGCAGTGTATCTGTTTGTGAGTGTTTACCACAGGGTAAACACTGTGGGCTTACCACAGGGGCTGGGAGGCTTGAAGAGGCAGAACTGGACAACGGGAGGGGCTGACACTTATAAAGCCCGCAGGCCACGTTTTGATGCTGGTGGTTGTTGGACTGTCCGTGTGGTGCACACTGGTTCTGTGGGATGGAGCACTCCACGTTTGGGAAGGGCTCTCCAGTTCTGGGCTATCTCTGTGAAGGGGCCAGCGTCACACTCAGGCTAACCCCATTGAGCCAAGAATAGATTCCTTCATCAGACCCCATGTGTGGTGTCAGAGCTGGATGGCTTACAAATCAACTTCCCATAAGCAAACAGAAACCCTTGAGATTAGGAAAATGCCCTTCGAAATCAATGGAAGGGGATGTATTTGACATTCAGGGAAAACATCAAAAGGGAACACCCCTCGAGTGTCTTCCTGCATCTGAGAAGTAATTAGGAGAACTCCACTTGGAAGCTTCCAGGGCATCTTTAAGATCCGCCCCCCCCCCCCCCCCCCCCCCCCGCCACCACCTGCCATCAGAGGGGCATGCACCAGGGGCTCTCCGCAAAGCTGCTCTTACAGGCTGGATCTTATCTCTACCACGGGACATAGCTCTGACAGGGAAGAAGCTCAGGGGGCAGCACTGATGGAAGTGATGGTGGCTCTGTGCTAATGGCCTTGCAGCCCCCAGGCTCTGTCACTCACCTGCAGGGCAGAGCGCTCATGCTTATTGTTAGCATTTTCAGAAAGTTATAGATTTAACTCCATGCTTTTAGAAGGAGCCAAGAAAAAAACAGTACCAAGTGAACATGGGATGAAATAAAAAATCCCATCCTGAGGACCTTGTGCAAGGAGTGCTTTCTTTTGCAAATCTGGGAATTGCTGTGTGTCCCTGACTTACCAGCTGTGCCTTCAAGGTAGGGACAGAGAACTGTGGCCTGGCTGTTTTCATCAGCTTCCAGGCTCTTCATCTGTGGTATCAAGTGCCAACCATGTTTCTTTTGCTGCTATGACAAGACAGAAGCTTCCATATCCACAGTTTCTTTCTGTGCCTTGGACCATCTGCTGGTGGATGAGGGAGGGACACATCAGGGAAGGTCCCTGGTGTCACCTTGGCACCTGGTAAGCACCCAGGGGCTCTGGGTGGGCATGTGCTGGCCCAGAAATGCAGGTGAGCTACTGGTTCCCTCCATCCAGCCTCTCAAGTTTGGTGAGCTTTTGTTAAAGCAGCAGCCTGTGGGGGCACCTGAGTGACCACCTCTTGATTTTGGCTGAGGTCATGATCTCAGCCAGGGCTGTGGGATGGAGCCCTGTGTTGGGCTCTGTACTGAGAATGTAGCCTGCTTAAGATTCTCTCTCTCTCTCTCTCTCTCTCAAAAATAAGCAAACAAATAAGAGCAACAAAAACAGCAGCCTGTGGCAGATATAAAAAGGGTTTCCTCATAGACCCCAGCCTCTAGGACCCACACAGCCATCAGGAGACAAGAACATAGATCCATGCCATGGAAGGTAGAAAGTAGGAAGCTCCATAGATGAGCACAAAGGAAGGGCCATGGCAGATCAGAAGAAGAAGGGTGGCTTTGCTTCTGGAAGGAAACGAGGAAAGGAGGCAAGAATGGGCACCAAGGATCATTGAGGTTGGCATCCTCCTGGGTCTTCCACTTCCCATCAAGGCTCAGGCACAAAGGTACATTGTTTCTTGGTAGGAGGGCCATGAGGAGGTTTAGAACTTTGCCACCTGCCCCTGATCTCCTAGCTACCTACCCCCTGACCTAGCCAGCCACAGCCACTTGCCAGAGCATACCCTGCTGCCCTTTCCCTGCCCCCACTCCCCAGGCATCATCTGGATGCAGTGAGGAGTGGGAAACTCTTGCAGCCTTCCCTGATCAGCCCTCCTGCTTGTCCCTTAAACTTGTACAACTGGGCCAGGAGAGCCACCAGCTCTCAAAATGTTACCACAGCCTGTGAGTTTCACTAAGACAGGTCTGTTTGCCCCTTTTGCACCCTTAGTGCCTGGTGTGGAGCCTCTGTGAAGGGGGCTTTCAGAAGCATGGATGGATGGACAGACACACGGAATTAGAGTTGAGGAGAAGAGTTTCTCAAAGCTTGTCCCTCTTGCAGCTTCTCACTATATTGGAGGCACCTTCTGTTTGAAGGCAGAACAGATAGGTTGTTGGGATATGACTAATATACGTTTTGTGCAAAGCCGGATGAAGATGCCTTGGGTCTTACAGGCTCACACAAAGAAGTGGGGGGCGGGGTGGTCCACAGGAGCTCCTGGCACCTTCCTGCAGTTTAGACCATCAAGCAAGCTGATTTTTATCTCCTAACCTAGAGCCACTTTGCAGATACTGTTCTCCAATATCCTACCCCTCTTTTTTGGCCATTCTGGTTAAGAATGTTCTGGGGATGCCTTGTTAAGAGGTTTTGGCACAGCTTTTTGATCCAGTAAGATGAGAGCAGACGCTGGAAGTTCATCCTTTCACTATAGACACCTACAGCAGGGGTTGGCAAACTCTTTTCAGTAAAGGGCCAGATAGATAATAAATATTTTAGACTTTGTGGGCAATGTGATCTCTGTCACAGCTCCTTACTTAGGCCCTTGTGGGTGAAAGCAGCAAATGGGTGGTGTGGTTGGATGCCATTAACACTTTATTTACAAAAGAAGGGGATAGCCAGATTTGAGCGGCAGGTGAGTTTGTCAACCCCTGAGAAGACCGTGGAGACTAAGTGAGGGGCCTGTTCATGAAGACCTGGAGTCAGTAGCTCAGATGCTAGGGTCAGATGCTGGTGAGCAAATCCAAGTTCCTGCAGGGAGGAGAATGGGTAGGGGGCAGTATTCGAGTTGAATGGAGGCCTCCTTGAGGACTCCATTCTGGGCAGTCAGCCAGCTTTCCTGAGTGCCGACAAGAGAGCAGTGAAGGTTATGTGGGCACAAAGCATGGCCCGTTCTCTCTCCTGGGGCAGACCATCTTGTTCAAGCTCCTTGGCCCTTGACCTCGAGCTATCAGCACGAGCACATCCAGCCCAGGCCCCTGCCCTTCCCAGCCCTGCTGGGCCCCCCAGCCCAAATCCCCTGGGCCAGGGTGTGGGGAGGCATCCCTGGACCCTCTGGGCCTGCAAGCTGTTTATGGTTCTTTTTTGAGACAAGCAGAAGAATCAGGCCAAAATGTTTCATTCTAAAGTTTTCTTTAGGAAGCACGTTCCTAAGAGTATGATTTACACTCTGTGTTACAGAGTGGTAGTGTGTGATGAATAAAACATGCTCATTTCACTGCTCCTTGGGGTGATGACAGTGTTTTCTGGACTCATATTAAAAATTAAAACAAGGAGATGTTTTTCTCAGGGTATTAGTCTGTGCCAGTGTATCCAGGAAAGCGCCTTGGAGCCCCCATACAGCCTGCCAACCACAGACCCCCTTTTTCCCTCTTACTAATCCCAGCAGGAAAATAAAATGGCCTGTTTTCCAGTACCACTCAGGGGCCCCATTAAAATGCACCTCTGGGCCTCTGGTGTCTGGTAACAACCTGACAATTTGGAATCAGGGGTCCATGGCCTCCACACTGCAGCCAGAAACTGACGCTGGGCTTCCCACCAGCAGAGGCCAGAATACTATGAAGAGATATACAGGCCACCACAAGAAGTGATAGCCCACTCCAGGGGTGTATGAACCACTTACCTGTGCTGTCTTGGTGGCTCTGTCTTTTATAGGTGGGAAAAGGAGGCCTGGAAGATCAAAGGCAGTTTGCCTTGATCGCAGGATTACATACATAGCCTGCCTGTGCTGCAGCCTCCTGACCCATGCATGTCCTTGGAGGGCAGTGGGTATGAGTGGCACCAGGGAGCAGCATTACTAGGCTCCTTGGCATGCTATCCCCCTGTTTGCTAATACTGTGGTCAGTTTTATTTGATGGGGGCATCACCTCTGACCTCTGACCCAGCCAGCTGACCCCACATATACTTGCCTCCTGTTAAAAGCTTGTGGACTGTATTTTTGAACATTAGGTCCAAAGGGATTTCTGGAGTCATACATTCTGTAGGGTCAGTGGCTCCAAGGATCCTCTTGTTGGCTGGCTCCCCCAGATCGATGTGTGCTCACCTGCCTGGGATGAACCCCAGCTTTTGTCTCATATAGAGTCATCCAAAAAGAGTATGATATGAACCTGCTTTATCAGAGTCAAAGACCTTCTTTGTGACAGACCAGTGGTGCAGCTCCATGGTACACAGGGCTGGGCTGGGCTATGAAGTCAGGGCAGAGATGTCCACCTGCTGACCTCGGAGACAGGGAGAATATCTGTTTGAGGGCCTCATTCCCAGTTATTTTTATCTGAAAGTGGCTGTCGCTGCTTCTCCTTCCTTATTTTTATCCCTGCCTGATTTCTCTCACTCCTGCCAAGGCTTCACTAATCCCTTAAGGCCCAGAATCCTTTAAAATTAAGCCATGAAAAATCAAAGCAGTTATCAGCAACATGGCTCTCGGCAGGAGGAAACAGGCCCCAGTCCTAAGGCCCAGAAAGCCCCATCCAGCATGGTCAGAGCTAGAGGGCAAGGGTCACAAGACACCCTAGTGTTGCGTTAGATCTACCTCAAACTAAACTCTGCTTGTTCCGTGTGTTCTGGGAGTGATGCAGTAAGGGTGTAGCAGTGCCTTCATCAGCACGGTGCCTCCCAGGCCTTGGCAGGATGCTAATGATATGGAACCTGGTGGGATGCATTGTACTCATGAATTTTTAATCAAAATCACTTAAAGGAGAGCCCCTTTCATGCTGTGATACCTGCCCAGGGGTTAGCAGCTCCCTGGCTACCCCTCAGGGCTCCTCAAGAGGCACCACGATCTCATCAGTTATGCTCTCCTCAGCTGGGCATGTGGTCCTCAGTTGTGCACAGCTGGGGTGTTAATGGGGTCACCCTGTCCACCTGCTGCCACCAGCAACATTTCTCATCACCTCCTACTGATAGTAACAAAAACAAAGGCCTGATTCAGAGCAGGATGGGTGAATACCCCATCTTCATCAGAAAGTCACACTTTTTGGTTTTTAGGTTCCTGAGGGTAGATCCCTGCCTGGGTAGCCACTACTCAGCAGATGTCCCGAAAGGCCTTTTGCCTTGGGCCCTGCGCTGCACTACATAGAGGAGCAAGATGGGAACACACACTCTGCAGAGCATCAGTGTTGGCTATTCTCCATCTTGACCTTTGGGAAAAAACACTTTCACAAGGGTTACCTCTCTCTACACCTCCATTCCAGCTCCACGTAATGTTTTGCTGTGCAATCCCATGTATTTTCTTTGTAGCATCAGACATACCAAGTTTCACCTGGAGGCCAGGTTTCCAGCAAAGCTGTCAGAAGGCCTTTCCCCTCCAGCTTTATTTAGGTGCAGTCCTGCATCTCAGGTAGCTTCACATGCCTGGGCAGCCCCATAGTCTCCCTGGGCCTCTTGACACTCTGCCATATGGAGTGTCCTGTGTGTGGTCCAGAGGAGCTGGCAGATGCCAGCAAAGATGGGGTCTGGAGTCCCAAGGCCACAAGCTCCAGCCCAGCCCACAGTCCCAGCCAGCCTTTCCCACTGCCCAGCAGGTGGAAGTCAATCTTCTCCATCTCTCCTGGCCACAGACATTATTGCCTTCTGCTGGATTTTGGCTTGAGTGCCTTAAGGACACTGGGCAGTAGAGACCCCAGGCAGGTTGCTTTACAGGCACAGCAAGACTCAGAGCTGTTCCCACTTTGGGTCAGCAGTGCTTTGCATGTGAGGGGCTGGTTTAGACTGGTTTAGCTGTTTCAGGAGAGTTTATTTGGACAGGAGGCATGTTGATTAAAGCAGGGTCATGGGTTTGGGCTCTAAGTCAGTTACCTTGTGTTCTTGTGGCTCCTGCTGCCCAGCAGATGCCCTCTGCCTACGTGCTGCTGCCAATAGTCACCTGGTGGGCAATTTGAAGGGTCACCCTGCAGATCCGAAGGCTCCTGGCATCGCTACAAAGATGGCATGTGTGGAATCCAGGAAAGCATGGAATCACCATCAACCAGAGTGTGATCTTAAGCCAGCCCTGTTATTCTTTTTATATGTATCAGAAAATGTATCAGAAAATCATGGCCACTTATTGATATTAAAATGAAAAACTTGAACTTACAGATTTTAAAAAAATTACCCCAAATTCCAAATACCCTAATTACCAGTATTATCATTTGTTATATAAATTTCCAGACCTTTTTTCAAGGAAATACATGCATCTTGTTTTTAATGTTTATTTATTTCAGGGCACCTGGGTGGCTCAGTCAGTTAAGCAACCAACTTCGACTCAGGTCATGATCAGGTTTGTGGGTTCGAGCTCTGCGTCGGACCCTGTGCTTACAGCTCAGAGCCTGGAGCCTGCTTCAGATTCTGTGTTTCTCTCTCTCTCTCTGCCCCTACCCCACTTGCTCTCTGTATCTCTCTGTCTGAAAAATAATAAACATTAAAAAATTAATCTTTATTTTGAGACAGAGAGATAGAGCACAGCAAGCAGAGGATGGTGAGAGAGAGAGAGAGAGAGAGAGAGAGAGAGAGAATCCCAAGCAGGCTCCATGCTGTCAGCACAGACCCCATTGTCAGGCTCAGATCATAAACCACAATATCATAATCTGAGCTGAAACCAAGAGTCAACGCTTAACCAATTGAACCACCCAGGTGCCCCAATACATGCATCTTTTGATGGACCCTACACATCTTCCCATCATATGGCTCTGTGGGGCCCATGCCATCATCTGCCACCAAAGCCTCTATGGGAGGACATTTGAGCTGCTTCATAGTTCAGGTTTTTTTTTTTTTTAATTTTTTTTTCAAAGTTTATTTATTTTTGGGACAGAGAGATACAGAGCATGAACGGGCGAGGGGCAGAGAGAGAGGGAGACAGAATCGGAAACAGGCTCCAGGCTCCGAGCCATCAGCCCAGAGCCCGACGCGGGGCTCGAACTCACGGACCGCGAGATCGTGACCTGGCCGAAGTCGGACGCTTAACCGACTGCGCCACCCAGGCGCCCCCATAGTTCAGGTTTTACATATTATAAAAAACATGGCTGTGAGATCCTTGTCTGTGCCTTCATTCTGCCTCGTTCAGATGTTTTTGTATTCATTACTAACAGGAAACTGCTGGGTCACCAGGCTTCCTCCCTCACCACCCCCACCTCCCTCTGTAGAACTGAGCTTTGTCCATAAGCCCAAATTAGGACGGGGGGCTATGTAGGAAGTGCTCTGGCCCACAAGCTCCTTATCCCATCCAGTTGCTTTCCCCAATTTGTAAGCTGGGAAGCCCCACTCAGGACATCCACACTGCACGGCCATGTCACAAGGGCCACAGCCAAACAGGATTTGCTTTATGACACAACAGGATAGCAGGGAATGATCAAGGGTCAACCTGCTTGGGCCTAGGGCAGAGGGCTGCAGGGAATGTGAATCCTGCACACACCCATATCATTTGTGTGTGTCCTGGGAAGTGGGGGCAGGGAGCATGAACCACCTGGGTCACCCAGCAGCACCAGCCACCAGCCCTATAAACACAATGTGCATGCTACATTCCCATGTTGAAGGGATCCTCCTGCCCTTCAACTGACTTGGCCTTTCGGCAGCATTCTGCATGGCTGAGACATTGTGGTCCCCCTGTAAAGTGCAGGTCTGCTCTTACCACCCTCCTCCCATCACCTTCCAGGGCATCTCTGCCCTCAAGGCAAAGACCAGAATTCACATAGTGGCCCAGGGGGCCATGAATGGCCTGGCTCTACAGCATTTGGGTGCTTCCCCCTTGTCACCCCAGCCTTTCCTTTCTGTCCAGTGTTTCAAGCATGCCAAGCTTGCTTCTCTCAGCCTTTGCTGGGCAGTCCTCTGTGCTCCTTCCTCACCTGCCCACCTCACCAAACAGGCCTGCCTGCTGCTTATAAAGCCCTCTCTGGCCCCCAGGTGACATCCCTGCAGTATGTTGCTGCATTTTCTGGGACCCCCACATCTATCGTGACATGTGCAATGCTTATCCCCCACAGTGAACCCCACACTGGGGTCAGAGGGCATGTTTGTGCCCTGAGCCAGTCCTGACAAGTTGGGTGATCAGCAGAGGTCAGTGAGCACCTAGAACATGACCCACCCGGGCAAAACAACTCTACAACTTGACTGCCTGTCACACACTGCCCTGCCTGCATGAGGGGCAAGGGGGGCATTCCCCATTGACTCACCAGTTGTGACCTTGCTCAGTTGATGAGCTGCCCGCTGGACCTGTATACCAACATCTGCCAACTACCTCCGATGTGGTGCCACTCCTGCCCCACACCTGCTACAGTGAGTGAGTAAAGGGCCCTAACCTTTCTCCCGTGACCATACAAGGAGAGCTGTGGGTCCTCCATACTCTGGGGGTGCCTGGAGCCGGGTGGCCACACCCATGGAGGGCACTCTCTGGCTCCTGCCTGAAGCTCTGTGGAGGATGGTCTGGCCAGCTGCAGTGAACGCCACTGACAACTATCCCAAAGGGAAACAATCCTGAGCCTTGATGGTCTCTGTCTCCCTTCCAAGGGAGGGCAGGTGTGATGAGCAGGCAGAAGTCTCCCTCTGTTCAGCCTGGCTCCCATACATCACTCTGGAAACGCCGGTCTATGGGTCAGCCACAGGGACACAATCTGTGGAGGGGCTGTCTTTGAAAATCCAAGTTCCCTCTTGCAGGAATAGGAAGTCCTTTGAGACCTGGAGTTACCTGGGAGACACAAGGAAAGGTGTGCTCCTGCCTACATGTTTTCATTCTGTCAGGCACCCCGTTGTCCAAACAAGAAGTAGCCTTTCTGCCTTGTTAGAGGTTGCAGATGTGATGTGGTCTCTGGCACCTTTCCTGGTTCCTGCTAGAGGAGGGAAGCTGACTGCCTAGAGGGGTAGCGACAGGTCGCCGGGAGCACACAGAGCTGAGCAAGGTCAGAACTGGTCAGGGGGTTGAGGAGAAATGCTCCCCTCACCCCTCCATGCAAGCATGCAAGGGACGTGGTGGTCACTTGACTGGTAGGGTTGTTCTGCCTTCCTGGAATGTGTTCCAGGTGCATCTCTCATTCCATTTTTGTAATTTCCGCTTCTAGTGACCTTCACCCATCCGAGGACCACACGTGGTGACATGTCCATCATTGCCAGCCAGAGCCGTGGGCAGCCCCCCTGTGTCCTGTTTCCCCGCCTGCCTCTGCCAAGGCGCTAGCAGCTCCTGAGGGTTCTTCTCAAGCCTGCCTGGCTCCCTGTTCATCTGCATCCAGTTTCCTCTAGGATCCCTGTCCTGTCCCTTGGTGGGAAGCCTAGAGGGGACCCTCAAGGAAGGGAGGAGAGCCCTGGCTCTCTTGACTTTGAGGGGCATAGATGCCACCCTCCTCCAGATACCCCTAGGCATCCCCATCTGTGTCAGTTTCCTGGGACTGCTGTAACTGTACCACAAAGTGATACATGTGGCTCAAAGCAACATGAAGTTATTCTCTGTCAGTTCTGAGGTCAGAAGGTCAAAATTAAGGTGTTGCAAGGATTGGTTGCTTCTGGAGACTGAAGAAGAATCTCTCCCAGCTTCTGGCAGCTGCCTGGATTCCTTACATCACTCTGCTATCAGCTTCTGCCTTCACATGGCCTTGCTTCCCCTCTGGGTGTCTCTCTTCTCCTCTTCTGTCTCTTATAAGGACACTCGTCACTGGAATTAGGGCCCACTGTAATAAAAGGTCATTTCATCTCAGGACCCCTACCTTATACTATATTTGCAAAGACCTTTATTCCAAACAAGGTCACCTTCACAGATATCAGGGGCTACAGCTTGGGCATTTCTTTTGGGGGTACGCTGTTTAACTCCCTGTGGCATCTGATACCTCTGACCAGGAAGAAGCATGCTTCCCTGGGGAGGGCTGGGGCAGGAGGGGCAAGGTGAGTGATGAGGGGCTTGGGACAGTATTGCCCCTATGGCTAGGTCTGTAGGATTCTCTGTGCAGAAATCACCTCAGCAAGATCATTTTGTGGCCCGGATCCCTCTTTTGGCCCTTAACTCCTTCCCTCAGTGGGTTTAACATGCACCACAGGCTAAACAGGAAGCATCTCAAAGTGGACCACCCCTCCAGCCATATCCCCACATAATAAACCCTTGGAGCCTTGAGGTCCTGGACTCTGATGTGGGAGATGCTTGTTCTCCTGATGCCTGTCCCCTGTCACTGCCAAAGGATCAGTTTTCCTTAGGGGTTAATCTTCTCCTGGGAAAGCAGCTTTTAAACAAGCTCATGCTTTGTCACATGAAACATTTTGTCTGGGTTTTCTTGGACAAACACAAGAACAAGTAATTCAAGTTCTAAGAATAAAAACAGGCCTCCCTCCACTGCCTTCTTCCATGTTAAACACAGTGCGATGCTGCCCAACCCAGATGCAGGCTGGAAGAGTGACTTTCCAAGCCGCTCCCGGAAGGCACTTGGAAGCTGCTTCTGGAAGAGTGTCAGTGGCTGCTAAGCTCCCTTCAATGAGCTGAAAAAAAAGTTATTGACAAACAACCCAGGCAAGTGGAACCTGAGAATTTTAGAGGCTGGAGGGTCAGGCCAGTGAGGGGAGAACAGGTGACTCTGGACTCCAGCCTGATCATGCTTTTCTCTTTCTTGAGGCAGGAGCCTCCTGTCAACTCACTCATGTCTCTTGTGTGTTTCCAGGACTCCTCCTCCTCGGCCGGACCCGCCCCAGCGGCTGAACAGCAAGGCATAGCTCCCAAAGTCCAGCTGCCCCTCAACGTGTGAGCTGCCATTTATGTTTTTGGGGTCCTGTGCCTTCAGCACCTCCCTCCCACCTCTGCTAGCATATAAACATGTGGTTTCCATAGGTTTTCTAAATTGTTACCAGCCAATCAGTCTAGTTATGTGCATCAGTAACACTGCTGATAAGAGAGTATGGAAAACAAAGTCTAGCTGGTTCTTTCATGTCAGTGTCTCCAGGACATTTATAAGCAGGGTGATATTCAAAATATTTGATGGCACAGGCCAATCAGGAAAGGACCAGCCATAGCACGGAGAAGACCCTGGAGGCCCATGAGAAGGTGTGTATTGGGGGGGGGGGAGGGCTCTGGAGGGTGGAGGGGGCCAGAGCTGCGGGTGGTCTTGTGAGCATGGGGAAGTAGCTAGTCATCATGTGTTCAGAAGTAACTCAATATTTGAACAGCCACAACTGCCCTACAGTTATGGTAGCTTATATCATAACAGCTGCATATCATCCCCAAATATAACCAGATGAATCATTGCCAGGAAGCAAGATGCTTATCTTGTTTAGAAGATTTGCTCTTGTTAAATTACAGCTCTTAAGAGATACGTGCAGTTTAAAAAATTCCCCATTTAAATAGTTCTGAAAAATTGACTGCCTTCTACTCTTTTATTTGGCAATGAGCTCAGTTACTCGAATGAATCTTTTGAGGTGGAGAATATGAATTTGGCAAACAATATGGTGAAATAGAACGTTCCACAGATCTGACGAAGGTCAAAGGGACACTTAGAACCTACATTATTGCAGAACAAAAGGTATTCCAAGCCAAAAAAAAGCCTTTTGAAAAAAGCAAGTTGCTGAGCTCCAAAAGGTCTCCTAAAGGGGTAAATATACTGGAACATGTTCAGCTACCTCTTTACACCCAATCAAAATGTTTGTCTTTACTTGGTGGCAGATTGGAAATCCTTGAACATCTCCCTTTATCTGCCCACTGCTCTGATTGCATCATTACCACAACCAACTAAACAAAAGGACATTAAGATGTACCTATTTTGTACCTAGTGTCCTGAGGGGAATGTAGATTAATGAGCTACATTTAGGTGTCTTTGGCCGAAATTCAAGTTTTCACCAGCACTAGACAGAAGACATGCTCTTCTTCTGACCTGCTGTCCTAGATAAGCTCCAGTGGCTTCCACTCAAACCTGGGAGCAAAGAAGCATATAGGACAGGATGGGTAGTGATAGCCTTGCTTTTTCTGAAGAACTAGATGCAGGGCCCTGTCCCTGAGGAAGTTGACTGGTATCCACAGGAGACTCTTATTCCCTAATGTGGTTGCCTAAATGAGAGGCAGGACACAGTGAGCTCTTCAAGAACAAGCCCCAGGTGTCCCCCCAGATGAATGCCTGGCACACAGGCTTCCTATAATTTTGGACGTGTTATGATGACCAAAACCTTCCTCATCATGGGTACAGAGTGCTTCTGGTATTGGCCTAAAGCCCTCAGCTTACACATCAGATCAGCCACCAAGAAAGCTGCTCTGTCTTTGAGACCCAAAAGGTTATTAATACCGTCCAAGAATATTACTCCCCAAGAGTTGTGAATACAGACTGGAGGTTTCAACCATGCACAGATCTTCCATATTGTGGAGGGCTTTTTAATGTGGTGCAGAGCATGGAGTGACCTCCCTCTCCTTCCATCCCTGCTCTGCCCTGAGACATGAATAGGCCCTCTCTCTATCTGCCTTACCCCAGAGCATGGCAGTGGGTTCTGAGAGCCTCACTCAGGGTCCTGAGTGCAGCTTGCCATCTGGGAATGAAACTTCCACAGATAGATGGGTGCAGTTCATCCCTGGGAGAAAACCAAGAGCCTCTTGAAGTGTGTGACAATCTGCATGCCACCTGTGAGGTCTGGGAGTCTTGTTGTGGGAGCCAGAGAAAGACCAAGGGGTGGAGCAGAGGGACTGGGGGTTGCCTGCAAACTGGAGAAAGGAAACCCAAAGGGACAACAGGCAGCAGGAGGCACCTTGTACCTGGTGGTGTGAGGGGGGGGGGGGGTCAAAGCTGTCCCCACCAGATCCGTTTGTGGTGGACGCAATCTCATAGGCGTAATTCTCCTTGGGACCCACCTATTTGTCCTGAGCGTCGAGAAGTCGCTGAGCCTACCTTCTAATGACTACACAGCCACCATGTTCCGTAATGTTGGTAAAGGAACTGGTGACCAGACCAGGCCCCACCACAAATCTGTAACACAGAGGGTGGTTCTGGGCTTCAATCTGTGATGGGCTTGATTAGTGTGAATTTAATACACCAGGATCTGGTAACCTAAGTCCCTGCTGAAGTGGGGGCAAAGGCCTGGAAGGGGTGAACCCACCAACCAGCCTTCTGTGGCAGTGCTCAGTCTTTCAGACAGTGATTCCAGATAGTCACAGCACCTGCCCTCAGGGTATGGATAAGGTGCCCCTGCCTGCAGCCCTGCCTGAGGGTGAGCAGCACTATCGAATGGTGAGCAACGTATGTGGGAAAAGCACAAGAACCATCTTGAGAGAATTCTCTAGAGCAGAGTAGAAGGCTTGGCGGGCAGAGTCGGAGATTTGCAAAGGTGCTGGCAGGGCCACCTGCAGTGGACAGAAAGACCTGCCCCTATGAGCTGGCCTTAAGCCCAGGGGGATGTAGGGTCCCCAAGCAGCAGCGGCCTTGTCTGGATTGGATTTCCTGGAAGCAGACTCTGAGGCTAAGGCCCATCGATGGGTGCTCTCAGGAGCCATGCCTGTGAGGAAGTGGGGGCTGAGCTGTGCTGGAAGGGAAGCCTGGTGATCCTCAGGGCAACTCTAGAGCCTGAATAGACCTTAGTTTTCCCAAGATGAAGCGAGCCCATGTGTGCTTCAGGTGACCCCTGGGAGAGACACAGTCTCTAGTGCAGCTGCACATGGCTGGGAAATTCCCACTGAGGACCATTATGGTGAGCCATCAGCAGCCTGGCCCACTCTGGGAGATGGTGCCATAGCCCTTGAGTGTAGACCTTGACTGGACATCACCAGACACAGTACATAGGTGGGTCTTTAACTTCAGAATGTAGCAGAAGTAGCTGGAGGGCTTGTTGAAACAGATTGCTGGGTCTTACCCTAGTAGCTCTGGAGTGAGGCCCCAGAATGTACCTCTCTAACAAGTCCCTAGGTGATGCTTTTGCTGCTGGTCCAGGACTTCCTTTTGTGGGTCACTGCACAAATGCCTCTGCAGACCAGTTTTCTGTGAGCTCAGTGTGGGAAGGATGCCAGCTCCCACACGGGACTGGCAGCCAAGCCACTCCCAGCTCCTTCCTTCTGGGCTGCAGCCGATACCTCATCCAATGGAGTGCCAGCTGCCTGCGGTTCCTGGGAAATCAGGACGACTGGAAGGCCTGGGTGAGGGGCTGGCCACTTCATGGCCTCGTGACAGTTCCCCAAATGCTCCCCATTCTCTCCCTCTGAACATCTGCCCCCAGGGAGTCAGCCCTGTCCACAGCCCTGCATCAGCTCACCCCTCCCCAGCTCAGCTGCCACCTCCTTCAGGAAGACTTACTTGGCTTTCTGAGGCTGGGTAGTGCCCCTCCCAGACCCCGTAACATCCTGTGCAGACCCTGATATGCACCTGTGTTGTCTCCCTCCCCCAGAGTGGGTGCTCCTGGGGCAGGCTTCTCTACCACCTGGTTGCACCTGGCTATCATTCAGTAGACATCCATTGAATGGAACCATCAATGTGTGGGCACATGTCAGCTAGTGTGACCCGGGTATCCAGGAGAACAGGAGCAAACACTTCAACAGGAATAATTGAAAAGAATCTTTTACTTTTTCTAGAAGAAACGTGAGCAAACCATCATATAGAGGAGAAAAGGTATGAAATTAATGAAGGCACTAAAATACTTCAGTTCACTCCTTGCTTAGAGCTGAAGAGAACTGTGTAGATAATTAACACAAGTGAACATCTTGCTGTAGAAATGAGCAAGTAATATGGGTGAGTGATTGGTGTCCTCGGAAATATCCCATAGGCTGCTTGTAAAAGCATGATGCCAGGCAGAGTGGCCACAGCAGTCAGCCGCTTCTGTGTGTACACCATCCATGCAAGGGCACCCACGGAGGGGGCATGGGGCCTGACCCTCTATCCCAGACTCACACTTGCAGGACTGCTTCAGGCTGGTGGAGGGGGCACCTTACAGCTTGAAAGCCCCATATAGTCTACAAGACAGTGGGGAAGAAAAAAACCAAATTTCCTACTATTGCCTTATTTTTAGTACCAGCTTTAAAAAATATTTTTTAATGTTTTATTCATTTTTGAGAGAGAGAGACAGGTGGGAGGGGGAGAGAGAGAGAAAAACACTGAATCTGAAGCAGGCTCCAGGCTCTGAGGTGTCAGCACAGAACCCAACACGGGGCTCGAACCCACAGACTGTGAGATCATGACCTGAGCCAAAGTTGGCCACTTAACCAACTGAGCCACCCAGGCACCCCCTTTTTAAAAAAATTTTAATGCTAGTACCAGCTTTTGTATGTGAATCCACAGAGGTGAAATTGGGGCTGCAAGCAGCAGCCCCTGTCTGATCTATATGTGTTTTTGAGATGACCGAGCCACCTGTGGAAGCTTGTTTTGAGCTGAAGAGGCCTTTTGAAGGAATAAGGAGTGAGAATGGGGCCCTGGGAACCATGAGGAAGAGGACCATGCAGGTGCTGCCTATTTCATGCCAGGCATGTGAGGCCCCGGCAGGCTCCATGAGTACCAGCCTGCAGCTCTGAGCACAGAAGGTGCCGTCCAGCTTGCTCAGAGACTGTCAGCAATGCAATTCGGGCTGAGTGCAGCAGAGGGGACATGGGTGGAGAGGGAGTGACAAGGTAGCACTGCTGTGGCTGTCTGGTGCATAAAGCAGGGACCAGGAGGCCTGCAGGCATCAGGCTGACAGTGGGCTGGGCCATCCTCTGTTCAAGTGTGATCCATTCATGCTTTTTCTTGGGTCATTCCTAAAGAAAGCAGATGCTGAATGACATATTCCCCCACCCCAGGCCAGCGCCCCTCCCCAGCACGAGCCACATGCCAGATCTGCAGATGCACATGCAGCAAAATGACCCACAGAGCCATCTGCTTCTGGTTTTCTCTCTGAGGCACCCAAAGGAAATATAAGTGGGAGGGGCAGAGATTTTTCAAGGTGAAGTCAGATTTATTTGCATTCCAGTTCCCCCAGCAACGCACACCTAGAGGCCAGACTTGAAGTATTGAGACCAGAGGAGATATTACTCATCAACAACACAAATTTGAAGTAAAGATGAGGAGAGCAAATGCATCAGTGCCCTGGTGCAAACCAGTGCAGCACCTCCTGATGCAGGGGACCACCCGGGCTCCCTGACCCCGGAACTCAGCCTCACCTTCAGGCCGACCTCAGCAGGGCCTGCCAGCTTCCTCCACGGCCTCTCACAGTGCCTTGCCCTGTCCCTGTGGCCACAGAGCCCCATCTGCTTCTAACTTGTTGCTGAAACACAGATTCTCAACCTTTCTGACCCTTAGTTTCCTCAACTGTGAAATAAGGGGTAATCCCAGCCTCAGAGTTCATGTGGGGCTTAGGCAAGGCCCTGGGAGAGGTTGGCACCTGAAAGATGCCAGTTCTCTGTGCTTCTGCCCTGTCCTTCCTTAGCCAGTGGCCCACAAGCCTGTGGTGGGGGTGGAGCTCTGCACCACTGTTCTTAGGCACAAATATGAGCTACTTAGAAATAAGATACCATTAGAGTTTGTGAGGGACAATTTAGAGTTTAGAGCTGTGTTTTGAAGGGGAGGGTGTGTCATTCCCTTGGGGATGATGGCATCCCTGGAAATGACATCCTTTGTACTGCCCATTGTTAGCATCCAAGGAGTGTCTGTGTCACTGAGCATTTATTGAGTAGAATACATGAAACCATGAAAGGAATATTGATTTCCCACTGTTAAGAATCCAGACCTGCCCTGTGAAGGGGCATGATGTGGCATAAAATCCAAGTCTGTCTATGTTTGCAAACTAACTGCAGTGACACTGTTTCTCAGTGTGTCCTGTGCCAGAGGACGTGATTCCAGCAGTGGGGAAGGCACTGGTGTCCCCGCTCAGTGGACCAGCAGTGTTTAGCCATGTTCACCTCTAGGTTGCTCATTTTCCTGCTTTTATTATTTCACCGGACCCATGTCTGTGTTTCTCTAAAATAAAAATGGAATTTTGAAAGAAGACTTTTCTGACTTAAAATTCTTAATCAGGATATTTTGAAGCTCATAATCTAAAATTTTTCTTCATTTTCCTTTTTTTTTTTTCATTTCAACTCCCTTTTTGTGCTAAGAAGTGAATGCAAAGTCTTTGTTCCACTAAATGGCATGGGGATCCTCAAATGTTGAGGGAAGGATAATCGGCTCCTTCCCTAAAGACAGTTAAATTTCAATTATTTGAGGTCCAGTCCCCCAAGATCACAAACATCACTACCAGGCAGTTCATATGGTTCATGGAGTGTTTGTCACACTTGGTAACATTGCTTTCTTTTTTCAATCGGGTGTGTATCCAACTCCTGTTGTGGAGGTTGGGTTATAATGGACATCACTCACTGAGCCAGGTGTGGGCAAGTGCAGGTCCTGGTCCTTGGGCTGCTGTGCCAACATGAACCTTACACACTCGCCTGGGGTCTATCCTCTCTCTGGCAGGGCCAGCTCACAATTGGGCAGGTGTCCCCTGCCCCCCACCCATAGCTTCAAACTCCACTGAGCAGATGGACAGTGCAGGTGGCACATGGAAGTCATCCTGGACCCAAGGGCTTCAAAGATAGATTAAAGAGCAAAGAGAAAGTCCCCCCACCCTATCAAAGCTACCTTTGTCTAGGCCGCCCACAGTGCCTTGTTTAGATGGCTCCTTCACCCCCCAAGGGCTGGACTAGCTGGTTTGGAAACTCTGTTAATAGAAGTTTTTTGACACCAGTTTCTACTTCCCTCTTTGACTCACCTCTCACCCCTTCGCATGCCTTGTGCCTCGGTTGTTTCCCTCCCTCCCCCGGGTCACTGCCTTCTCTGCTTGCTTCTGTCTATCCAGGTTCTTCCAGGGCAGCTCAGCTCTCTCCTGGTTGGACTCAGCTCTCTCTGCCATCCTGCCCTGTTGTACACCCTCTGCTTCTCCTTTTCATTCCTCTCCTCACTGTTTAGATACCCACAGCCTGCAGCCCTGTCTTTTCTGCCCTTTCTTGCCTCTCCATGGTGCCCATCCCCTCCTGGCACAGTCCTCCCAACTCCATACTGAATGGACTTCCTGAATGAGGAAAACTGGTACCTGTTTGTTCTGTGCTTGTTTTTGTGTTCAAGGTCAGCCGGCAGACTTTGGGGCCATATGAGACAGTTTCAGTACATGCCCATACACATGCAGATACACACATAGACACACACACTTTCCTTCAGCAGTCTTCATCAGAGTCTCAAAACCAGATCCCCTATTTTATTGTTCTTTTAACAAGTATTATTTGGAGTATACTATGTACCAGACGCATTCTGGTCCTGGGCATACAGCGTGAAAAAAAACATACAAAAATCTCTATCCTTGTGGAGCATATAGTATAGTAGGGAGTGGAGGACAGCAGAGTGAGAGATGAGAGCCCCAGATAGAGGGGAAAGTCAGTGCAAATTTAGAATATTTGGGGGACACCTTGGTGTAGAGCTTCCCTGATCCAAGGTTCTCTGGGAACCCCAGCTAGAGATGCATACATGTAGTCTCCTTCCTCTGGGCTGAACTGGGCTCCCTCTGCACTGGCTGTCACCCTCCTTAGGAGGTAGATGTGCCACAGGGTAGCAGATGGCTGCCTCTTGCCAGGATCCCAGCTGAGGACAGGATGATCTGCCACTTCCTCTCATAGAAAGATTTAACTGCTCAGGATTCTTCCCCACAGGTGAGGAGACAAGAGTGGAAGAGCAAGGCATTTAAACTCTCCAACATGGTGCCCTCTTGAGGAGCTCAGCCAACCTTGAACCTCTGTGTGTGAAAGCAGCCTTTGGAAAAGGGATCTTCCATCAGGCAGTGTCCAAGTGGGCAGAAAACATGGAGCCCCACCCCAAGACACTAGGTGATGGCCCACTGGCCCAGTCCTCAGACAGCCAGTGGGCCACAGTGAGGAGGAGGTTGTGCCCAAGACACACGGGACTTGGTCTCCTCCTGGGCCTGAAGGTTGAGGAGGCAGCTGGTAGGGCACAGGCCAGTGGTGGGCCTCATGTGGTGGCATCACTACTTTGTATGGGCCTCCAGGCTCTGCACAGGCCCCAGGAGTGGGTGCAATAGATGTGGATGCCCCACCCTGTTGGCCAAGCTGAGATGTGAGCCCAGTGCCTGTCATGAAGGGAACAAAGGCAGCATGCAGTTTCTCCCTCCTTGACCAACGTGATTGTTTGCTGAGGTCCATATTGTATACACACACATCCCAAGGAGACAGCACCCCCAGCTTGGCACTGTGCTCCTGGCCACTGTGTATTCACTGGCCACAGAATCAAAAAGACTGTTCTCACATCATGAAGAGATGGAAGGAAGCAAACAAACAGGATTTATGCTTCAGTTACCTTTGCTTGGGAGCAGGCCCAAAAAGGTGTGCATCGCTGTCATTGTTTCCAAGCCTCCCACGGCCCCAGCCTGCACTTCCCCTTTCCCCTTGTTTTCAGCCTGCCCTTGCCCAAGCCCAAGCTGCAACTCCCCATGTGAGGCTGCCCCTCACGTGGTTAAAGAGGCTGCCCCCAAGTGGTTAAAGAGCATGCAGGCTTCCCTGGCGCAAATGCAGTTGTCATGTGACTTTCCTGTTTGTGGTCATTCCTCTGTCACCATCAAAGAGCTCCTGTGAGTCATCAGATGTGAAACAGACAGATGATATCCTGGGTTCTCTTTGTCACCCACGCATTGCGCTGAAAACCTGAATCTTTTCGCCCATGATAGGCAAGAGTGTCCCCTCTGGTGATGGCTTCCTTTATCCTCTCTGAAGCCCAGAGTCCTTGCTAGCTGCCAATGTTTATCTTTTCAAACAGAGAGAAATAAAGATGTAAGCCATCCTTTTATCCCTAAGGGAAGGGGGGAGGGTGCCAACCTGTAAAGAAAGAAAATAAACAGAAGGCAAGGCTTCCATTGACCAAAACAGAGGCACTTGTAGTGTTTAGGGTCAGGGATTAGAAAGGGGTGGCAGGTTTTATGTTGTTTTATCTTATTTTCCCTTACTTTATGTTAGGGCCAAGACATCTTTACAGGTTCTCATTCTGTTCTAGCATGTTCCTCACTGGCCCTCTGAGACTCAGGTCCTCCTTTCTTCTTGCTTGAACCCTAGTGAGTCATGTCTCATTTCTGTATTCACATACTGAGAAGGCCCTTCCCAGGGTCAGAAGAGTGTTCTGGGGGTCTATGACCCTCCTCAGATCCCCAGAGACCTGTGAATGTCCTCCAGCCCCTAGAGCCTACAGTCCTGGGAAGGGTCAACATACCCACCCAGCCATCCATCCTGGTAGGAGATCCAAGAGATGACATTTCTTTAAAAATCATCTTTTGTTTCTCATTGAGCTGAAGCTTCATCAGCCTTCCTCCTCTTGTGAACAACATAGTTGCCTGATATGGTTCTCTCTATCAATTTAAAACCAACTTACCCAAACGCCCACAGTAGCAAAGCATTTTACAAGTATCCAGTCCTTGCAAGTGCCCTGTGGGGTTGTATATTGAGGTTGTCAAATACCTAGTGATATGGGTCACTAGGATCATAGTCTGTTACGGGCACAACTTCTAAACCCTAGGCCAGGATTTACACCACTGAGTTTGTTCTTCATTTGTATTCAGATAGACTTAAAAGAAAAGCAGAATTTAAATAATTAGCCATGGCACAAATATTACAAGGAAGAATGCAACCAATAATTCCCTAACTAGACTTCTTTTTATCTAAAAGGACCTTTGAGGTATCTTCCAGCTCAGACTGATTGAATGGACCAGGCAGGTTAAGCCAGGACCCAGTTAGATGAAATGAGGGAACCCAGCCCAAGACTTAACTGCTTCATTCTTAGTTTTCTCTTGCTCAGAACATTAGGCTTTAGAAATAGTATGCAGAATAGAAGAAAAAATTGGGGCCCAAAGACCTGTGGTCTTGTTCTGGCACATCCTCTGGTGTATTCCTCAGCCTTGGATGAGTCATGGAGGCTTACTGAGCTGTAGGACTGAAAGGTGGTATCACATACCTGCCTGCCCAGGTCAGCCACTGCAGGGCTGTGGGGTGACCTGGGTTTTAGGCACAAGAGGCAAAGTCTGTCTCCTTCCTGCATGTACCTCTCATGACCTGGTTCTCTAGGTGTGCAATAGCAGTGCTGAGTACACCGCCTTCCCTGCACCATGGTTTATCACAAAGAGTAGGTTGGGCACGGTGTGCACAAGCCCCCACAGGCATCAGCTAGTCCTTTTTTAGTTTGGGTTCATCCAAAGATGAGCCCACATGTGACCCAGGTGATACAAGATGGCCTATAACCACCCCTCCCAGCCATCATTTATCCTTGGCCCTACTCTTCTGCCCATAGGTACTTGGCGCTCTATGCTTACAAGCCCCAGAAGAACGACGAGCTGGAGCTGCGAAAGGGCGAGATGTACCGCGTCCTAGAGAAGTGTCAGGACGGCTGGTTCAAGGGGACATCCCTGAGGACTGGACTGTCTGGGGTGTTCCCAGGAAACTACGTGACGCCCGTCTCCAGGTGAGGCAGGTGTTGCTGCCTGGGAGAGGGGGGAACACACTACCCACATTCCCCTGCAGCTGGTTACTGCCTGAAAATCATGCTGTGGTCTGGGCAAGCCAAAAACACAGTCCAGAAGTCAGCAAGGGTGCCCCTGCCCACAAGGTTTTGCCCCGTGAGCTCAGAACTCCCCTTGAGCAAGGGTTCTAACATGGCCAGCTTTTCACCTTAAGAATTAGGTTTTGCTTGTTATTCCTTCAGCAGGCACTGGCTGTGAGGGGAGAAGATGCCAGCAGAATGAGCTGGACTCAGGGCAGCAGCACAAAGTGAAATTGGAAGGTCCCCAGGAGAGTGAGATCTTGTGTGTGTGTGCACACATGTACCTGTGCCTGTGAATACAGTGTCTGTACAACTGGTGTGTGTGTGTGTGTGTGTGTGTGTCACACACATAAACCTGGTATACATAAAACTCACACACCTATGTATATACACAAGGGAAAAACATATTCTCAAAAGCTAACAGTTGTTATTGAGTGATGGCATTAAGAGTAATTCAAACTTTTCTTCTTGTGCTTTCCTGTCATTTACAGATTTCCCGTTATATCATTTTTATAAAACAGATAATGGAATTAAAAATTTTGCTCAAGAGGTTACCTGGAGTTGTCTGAGATTTTTCCATTAAGATAAGGGGCCCACTGTTGATTTCATTTGTCAATCTCAGTTGTGGAAACCGTTCCTGGGCACAGCCCTGGATTCCTTCTCTCTCGGGGAAAAGACTGCCATTAAAATAATCAAATAATGCCTAGACCTTGCACTGATCACTAGACTGATTCATACTTTCCAGGGCACCCAGAGGAGCAGTGCTGGCCATGACATAGGCTTGCTTGTCACATCATCTGATGGCCCTTCTTGGAAAGACCCATAATTTGTGAGCCCACTTTATTCAATTTTTACAGTTTTTTCCATAGGGTAAAAGTGAGTTCAACAGGTAGCTGATGTGAATTTTATTTTATTTTATTTTTTAAAATTTTTTTTTCAACGTTTATTTATTTTTGGGACAGAGAGAGACAGAGCATGAACGGGGGAGGGGCAGAGAGAGAGGGAGACACAGAATCGGAAACAGGCTCCAGGCTCCGAGCCATCAGCCCAGAGCCTGACGCGGGGCTCGAACTCCCAGACCGTGAAATCGTGACCTGGCTGAAGTCGGACGCTTAACCGACTGCGCCACCCAGGCGCCCCTGATTTGAATTTTAAAAAAAATTTCATGGCTTTGACTGGCTCACTGACGGAGTTCCTTGCTAGAGGCTAATTTCATGGCAGCTATAGGGGCTAAGAAAGAAAGGTGCTGTCGGTCCCTGGACAGCTGAGTCCTTTTCCAGGAGGCCTTTCTTCTCACGGAAGCCCTGACTTAGTGGTGGCTCAGCCATCCCTGACCGAAGTCATGGCCCAGTGGTACTGAGCCTCAAGGAGTGAAGCACCCCCACCTGGTGACGGGCCTGGCAGTGCCTGTTCTGACCCTCACGAATGAGACTCTGAGAGGATATAAGGGGAGTTTACCCAGATCTTAAACAAATGGAAGACATTTGATCCCTGAAACTGAACCCAGAGCATCTTCCAAGTTCCCAGATTCTGCCATATCTTTCACGCTCACTGCCAGTGCGTGAGTTTGGTGCAAGTACTCAGAGGTCAAAGGGCTAAAGCCCATTTTCAGAGTGGCTGTGTTTCTCTTGTATTTCTTAAACACTGGAAACTCATTTCATCTGGAAACTGAGGTGAAAGGGCATCTATTTCTGGTATGAAACTGCAAGTTCCCTGACATCTCTCAGAAGGATGTGGTTTGTCTGTGCTCTTTCCCAGAAGCCAGCAGAAACAAGAAAGTGGCCATGTCCAGAGGGAGATGGGTCCTTGCCATCCCACCACATGCCAGATGTGTCCAAGCCTTGGCTGTGGCCAGCTCAGTCACTCTTTCTTGATGTATTTGGGGACAGACACAGCTGTTTACTAAAATGAATCAAGGCAGTAGTTCTGGTACAAAATATTTGATTGATTGGGATCATCACTGGTTCTTAGGGTTCTTTTGCTGTTTCTTAACTATTTATATTGAAAGTGAACCCCCATGAAGGTTTTACAAAGGGTTCCCCACTGCCAAGTTTGAGCTCTGGGCATCGCTTAGGGGATTATCTCAGCATTGTTTTAGTGTTTGTGCCCTGGGCTATGTGGCTTCACCTCTCACAGCCAGGAGGTATGAGTGGGCCTTTATTGATGGCCTATATTGTGTGGTTTCATCTGTGACTTCACCTGACTGGATTCTGCTTTATTTCCTCAGGGCTCCAGTAGGAGGGGCTGGGACACCCCGGAATAATGTTGTTGGAGGGTCTCCACTGGCCAAAGGGATGGCCACAACCATCCACCCAGGTGGTGGAAGCCTGAGCAGCCCAGCCACTGCCACGAGGCCGGCCCTTCCCCTCACCACACCCCAGGCCCAGCACCAGGCGGCCGCCCCCCCAGTGGGCAGTTGTCTGCGGCACACAGCCCAGCCGGCCACCAGCCAAGCCCGGGGCACCGTCCCCACAGGTACGTGCCAGGCTCCTGAGACCTCACTCTGCGGGAAAATTTGACAAGTGGTTCTTGTAAAAAACATTATGACCTAGGTTTCAAGCAGTCCAACATGGGACAAGTCGTATTTGCTTATCATAATCCTAAGCTTCTGCTAATCTTTAGGAAATGTAGTATTGACTTATATTACCCTGTCCTGGCAAAAAAAAAAAAAAGGGTTAGAGAGTTCACAAATATTTATACATTTCATTGTAGCCAGAGGAGTGCATGAACTAATAAGATGAGCACTGGCACCTTTGGACGCCCCTGTGAGGTGGCTGGGCCAGCTGCACGGGCCTTCCACGTGCAGGACACCTGATCGGGGGCTTTCCAGCTAGGCAGCTTCTTACCATGCAGAGCCAGAGTGCCCTTTTTCTGAAATGCTTTGAAGCTAGAAGCAGTGATGGTCACTGACCCTTCACCTTCATGCCAACTTTATCAATAGCCAGGCTGATATCATTTAAGGAAAATCTTAGTATGGTGTGAGATGAAGAAAAAGTTATGAGGTGGATCTTATAGGCAGAAAGAAGGTAAGCACTCTTGCTTGGAAGCTTAGCACTGAGCCATTAGGAACTGGGAGCCCACCCCAGTCACCTTCCCTTCACTGTGCAGTGAAGGAACCCAGGATGAGAGAGTGTAACTCTGACTTTTCATTTAAATGACATAGAATTCCTGCTCCACCCCAGCCTTACTCTCTCAGAAACCATCTATCTTCCTCTCAAAGTAAGGCTTAAAGGACGAAATATGTAAATTCTTTGGAGCAATAAAATACATGATTTTTTAGAATCTAGCCAGCCAGGAGATGGCCCATTAAAAGTGCTCTAGGAGCCATCTTCTCAAGTGGTAAAGTGGGGATAATACTTAGCACAGCAGGGGCCATATTTTCTTCCGAGTCATGGCTAATGGAACAAGAGGGTGGGAAGGCTAATGGAACAAGAGGGTGGCTGTCCACCCACCAACCTGCTTACTCTTTGGGGAAGTTGGTCTGCACATTCCCGTACTGGTGCCAGTCCGGGCTTGTGTGTGGCAGCAAGAGCTATCAAGACCATGCTACAATCCTAGAATGAGATATGCACTACTGAGTGTTTTAGAGGACAGTCTGATTCATTCAGCATGCCCACTGACAGAATAGGACGCTGTCCCTGCTCTCAGCTCTCATGGACCATCAGGGAATAGTGGTGCTAGGAAGGATTTGGGTGCTGATGGAGGGTTCAGCATGCACACTTGGTGATGACAAGGTGGGAGACTGGGAAAAGATCCTCAGAGGAGGCAGCAAAGTAACACTTGGGTAGGGAAACAAAGAAGGGTGCCATTTGAAGCAGGAAGAAAGGAATAGTCAAGTGAACAGAAGTGACAGAGAGCACATCTTGTGCAACCAGCTTACTCAGTGAAGACAGAGTAAACACATGTCTGATTGAAGGCTTGAGATTGAGATCTGTGTTTGAATGCTGGGCTGCCATTATGATTGCTTGCCTCAGTTTCTTCCTCTGTAAAATGGCACCTACCTCCAGGGACAATGAGAATTGTCTAGCATGGCATATCTAGTGTGTATTCAGTACCTGTAGCTACTTTTATTCTTCTGTTAGAGAATAAGAATATTAATAGAGTATTCAATGTATGAGGGTCCAAAAAGTAAATATAAATTATTACCAAAGGATCCAGGGGATTGAATTTTCTCATGAAGGCAGTGGGGACCCCCCAAGAGCTTTTACATGAGAGGGATGGAACTTGACCAAATATTACCAGTCATGGTAGGGAGGAAGAGCTGGTGTGGGGCAGCCTGAGGCTGGGAGCCACTAGAAAGGTGTTGCTGTCCTCAGGTGAGAGGTCACAGGGAGATGCAGAATTGAGGCAAATGACAAGACATTTAGGAGTCAGTATGGTTATGACTTGGAAATGGGCTGATGCTCAGGCAGAAGAAGGAACCAAGTCCAGCTACCAAGTTTCTGGACTAGTGACTGGGAGAATGATGATGGCATGCCCTGGTCTAGAAGAAACCAGAAGGGACTGGTTTATGGTGGAAGATAATGACATGTAGTTTTGCAAAGTGCAGTGGATGCTGGCACACTGTGACCCACAGGCTGATTTGGATCAGCATCATTACATGGGACTTTTATCTCGTGTATGAATCCCACTTCACCATGGTAGAAGACTGGCCCTGCCAGTCCAGCTCACCTTGTAGATAAGGGGCAGACATATGACCTAAATGCTGGGGTAGTCATGCTTGCATGTGACTTACATTCAGAAGCCACAAACATGAGGGGCTGTGTGGATCCTTTTTAAGAGAGAAGATAGTGGTGAAAACATCCAGCTTTTCAGGGGCAGGAGGGTGGACATCTGGTGTCTAGTGCCCTGTCATCAGTGGGTACTGAGTAGACTTCTAGTGTCCAGTGCCAATCATCGGTGGGTGCAGGGTAGATTTATGGTGCCCAGGGCCCAGTCATCAGTAAGTATAAGGTGGAAATCTGGTGTCCAGTGTCCAGCCTCATTCTGGATAGTGTTTATTTCCAGCAGCAATGAGATCTGCACCAAGGGAGCCTCGTGGGTGGGGTTGGCACTGCCTTGGCTATTGAGCCTCCAAGACTGACTCTGCCATCCCAGAGACTCTGTAAGTGCTTAAGAGTTTGCTTAAATTAACCAAGATAAGTTCTGTTTTTACAACTCTGCCCCATGGTGAATAACTAGTTGTCTTTATACTAAAGGAGCTCTGCAGCAATATTATCTGGTGCCAGCCCTCTTGCCCCCAACAATTACCTCCCAAGCAACTATACTCATAGAATGGTTTAAGTTCATCTGATGGTGTTTATTGGTAGCCTCTAGCTAGAGACACAGCCACTGTAGTGGCGAAGTGGTTGACTGAGCCCACAGCAGAACTTCCTAACTGATGTGCCAAACAGGTCAGAAGTATACCAAGATTCTGACCTCCTTGAGCCTTGGAGCACCCGGGCAGGACCTGGGGCAGCTAAAGTCCCAGGCCATGTCCCTTCTGGCTATAAACATCTCATCCACTAACCCCAGTGTGCACTACACATGTTTCTATGTGCACCACAATATAGAGAGGTTGGGGAGCCCTGTTCCTCACTGAGAATGAATATCCTGGCACGGCAGCCCAGGGTTATTTGCACAAAATGCCAGTATGATGGTCTTTCTTTTTTAAGTTTATTTATTTATTTTAGAGAGAGAAGGGGAGAAAGAGAGTGTGGAGGGGGAGGGGCAGAGAGCAAGGGAGAGAAAATCCCAAGCAAGCTCCATGCTGTCAGCGCAGAGCCCTACACCAGGCTCGAACTCACAACTGCAAGATCATGACCTGAGCCAAAATTAAGAGTCACACACCCAACCAACTGAGTTGCCTAGGTGCCCCAGTATGATGCCCTTTCTAAGCCATGCCTTGCTAGCAACTTTCCCAATTTAAAGAATAAAATGAGACCTGCCAGTCATTTCTCCCTCTATGGAATAACAAGCAGAATTGAAAGAAATTGGCATGGCTAGGGGCAGTACAATGTTGCATCTCAGTCATTGATCACCATAGTAACCACCATGGTGTGACAAGCATTCTCTTCCATCAGACTAATTTTACATACAGGAAAAGTGAGGCACAGGATGTTTAGAACGGTTTTCTCAATGCATTCCAACCTCATACTTATCCCCACACTATTGCTGTTACAGTCAGGTTAAAGAATGGCTCCTACCACATCATATCAGTAAATTAAATGCCACTGAGTTTCCATAGCATTTTCCACCTCATTCTGCATTTAGAGAGAAAAAGCACACTGTTGACAGTACAAGTAATGGATTGTTCACTGCAGTAATTGCCCATTTCAGCAGACCCCAACCCAGGCAGTTGAGAGGCGTTTCATCAATGTTCTCATCTTAAGCCAAAGTCAGGCAGTTTGACAAAGGCTTAATTGCATTGGCCATAGCATCCAATATGATTTGTTCTGCTTGATTAATGTGATTCTTTTTTCCAAGGGCAGAGCTCTCCCTGTAAAGTGCCAGTGTCCACACAACCTCATATCAGTGTTTAGCAGGGGCAAGAGCCTTGTACAGCCATTTATTCATTAGCAAAAAAAAAAAAAACAAAAACAAAAAAAAAAAAACAAAAAACAAAAAACAAAAACAAAAACAAAAAAACCAACCAACCAACAAACAAAAAGATGAAAGAGAGGTAGATACATGCAAGGCACTCTGCTAGGCTCTGGGAGTACAGAGAAGAACCTATAGACCCTATTTTTACACCCAGTTAGAAGGGCAAGGAAACAAATTCTTTCCATAGAGTTTGAAAAGCACTGTAGTGGAGGTATCCAGAGGGTATTAAGAAAGCATAGGGGGAGATATGTAATTCAGACTGGGGAGGAAAATGAGAGAATGGAAAGTTTTCAGAGGTGGTGATCCTGCCTTGATTCTTAAAGTACAAATAGGAACTATCTGAGCAGACAAAGCACAAATAGAATTCTAGCAAGGACAAAGACATGGCAATGAGAAATACCGGAGTTTCTATTTTGGGTAACTTTATTTGTTTTGATGTGACTAAAACAAAAGGCATGGAAGGAGAAGACTAGGGTGTTAGTGACATTTTCTCTGAAGAGGCAAAATTTAATTTTAGATCTTAAAGCTAGGTAGAGCTTAGCATGAAGCAGGGGGTGAGGTGAGGTGGAAGTGTGTGGAAGGACAAAGAAAGAGGATGAGTGCCTGTGGCACAGCTGAAAGGTAAGCAGAGGAAGATCATGGAGGTTCCTTTAGAACATGTCATGGAATTTCAGTTTTTATGCTAAGGCCATTGGGGCACATTAGAGGGTTTTAAATAATAGATAGAATCAAAGTTTTGTATCTAAAGGATAAAGCTAAATGTCTGCTTATGACCGACCTAATGTAGTGAGGACAGGATTTGCCCTTCTACCAGAAACAATTTATAAGAACAACCGTTTGCAAGATGTCAGACATTGGAAAATCATCCATGATAATGGGACATGAGGTGTGCCCCAGCTTATTGCCTGGAGAGAAGTTCCAGACTGTGGCACAGGGAGTGGTAACAACATGGAGCCCAGAGGGCTTCCTGAAATGAGGATGTGGAGTGAGAGTCTGGATGATGAAGGTGGTTGGAATTTGAAGGTCAAAACCTAGAGAGGAGAGAGGGCTGCATAGGAAGAAAACCTCAAAGGATGCAGGGTGTGTCCTCTTGAGTAGTTTGCTGAGAAGTAATCAGCATATGCATGTGAAGAAACTATACAAAGCCAGGGAAACTATGAGAGCAAGGATCAGTGCTATCAGTGTCCGGCATTCACAAAGTACTGGAAATAGTGCCTGCTCCACAAGCCAGATGGAAAAAGTTTGCGGGGCATTGAGTCGTCTATGCAGAAGGACCTTGCCTCAGTCCCTAGACTAAGCACTGCTCTAGTCCCACCCAACTAGTCTTAAAAGCAAACTCAAAAAGATCAAACTGTTTCCAATTAATTTAACAGTGTTGCAGGACTAAGATCAAGAGTATCTTTAAGACTGCAAAAATACCCAGCTCTCAACATAAAAATAACAACATCTGATACCAATAAAAAATTCTTAGGCACACAGATGGAAGTATGACCCACAATGACAAGATAAACCAATCAGAACTGACCCAGATATTAGAATTAGCAGAGATTAAAACAGGTATTATAATTGCATTTATTATTATGTGCTCATAGATTATAACGTGCTCAGAAAATTAAGTAGACACTTAGAAGATATCTTAAAGACCCAAGTCAAACTTCTATATATAAAAAACTACAGTGAGATCAAGAATACAGTGGATAAAATTAGTGGCAGATTAGACATTGCTTAAAAAAAATATTAATGAACTTGAAGGTATAGCAATAAAAACATGAAAAATGAAAAACAAACATAAAAGAGAAACTTTAAAAATGAGCATCATAGAGCAGTGACAACTTCAAGTGGCTTTATGTATGTGTAATCTCCAAAGTAAAGGAGAAAGGGGTGAGATAGAAAGATTATTTGAAGAAATAAAAGATAAAATTATTCTAAATTTGATTTAAACTGCAAATTCACAGATCAAAGACAGCTGGTGGGCCTTGAGCACAAGAAACATGGGGAAAACTACAGCAAGGAAAATGATAATCATATTGTTCAAAATCTGTGATAAAATCTTAAAAAGCAACAAGGGAAAAAAAAAGCTACATTACATAAAGTAGGAAAGAATAAGGATGACTGTATACTTCTTGTTGGGAACACTTAAGTGAGAAAATAGTGGAGTAACTGAAAGAAGTCCTGAAGGAAATATATCTGCCAAGTTAGCATTCTATACCCAGGGAAGTTTCTTTCAAAATGAAAGCAAAATAATTATTCATACATAGTAAAGCTAAAAGATTTCATTACCAACAGACCCACACTATGACAAATGTTAGGCAAAATTCTTGAGGAAGAAGGAAAATGGTATCAGATGGAAATACAGTGAAGGGAGTGAATGTAGGAAGGGAGTGAAGGACACAAGAAATGGAAACTGTATATATAAATATATGTTTTTTCTCATTATTTAAATACCTTTAAACTATAACGGACTGTTTAAACAAAAATAAAAACAATGCAGTGAAGGATTTAAAACACATGTAAAAGTAAAATGTATAATGTTAAAGGTACCAGAATGGAGGAATATACTATTATACTAAACTATTATATACTATTATACTATGATAAGTATGTTTTTATACTATGTGTGAAGAGTTATGGAATCACTTGTAGGAAGACTATAATAAATTAAAGATGTAAGCAAGCACTAAATATCAAAACAGAGTTGCAGCAAATAAACTGACAAAGGAGGTAAAATGGAACCACAAAAACTTCCAATTAATTCAAAAGAAGACACAAAAAGAGAGGAAAAGAAATAAAGATGCATGGGTAAAATGGCAAACATGTAGTAAAGTGTAGGTTTAAACCTGATCATGTAAATAAATGTAAATGGTCTAAACAACTTTAAATAGAATGCAGAGATTGTCAAGTATTCTTTAAAAAACAAAACAAAAACAAAACCTAACCATATGCTGTGAACAGAAAACATATTTTAATACTTAAATACATAAACACAAATAAGCAAAACAATAAAAAGTAAAAGGATCAAGAAAAACAGTTGACTTTCATTATTCACAGTAGCTATACTTTATAAATTTTCCATGGACACTCTATTAGTGAATCCTGAACCATTGCTCCTAAGTGAAATGCATATATGTGTGTATATCTCACAAAGATTATAATCTTAAATATTTTTAAAGTCATTCTGGTAGATCCTATTTATTTTACAAAAGAGAAAATCAGGTTCAGAGGCGAACTGCCTGAGGCCACCCCACTAACAGGTGATAAGCAGGATTCAAACATGTCCAGTTAGTCCCAGGGCCAGAGCTTCTTGCACTGCACTGCCCTGCTCCCTCCCATCTCTGTCCCTGGGCAGAGCCTCATCCTGTTGCACTTCAGCAGGGAAAATGTGACTCAAAATTTTTGCTAGTATATGCATGTCTGCAAATGACTACAAAAGCACCACAGGTACTGATTTGGGGTTACAAATCAATTTTAGCTGGTAGATGAATTTGCACATATAGCATCTATGAATAATGAGATCTATGTACCATGTTAATACTACTAAAAATAAGTCTGAAATGGTTATATTAATATCATGGTAGAATTTATAACAAAGAATATTATTACTAAAATAAAAGGCAATTCCATAATGATAAAGGGATCAGTTCATTAAGAGGACTAAGTGCTTATGTCCAAATAACAGAACTTCAGAATGTATAAGCAATTACTGATAAAGATGCAAGGAGAAATAGACAAGTCTGCAATTATAGTCAGAGATTTCAATACTTCCCTTGATAATTGACAGAACAAGTAGACAATATTGGTAAGAATACAGAACACTATAGCAAGCTATAACCAACTTGACTTAATTGACATTTATGGAGTACTACACTAACAACAGCCAAACACACATTCTTTTCAAGTGCACACAGAATATTTACCAAGATGTACCACATTCTGGGCCATAATATTTAGATCTCTAAATTTAAAAGAATTCAGGTTTCATAATACATTCCCTGACCAAAATACAGATGAATTAGACATTAATAACACAAAGATATCCCCAAATATTTGAAACTAAATGGCACACTTAAAAGTAACCCATGGATGAAAGAAGAAATCAAAAGTGATATTGGAAAACATTTTGAAATGAATGAAAATGAAAACACAGCATATCAAAATTTGTGGAATGCCACTAAAGCAGTACTTAAGAGAAAATTTGTAGCACTAAACACCTATGTTAGGAAAAAAAAAATATCTCAAATCAATCTCCTCAGTTTTACTTTAAGAAACTAGAATAAAAAGAGCAAAGAAACCGTAAAAGAACCAGAAATAATCAGTGTGGAAATAAATGAAATAGAAAATGGAAAAACAGTTGAGAAAGTCAATGAAACAAAATTTGGTTCATTGAAAAGATCAGTAATAAAACTGGTAAACATCTAGCCAGAGGGATAAAGAATAAAGAGAGGATACACAGATTATCAATACCAGGAATAATAGAGGTCACATCACTTCAGATTTTATGGAATAATAAGGGCTTATAAAAAATTATGCCAATAAACTCAACAAATTAGACAAAATGGATAAATTTCTTAAAAAACATAAATTAACAAACTTAAAAAAGTAAATGACCTTAATGGGCCTGTATTTATTAAAGAAATTGAGTTAGTTAAAAACTTTCCACAAAGAAATCTCCAGGCCTTAGTAGCTTCATTGTTAAGTTATGTCTAATGGTTAAGGGAAAAAATACAATTCATTCTATGGAAACTTCCAGAAAATTTCCTAACTTTTTCTATAAGGCCAACTTTACCCTCATACCCAAATCAGACAAAGACATTAAAAGAAAATAAAACTACAGACCAATATCACTCATAAATATAGATGTAAAAACACTAAATAAAATTTAAGGAATCAAATAGATAATGTATCAGGACCAAGTAGAGTTTCTCCTAGGAATTCAAGTTTTTATTAACATTTAATGATCAATATAATTTACTGTATTAACAAACTAAAGAATAAAAATAACATGGTCAGTTTAATAGATGTGGTTTTTTTTTTTTAAATCTAATGCTCATTCCTGATTAAAAACTGTCAGAAAATGAGAAAATAGAACTGAGCTTCTTGACCTGATAAAGGGCATCCATGATTAGCTAACCTCAGACTTAATGGTGAGAGACTAAAAACTTTCCCTCTGAGATCAAGATTAAACAAGGATATCCACTCTTGTCATTTCTATTCAATATTGTACTGTATGTTCTCGTCAGAGCAGTTAGTCAAGACAAAACTATAAAAAGCATGTAGATCAGAAAGAAGGGAGAAAATTATGTCTATTTGCTGATAACATGATCTTGTATATAGAAAACCCTGGGGAACCCACACTCACACAAAAAGCTTTCTTTAGAGCTAATAAATTAGTTCAGCAAGGTTCCAGGAAACAAGATTAATATACAAAAATCAATTTTATTTTTACATAGTACCAGTGAATAATTGCAAATTGATGTTTTAAAAAATGACAGCAATTTTAATAACATGAAAAATATAAATTAGTTAGGGATACATCTGATAAAAGAAGAGGACATCCTGTCTGCTGAAAACTACCAAATATTGCTGAAAGAAATTGAATAAGACTGAAATAAGCAGAGAAATATACTTCATTTATGAGTGAGAGGACTTAATTTGTCAAAGTAATTATTCTTCAAAAATTTGACCTATAGATTCAATGGAATACTAATCATGATCTCACTCAACTTTTTTGTAGAAATTGGTAATCTGTTTCTCAAATTCACACAGGCATACAAAGGACCTAGAATAGCCAAAACAGCCTTGAAAAGAACAACAAAGTTGGAAGGCCACACTGATTTCAAGACATATTATAAAACGATAGTAACCAAGTTAGTGTGATACTGGTATAAAAGTAAGCCACTAGATCATTGGGTACTTTTTTCTGAAAACAGAAAAGTGTCCATTAAATTTGCTGCCAGGTGGAGTCATAATTGATCTTGTTCAGATAATATTTGATGGAATGAAGGTAAGAAACCATATTTTAGTAGACTGAGAAGTGAATGAAGGACTCCTGGATAGTATAGGAGAGTGAGTTCATGTGGAAATCCCCTATTCTCTCTGTTTTAAACACAGAAATGGGTTTTTTTAATTTTTTACAAATGAACTTTATGGATCTAAACAAAATGGAACACACAATATTAAGTGGGATTGAAGCATTGGCTAACTGGAGTGAAAAGCAGGCAGTGTTGGCTAACTTTCAACTCCTGCAGGAGAAAATAGACAGGAAGTCCCTGGTGAGTGAGTATCAGGGGATCAGAGCTAGGTGCAATTGTTTGAACAGCTACAGTCTCTTCTTCGAGAATGGTTACTACTGAGCTACTCTCTGGGGTATGGGAGAGAATAGAGAGTGCTACTTGGGCATGGAACTGAGTTTGGCTCTGGCCTGAAGACAAGACCTGCACCATTCCTACAGGACCAGAGTTCAAACCATCCTGTTACAGCTGGTTCTGAGGGGGAGGTCCCAGAGTACCATTCAGAAGCTTCAGACTGAGGAAAAAATAGCAATAAGACTGTCATACACAAGACGAGTGTGCATACTGAAGTCTCAAAGCACAGGGGGAACACTAATGCATAAAAGATAGCCAATAAACTGAAGAAATGGGAGAGAAATGAGAAAGAAATCTGAAAAAGTCTTTGATATCAGTATATTTAAGATCCTCTAAAAGGAAAAATAAAGAATAACATCTAACCATCCCCCCCCCCAAAAAAACATAAAAGATAGCCAATAAACTGAAGAAATGGGAGAGAAATGAGAAAGAAATCTGAAAAAGTCTTTGATATCAGTATATTTAAGATCCTCTAAAAGGAAAAATAAAGAATAACATCTAACCATCCCCCCCAAAAAAAAACATAAAAGATAGCCAATAAACTGAAGAAATGGGAGAGAAATGAGAAAGAAATCTGAAAAAGTCTTTGATATCAGTATATTTAAGATCCTCTAAAAGGAAAAATAAAGAATAACATCTAACCATCCCCCCCCAAAAAAAAAACAAAGAAAAAACAGGGTGTATGAAGGGGAAAAATTAGATGGATAGCTATGAATCTGAAACTGATGAATATGAAAAAAAAACTTGAAATTTTGGAAAGGGAAAAAATATATATTTAAAATACAAAATCCTTATAGGTGACATAATTTCTAGACTGGACACAGTCAAAGATGGATAGTAGTGACACTAGAACACAGAGCAGAGACGAAAACTTCCATGACAGCAAATACAAATCACACAAAGAAATGAGTAAAAGTAAGAAAGAACAAGTGTAGACACAAAGATGGAATTAGTGACACTGGAAGGCATACATGGGAATTTATCCAGAAGACAAAGCAGAGATGAAAACTTCCATGAGAGCAAATACAGATCATGCAAAGAAATGAGTGAAAAGTAAGAACCAAAGCAGACACTATTCAAGGACACTAGGTATAAAGAAAAACAGGAAAAGGAGGTACTGGCTAGTAGAAGGACTATTTTTGAAATTAGAGCTGTAACTTGATTATTAAATTACAGGAGGAAAGTTAATAAATTTAATACAAGCAAGAAGGGGATGAGCCAGGAGAAAGGACTGAGATGAGCATGAATGGGTAGACCTGTTGGGACCATATATCCTTGAGATTAGAAGGCGAGGTGGGTATAGATGTGGATGAGTTGAGAGAGAGGCTGGCCTGAAGTTTGGGGAGTTGCCAGTGTTCTGTTTCATCCATGAAGTTGGAAATGATAAACTTGAGAATAAGAAATGGACAATGTTGATGGTAAGATAGGTCATTTATTCATTCAACTACTCTTTTTATTTTTTTTTTTAAATTTTTTTTTAACATTTATTTATTTTTGAGACAGAGAGAGACAGAGTATGAATGGGGGAGGGGCAGAGAGAGAGGGAGACACAGAATCGGAAGCAGGCTCCAGGCTCTGAGCCATCAGCCCAGAGCCTGACGCGGGGCTCGAACTCACGGACCGCGAGATCGTGACCTGGCTGAAGTCGGACGCTCAACCGACTGAGCCACCCAGGCGCCCCTCAACTACTCTTTTTAAATCACCTACAGGATGACATAGCAGTGAACTGAGTGAGGCCCAATGGGATTTAGGCACTCCAGAATTGCTGGAGCCTGCCAAAGCTTTAAAGAGGAGAGGCAAAGACTAACAGAGATTGTGCAATAATAGCATTTTCTCAAGCTGCTTGCCTCTGTTGTACAGGTTGCTTTGACATTGCTAACTAGTAGGATGACTAGAGAGATAGCAGTCTAGGTCAGTCTGAGGTTGGGTGACACAGGGTGGGTAAAATTGAGGTTAAATCCCACTGATCATGAATGAAACCCTACTTTCTTCTATGAGCCAGTGTGATGAGTCATGCTCCTCTTTCTCATGGAGTTTTTTTTTTTTCTTCTCCAGTGGTTCAATTCTGTGAAATCTGTAGAGATGTTTTAGCTGAGGTTCTCTTTTCTCAAAAACTTGTTCATTCATTTAAGAAATTTATCAAGCATCTACTGCATTCTGGGCACCAATCCAGCTGTTTGGAAAATATCAGTGAACTACACAGCAAATGTCCCACCTTTGTGAAGCTTACCTTGTAGTGGGGGGAGACAGGCAATGGGCAGTGAACACATAATGAAGAGTGCATCATACAAACTGTTAAGAGCAGATAGTTCCATGGGAGGAAAGGGAAATTAAAGCAGGGGAAGTGGGTCTGGGATCACAGAGTGGCAGCCTGCACTTTTTGGTGGGTTGGCAAAGACAGGTTTCCATGGGAAGGCGGTGTCTGAGGTGATCAGAAGCAGCCCGAAGCAACCAAGGGGCCATGTGGCTCTCTGGGGGAGAAGAGAGTGGTATATACAGCAGTCTCTGAGGTGACAGAGAGCCTGTGTTGGGGGGAGCAGCCAGGAGGCTGGAGTGGCTGAGAAGAGGAACAAGGGAGAGAACTGGGAAGGGTGTCAAAGAGATTGCCTGGCAGACAGGCTTAGAACTTTCTGGAACACCCTGTCCTCTTACATTGGGTTTGGCAGGGCAATGTGGCAGGCATGTGGAAGCAAGCCAGAGGTGGAGGGGAGTTGTGTGGGACTTGGTAGAAGAATCTAGAGCAGCCCCTGCAGTCTTTCGGGCCCAAGTGATTGTTCTTTCCTCGCCAAGCCACCACTTCTCATTCCAAGGCCAGGGGGCTGGGGTGAAGGAGAGTTCAGACAGCTGGGGAGAGGCAGACAAATGGCCCCAGGAGCATTGTCCAAGTCACGGGTTACCTCGGGCTGATTAAGTGACCCCAGTGGCTTCATCGATCTGCATAGTTACCTAAGTTGGTCTTTTGAAATGTGGGGCCATGTTGAATGAGGATTTAGACCCACCCTAAACCCTGAATACTTTTAAAACCATAAATCAGTCTTTATATATTTTACCTCCTAGAAACAGAGGACACGGTGAGAGTCCTCTGGGATCTCCCGGTGAAGAACCCGAGATCACATAATCAGATCTCACCCACTTTTCCCACGCAGTGCTGTCAGAAGGAAGAGGCCTGGCTTGCATGTGGAGGGCTGTCATTTGTCGAGCTGAGTTACTTCATATGCCAGGGAAGCGCTGTTAGGATTTATGGGTAGATTATCTATTCAAGGCATATTTGGGCACTGAGAATATTGTTTTCTCGCATGTGTTTTTTCATGTTGCTAAAACCATGAATGCCACGAATTCTGATGGTAGAAAATAAGGACAGTGTGATGTGTAATTGTTCTCTGGGTGACAGTGCAAAAATGACTGAATCTGAATTGCATGATGTTGCATGGGACCCATGGTGAGAAGTGGTGTTGGCTGCCACAACCTGTGTCTCCCTTTGGATCACCAGCCCAGCCCACAAGTCACCGTTCCTCTGGTGTGGCTCATTCTGTCCTCCTGTAGGTTTCTTCTGTAATTAGTAAGGAGACAGTTCTTCAAAATCACTAGCACAGGCTACAGCAGGATTAATTTTAATTTGGTGTTGTGTTTAGAAGGGACTTTATATTTTCAAATGGCAAAGTTTTACAAATGTTATGCCTTTAGACCCCTAACATCCTTAGGAGGCATTTTTGCTGGCAGTAGGGGGCAGATTTGTCATTGTGTGGTTCCTCATGTGTGAATCTATAAACTGTTGCTTCCATGTGTAGGCAAGGCAACAAGCTCAGGCAGATTGAAGGGGGCAGAGTGATGCTTCTCCCCAAGGCTGCAGCTGCCTTTCTGATGTGCCTGTCACCAGCTAAAGCTGCCTCACACACTTGGCTGTAGCTCAGCCAAGTCAAGTACCAAGTGTGCACAAAAGACTGGGTTATAGTTCTAGGGTGGAGATGAATCAGAATTGTGCTCTTGGCAATGATCACCTTACATGCAGTGGTGTCTAAGAGTTCTGGGGCATCTTGGGGCTTCTTCAGGATTCTGTCATGCTTTACTTTCACGAACATTTTAACAAGGGCATTTTAAAAAAATCTTCTGAGTGTCTTAGTTCATCGCAGCAGAGAAAACCATGTAGGTGGCTTTATAGGAGACTGGGAACATGCCCATGCTTGTGGCAGCCTTGGAAAAGATGTTCTCACTCCTCCTGCAGGCAGGCTGTTTTGTGCCATGGCAGGGCTTTGGGAAGATGGGATGTGTTTTCCCCATTGCTCAGCCTTAGTCTCTCTACCCGTGGAGTGTGGCCAGGTCTGGAGAGACCACAGAGAGAGGTGGTGAGCCCTGGGAAGACGAGCCCAAGGAAAGAGTCTGCTGCGATTGCATTGCAGTTGCAAACTAACCTTCCAACCCCACTCTCTTTCCAATCCCGTGCTCCAGCTGCCCACTCCTCAGCCCAGGCTCAGGACCGACCAACGGCCACCGTGTCGCCCCTGCGCACCCAGAACTCCCCGTCCCGCCTGCCCACCGCCAGCCTCAGGCCCCACTCCGTGGTGTCCCCACAGCACATCCACCAGCCCCAGGTGCAGACGGTCATCGGGGCCCAGTGCCCCCGGCCGGCCATCCCGCTTACGTCTGCAGCGTCAGCCGTCACACCTCCCAATGTCAATGCCGCCAACCTCAACGGGGAGGCTGGAGGGGGGCCTGTCAGTGGCCTGTCGACATCCAGCCCCACCAACACAGGATGCAGACCAGATGAGAAAAAAAATGAGAAGGTAAGTGGCCCATCATGGGCAAGCCCTGGCCATGGCCCAGCTGGTTATTGTAGCTCTTTGGCACCAGACACCAATGACATTTTGTAAAATGAAGGCTTGAATTAGGGCGCCAGGTTCCTGCCCTCGGATGCATCAGGCCTATGACAGAGATGGAGGTCATACCAGCAGAGCAGCTGTCCTTGGAGTGGAATTCAGGCTGGCCTCAGGTTCTGGTAGGACTGACGCAGGCCCAACTATAGAAAAGATATCACTTCCTCAAGATGCCTTTGCTCTATCTGTTGGAAAATCACTGTAATATATTCATTTTGTTAGAACAAGATATTTATTGCCAAGTACCAGGTTATTATTATATTAAATATACAAATCTACTTATGTGCACTGTGAACAGCACCCCCTCCCTTCAACATATGATCCCTATGCAATCCACAGCCTGTTCAACCACATGGGACAGACTTGTTTTCTATGGAGAAACAAGAGGGGGATGCTGGTCTCATAGTTGGTGTAGACAGCATTTTCAGCTATTTAAAAAAATTTTTTTAATGTTTATTTATTTTGGCGGGGCGGGGGGAGGGCAGGAGGGAGAAGCAGAGAGAGAGGGAGACAGAATGAAAATCAGTCTCCCGGCTCTGAGCTGTCAGCACAGAGTCTGATGCAGGACTTGTACCCATGGGCCAAAGTCAGACGCCCAATCAACTGAGCCACCCAGGTGTCCCTCAGCTATTCTTTTAACTGTGAAGAATATTGAGCTTATTTCACAAAAGAAATCCAAGTCCAATGAGCTTGCTGTTGCTACCCAGCTAGACACTGGATTAACCAAGATTAGAATCCAGATTTCAAATCAGTGCTGCCTGACGAAACTATAAATCAAGCCACATATCTAATTTAAAATCTTCTAGTGGCCAATAAAATTGAAAGGCAAAATTCATTTTAATGGTATGATCTATTAAAGCCAATATCCAAAAATATTATCATTTCAACATGTAATTTATACTAAAAGATTTTTGATGAGGTTATTTGCCATTTTTCACATTCAGTTTTTGAAATCCAGTGAGACATCTCCAGTGCTTATGGGCCACTGCACTGCCCATTGCTGTATTAGACAGTTCAGACCCACACCTTCAGCTGGGAACTATTCTCTTCATTGGCCTTGCTGTATGAATGATTTATTCTCATTCCCTCTTGGCTTCACCACATTGTGTAGTTCTTTTAAAACCTTTCTATATAAAACTAGTCTTTTGACTAGAGTGTGCTTGCCAGGGTTTTGGTGAGCCCCACAACACTAGAGGGTATATTCAAGGCAAGGACAGCCTTTCCTGTCCTTTGGGGACAGTACCAAAACCAGTGTTGACTGTCCAGTCCACATGCCCAGGGTGCCCCAAAGGCATGCCCACCAGCTCACCTGCCATGTTTGGCAGGAGCCCGGATACCTCTCAGATATGTGCACACCAGACTCCTCGGGGCCACCAGATCAGTGCTCAGGCCTCCTTACCGCCTGTCTCATCAGGTCCGGAGGAGTGTTATTCTCACACTCAGAAGTGTGGAAGAGGTCTCAGTAATAGCCACTGCTGCTGTGCTCTCAGCCAGCAAAGCTCAAGTCCCCTTGAGATCAACAGAGTTCCCAGGCACGAAGAGAAATGGTTATTCTGTGTTTTGCGTCCATGTCTGTTTGCAAATCCCTTAGGTCTTGGCCTGCTCCCTTCCACCTTGCAGCCTGGTTAGGAGAGGTAGCTGGGTCTCATCAGGAGGCAGAAGTAGGTGTACAAGCCCACCCTCTTACTTGAACACTCTCCCTGGAAGACTCTATCCTCCAGGCCTTAAACAGGGGATGGACTTGGAAAGGGAAGGACAATAATAGTTCTGTAAACATTTCTGGTTCTTTGACACAAAATTCTCTCTGTCTGGTTTGCAAAACAAAGGGCTAACTTCAGTCTGACTCATGACAGTAGAGCCAAACTAGTAGGAATCTACACTGAGAAAGATACTGTTTGCCGTCTTGACCTCCTAAGCATGTTGCTAAGGAAAACCAGCGCTCAACCTACTCTCCACATTCCCAGCCTGTTAGACATTTATCAGGTATTTTATCTTCACTCAAGGTTTACTCTCTACTAACAATTCTTCTCCATCAGCAAACAAGAGTGAGTCCAGGAGACACCCAGAGGGACCCTCTTGATGAAAGGTACCTTTGAAGGAAGCCCCACTCCCAGAAGAAATGCAGCAGATATGTCCACTTAGCTCTGGCAGCAGAAATGCACTGGCCTACACCAGCCTGTATCCAGCTAGGCTCAGGGCTGGGCACAGACGACTCACAGCATGCTTTTCATGCTGTGCTCCCAAGTAGGAAGTGAAATGGACTTTGTGGGCTTAAGTGAGCATATGTTCGTAGGTACAGCAGCAATCGTCAGCATCAAACCCTGGTAGAGAAATACTATATATTGTTCTTCCACATGTCATGTGTGATTTTCATTTCTCACCTCTCAAACAAAGCAAAAAAAAAAAAAAAAAAAAACACTGGTCTGAAAAAAATCCCTTCTGTATTCCCAGTTGAATTTCTCCTATTTTATAGTAAAGAGCAAAAATCCACAGTTGTGGTTTCTAGTGGAAGAGCCAAGACAGTGGCTGTTCACCTGAACCTGTCTGGTGTGCTCCAAGCTGGTCAAGTGTGCTGGGGCTAGGGCCTGGCACCCTCGTGCTGCCCCCCCTCCCCCGCCAGGGCCACAACTGAGCAGATGTCACCAACTTTGAAAACACAACACTTGGCCTCAGGTCTGTTTCTGGGGTAACCCCATCACAGATGTGCATATGTCTAATTATGGTGAAAGGATTTTTTAAGAGTAATTTGCAGTATTCTCCAGGTTGTTTCTGTTAGTGAATTTTCCTTTGAAAAAGATGGAGCTCCCAGCCCTGCTGTCCACAGAGACCATAGCACCTACATGTTTTCACAGTGCTGAGTTGTTCTGGAATTCGATCCAGGCCCTTCCAAGCATGTGCACAAGAGAGAACACCATGGCTTATGGGGCTCCTGGTGCCTGAGATAGGGGCAGGGTGATTCTCTCCTAGACACATGGGAGATTTATTCCCAGGTGTCCCCACATGTAGGGTACAAAGAGGCCCCGAACCTGGCTCGTGTGTGCTGACTGCTGTGCAGAGATCCCTGGGCAGCTGGCCCTTTGCTAGTTCTACCCTCTGGGATTGGGCTTCTCAGCCCTGCTGCAGGCAGGCCTTGCACATCAGCCCTGCTTGGCCTACTGTTGAGTTGAGGCCTCCAGAGAGACTCAAGTGCTGCCAGGGTGGGGATTCTTTCTATAGACTGGATCCTGAGCCAGAGTTCCTCTCTGGGCCCAGGGCTTTTGTCACAGTGTGCATCCTCCAGCCTCTCTCTCAGAGCCTCTTCCTGACCATCTTCCTGGTATTATGGCTTCCTACAGGGGCTGTCCTGTGGCTGGGCTGCCAGATAACAGCAGCTCCATCCTCCTGGAGAGCTTCCCACTTACTCCAGTGGTGCCCAGTCCAGCAGTGTGCCCTTATGCCACAGCCCTGGAGCCCACAGTGCTAAAGACTGGAGTGCTCCCTAACACTTGCGTCAAAGGGTAGACAGAGGACAGGCCTGAGATGAGGGAGTTCTGATCTAAGGATTCATTCAGAGCTCTGGACAGCACTAGGAACTCTTCCAAGCACCTTGGGCCATTTGGGCTGACCAGGGATCTGTTCTGCCATGGGACAGATCTACCAGGGATGGCCCTGCATGAAGAGTGTCCCCCCTCCAAGAAGACCTGAGAAGGATGTATACTGTGAAATCACAGGGTACCCCAAGATGGATGGATTCCTTCCTACTCTCCCAGGTTGGAAACAGTAGAGGCAGCCAGGCCATGGGGGAAACCTTAGGACACAGAGAAGACCCCAAGACATGAGAAAGACCCTAGCATATGGAAGTCATAAAGGTTACGATCATCTGGGGAGTGTCATTGGAGGTCTTCCCATCCAAAGACCTGGGTCTAGTATTTCTGAAGAAGGGACTGGATACAACTTGAGGAGTCATCTTTTGTTGCCCACAGATCACAGAGTGGAAAGAAAATCTTGGGAGAATTTTAAGAATGATGTATAATATTTCAGTTAACCCCTTTTCATTAAAAAAAATCCCTTTTTGTGGTTGAAACAGCCATTAAATATCACCTATCATGTCCATCCATGACTGTTTTCTATTTCTGAGGCCTCATGAACACTTGGCACCAGATGATATGGATCAGTTATCCCTACGGGTTGACTCCGGGGGAAAGTCATCTATCTGGAGGCATAGAGGCACAGTCAGTGACTAGCAGCAATGATGTGCTGAGGAAGGAAGTGGAAGATTGTGGCCCTTCTGAAGCCATGAAACTTTCCCTGGCCACCTGGCTAGAAGTCACTCACTCACCCCTCTCTCTTCGGTGTATTCGCCCCTCTCTCTTCAGTGTATTACAAGGAAGATTTGTGTGGCCCAGCCAGAGTGCTGGGTCCTGAGGGTCTATAGCAAAGGAAGATTCCACCCCAGCCTGAAGGAATACCGAGTCTAGTACCAAGATGCAGACTGGGAAACAGACAACTGCAATAGAGTATGATAGGTCTGGGGACAGGGAAGCTTCCTGGAGGAGTTCTGCCTGACAGGTAGAAGGACCTTCTAATCTGAGGGATGTGGTCCAAGGGTGAGGAGCCCAGGAGCAGGTGGGAGATAGCAAGACAGCTCTGGAAGGGCCTTGAGATCAGTTAGGCACTGCTCAGCATATTGAGGAGTCTGGTATTAGGCAAGAAGATAGGGTTTAAGATTTAATCAAAGGAGGTTAGCTGTGTTCCTTCCCTTCTCTGAGTTGTGAGCCCCTCAGTCTTTTTCTTCCTACTCAGGTAACTGAATCCCACTTTGTGACAGCCCCTCTAACTGGTGCCATATGTCCATTTAATACTATCCTTGGTGTCAGCGTACCCTTGTGATCACTGGCTACAGCAGTATCTTTCAAACCACATGTTCAAAAGTGACCCACTCATGAATCACCAAACCAATTTAGTGGATTTGGATGAACATTTTTTTTTCAACGTTTATTTATTTTTGGGACCGAGAGAGACAGAGCATGAACGGGGGAGGGGCAGAGAGAGAGGGAGACACAGAATCGGAAGCAGGCTCCAGGCTCTGAGCCATCAGCCCAGAGCCTGACGCGGGGCTCGAACTCACGGACCGCGAGATCGTGACCTGGCTGAAGTCAGACGCTTAACCGACTGTGCCACCCAGGCGCCCCCTGGATGAACATTTTTTTATATCAAATAGAATGCACAGAATGAAATAGAATAGACTAGATCAGCATGCATAGCACACGGTAGGAATCAGTATATTTGGGGGAAAATGGTGGTTGTTGTGTGCTGAGTCCTGACATTTCCAAAAAGTCTCAGAGCCCTGATCAACAGACCCTGAAGAGTACCTTCCTTCTAGAAAGCATCTGGTGATATTTGTAGACTAAAGGGATATTTTTAAACTAAAAGTAATTGGGAAAACTGTTTCCAATGAGTTTTCATTCCCATGACTATAAGAAATTCTTTACTTTATAGGTCAGTAGAAAGTTAACTTTCTGCATATGGATGAAATAGCTTCAGTTCCACACAGTAATAGAATATTAGAACCAGAAAGAGACTCTGAAGATCTTTTCATTAAACTCCTCTTTTTTGATTATGCTGCTGAGGCTCAGGGATGTTGAGAGGCTCACCAAGTGTTACATGGCATCAGTAGTGCAGCCAGTCCAAGGACTCTGGTTTCCCGACCCCTGTGTCAGTTCTGCCAGGCTCTGTTGTGCTGACTTGTGGTCTCTCCAGTCTCATGAGGCCGAGGCCTCGGGTGGTTTGGGCTTGTCCAGGAGTCCCACAGTGAGAGGACAGGGGTAGCTATGGGAGGAGGCTGTAGGGTCTGCCCAGGAGAGGGGAGTGTGAGGCTCTGCCTTGTTTTCCACACTGGACTCAACTGCAGCCAGAGCCCACGTGACAGTGAACCACTTGGTCAAATCCACATGGATAGCATGACCTTTCTAATTAAGGCTTTGGGGAGCTGGTCTGAAAGGAACAGCAAATCTGACAGGATGACCGATAACAGCAGCAGCTAGGCCTGGCCAGTAGCAGAGCCAGTATGGGAAGTGTGTTGCAGATGAACTTTGAACTTGTTCTTTATTATCTATATCCCACTCATTTAAAAGCATATATATATATATACACATATATGTATATATATATACATATATGTATATATATATGTATATATATGTACATATATGTATATATATATGTATATATGTATATATATGCTGATAATAAGACATATATTACATAGGGTTACAATTATATTTTCAATGAAAACCCAGGAATATGAAATATAAAGGAAATCTTGAGGGTGAAGCTCTTTAGAACAACCAGGCAGTTTTTTCTAAATTGAAGAATCACTGGTTTATGAATCACTTTCTCTCCATTAGGCTCACTGCAGTAAGCAAGCCTTTACTTGTACTGTTTCTGAAATGCAGACTGGAAGGGGGGCTACTGTAATCTCCATAACCAACATATCGGTTGCTGCCAGTGTGTTTTCAATTTTGAGATAAGCAGAGGCTCTCCTGCTGTCACACACTAGCTGCATGGGCCCCAGAAACCAAGCCAGTGGTGAGGAGGTGTCCTGCTGCGTCAGTTGACACTTATCAGAGGTGGGGGTGGGGGGCTGACCTCACCGGATCTGAATTGCACTGTAGGCCTGGTTCTCCCACTGATAGGGAAAGAGTAGCACCTGGCTTGCTTACAGGTCAGGCCCCAATATGCAGAGACCCTCAGAGCAGTGCTGTGTCTCAGGTGTGGCCACAGGGGAAGAGGGTGACTCATGAAGCATGGCTGGGCCCACAGACCCATGTGGCACATCATCATGGGCTTTGGGGACCTTGGCTGCCTCAAAAATGAGGCTGGTGGTCAGTTGGTCGGCTCTGGGCTATGGAAACCCACTTCCTTCTAGGGACTCTCATGCTGGGCAGCTCTGATCACCCTTGCACTGGCATTGGCACTCTGGCTGGGCAGGGAGTCCCTTTCTGACTGCTGTGGGCAACTAGAGCCCCAACAACTTCAGACCTTCTCCTCTTTTCCCTGGGGTTTGGCTGCCTTCTGTGGGATGAGGAAAGCTGGCATGTAGCTTATGAGTAATCTTTAGGCTGAAAATGAACGCATCCTGAAAGCATAAACCCCAGCTGTCAAAACACTCTGAAGTTTTACAAGAAACTTATTTTTGGAAGAGGGCATGCTGCTAGAGTGTCACTTCCCTGATGACAAGGGCAACTTGACAAGATGACAACTTCTTCCTCATGCGCATCAGGGCACAGGCCCCCAGGTGGGACAGGACAGTGGCCTCACCCTGGTCTTGGAGAGCTCAGAGGAAGCCTGAGGCCTTCTTGGGGGTTGGCTGTCTCCCAGGAAGGCACCACAGGGCCAGGCCATTCCCCCAACTTTCCCATAGAAACCCCCAGCTTTTGTTCTGAGGTGAGACTCAATCCAGTGCACTTCCAGGTGTCTTCTTAGTGGGGCACTGGGGACCCTTGCAGGGCACAGATGTGGACATGGAAGTCCAGGTAGCCAGGTGGCCTGCACAAGGCCATGCAGCTCATAATCAGTGGGAATAAAGCCAGCCCCTTGGTGTTCAGGAGAGGGCCACTTCCTCTCCTCTGCCTCTATTGGACAGCTTCTCCTATTGGGACCCCAGGGTATGTGGGCATGAAAGAATGCACAGACTGATTAATGAGCACAGAGGGTGTGCCTGGGGCACAGCTGTCAAGTGTGAATCAGGGCCCTTCTATGTATCAATCATGTGACCTTGAGCAAGTTCCCTCACCTTTCTGTGCCTCCATTTCCTCATCTGTAAAATGAGGATGATAGCACCTACCACCCTGACTTTTGGGGAGGAGTAAATTAGTTAATTTCACAAATGCTCAGCCTAGTATTTGGAATAAAAATATTGGAAATGATTAGTAAGAATTTGGTATAATTGAAGGTCAGATTCCGTAAGAATTATGAGATAGATATAGATGTAAAACTTGTATCCCTGACGCTTCTGATAAAAGATGAAAAGGGCATTTGATTTTGCAGTTTTAGAAAAAAAGACACTTAACATTGCCAAATGGAGAGATGTAGGCTGCTCCAAAATGAACCTCAATTGATTGGTGTAATCTATGAGTAAAATGGTAATTATTCATCTCCTCAGCCACTGGAGGTTCCATTTTCTGGTTTATTTTTCCTGTGACCACTGAGAAACATAGATATAAAGGGTTTTCTTAGGTGTCAATTTTGTACCTGACATTTAGCCTAAACAATGTCAACTGCAAAGCATGAAACCAAAATTCGTTTTTAAAATTGTAATAAACTAGCAATGGAAAAGAATTTGTGATTACCAGTAATAGCCACGGGGGTTCTGTCATTCTCCCCAGAGGGCAAAGTTCACCATAACTCATTAATATTGTTGGGGGATTTTACACTCTAGTGGCACATGATGTAGCCCTCCCAGACACAAAGAGATGACTGTGGCAGTAAGGTCAGCGATGTAGATTGTAGGCGTGCAAGTGGCCGAGAGCCATGGAACGCACTTGATTCCCATAGCAAGTTTGTATTCGACCGTACAAAATTCTACCATTATTATCGCCTCCCTTTTCATGACATATCTTCATATTGCTCATAAAGACAAGGTGTTTTTTTCATAGTCTTCCCTGCCTAGGGAAAAACTCAGCTGATGGAATCAGTTAAAAAGTAAAACATATACACATACCCCATAAACCACACCAGAAGGTAGAGCTTGCAGAATAGACGCAATAGGATGCCCTTCCCAGAAGGCAGACAGTGTCAGCTTGATGGGGCATCTCTAATATTCTAGAGAACTTGTGAGTGCTTTTCCATCTTGTCACATAACTGAGAGCAATGATGAGAAAGAACAGAGTGCTGGTGTCATCATTTTGTTTGCTGTGATTTTATTTTGTTTTGTTGGTGCTCCCACACAGGCAGTGGTGGTAGAGGTGAGGGAATTGTGCCATCACTTCCAGATAAGACAACTTTATACCATTTTTCCCCTCTGGGGTAAAGTGACTCTTGGGGCAGACTTGATTTTTGTTTACCTGGTGTTTTATGTGCTTATTTCCAGGCCATATCTTAATAAATTACAAGACACATCTGCATATAGCATGAGAATGAAGTTCATTAATCTTTTTAGAAGATTCACAGTCTTTCTGTCCATCTCAAGCAGACCTAATGGGTCAACTTAATGAAAACGTTACTGCTTTCTGATCTCTTTGTAATACCAGCAGTAATGGCTAGATTCCTGGCTTGCATCAACTGCCTTCAGACTCTTAGTTCTCTCCTTCACTTTGTATCACCCTAGACAAATCCCTTAGACTTCAGTTTGCTTAATATTAAGATGGGAGTAATATCTTCTGCTATTAAAATATTAATTACTGGTTTGTATCAGTCAGAATTCCCTAGAGGAATAGAACCAATATGAAATATAGCTATAAATATTTGTTTTAGTAATTGGCTCACATGTTGAATGTGGAGGCTGGCAAGCCCACCGGTGGGGAATGCCACAGGCTGAAAACTCAGGCAAGAGTTGATGCTGTAGTCTTGAGGCATAAATTTTTCTTCCCTAGGAAGCCTCAGATTACTCTTAAGGCCTTCAGTGGATTACAAGAGGCCCACCCATATATCCAGGCACATAGTCTAATTAATCTCTTTTACTTAAAGTCAACTGGTGATCACATCTACAACATATTTTCACAGCAACGTATGGACTAGTGCTTGACTAAACCACTGGGCAATGTAGCCAACCAAGTTGACACTTAGAACCAACCATTACAATTCACCCTCCCTCAACTTGGCACTTGTGGCCATCTCTGTAAACCATACTTAGTATCCAAATAAATACAACAGTGAAGATATGCTTCTGCCTAATATGATACATCTATCCTGTATACAACTGAAAATGCACTAGCCCTTACCCCAGAGGAGGATGTAAAGTCCTTAGGCAATGTTCACTTTTCTCCTTGATATCCTGTAACTTAAATACTGTGATATAAAGTTAAAAATATTTGAATACTATAATATGAAGTCAGTACAACTTATATGATAAGGGTATAAGAGAGGGAAGAAAAAGATTATACACACACACACACACAAACATATTCAAAACAAAACAGAGAAAATGCTCATGACTATTACAGTCATTGTTTCTGTAACTGGTCATATCTGGTATTTATAACTACCTTCTTCCATGATGCACCCCATATTCCCTTTGCCTTCAGCAAGCACCTCAGTAAGTTGTCATTCCTTATCTGTAGGGTGACCCAAATATTCATTCCTGAAGGGTCTGGGCCCTTAGTAGTACTGACTGAACTGGGTTGTTGTAGCTTTCCATTGACCATAGTCACAGGACATTGTAATACTAAGAGACACACCTCTATTGTGCAGTACAGCCCAGTTTTCCCTAAACTAAACCCTACATCTGACTGAAATAGTTACAGTAAGGATCAGTCACTGAAGCCAGTAAAAGAACTACTTTCTTTGCCTGTTTATTCAGTCATGAGGAGTCCAAAATGGTCAAATGGGAGTCTTAACTTCCAGTTCAATAGGATTGTTGTTGTGCCTCGTGATGGAAGCACTCCTACCTTAGAATCTAAGACCTCTAGGCCCACACAGCATAGAGTCATGGGGACAAAAATAGAAACTTTGGCTAGTGGGCCTCCAGGTGTAACAGCGAATGGTGCCATTCCTATTTCCACCCTCCTGATTCCCGGCTATAGGAGAAACAGCACCATCAATTGGGTGCTGACTTGGAGCACATACAGCCTCCTGGAGAACCTTGCCCCCAAACCTGCAAGGTATTGCCACCCAGCTGGTATTGTAACTGGATCTTCAGAAGGCCATTCTGTCAAGCCAACTTCTTTAAGATAGGAACAAAGTGAGACCAGTGAATTCCATGAGTCTGGACCTGTTGCCACACTTCCTTTGTTGTGAAGTGAGTTCCTTGATCAGAAGCAATTGCTGTGTGGAATATGACAATGACTGATAAGCCATTCTGAAATCCACAGATAGTAGTTTGGGCAGAATTGCATGCAGGGAAGGCAAGTCCATATTCAGAATAAGTGTTTCAGTAGGAACAAAATGCTGCCCATCTCATGATGGAAGGAGACCAGTATCGTAACCCTGTAACCAGTATCATAACCAGGTAGCCGGCTGTTCACTCCAGAGAATGGTTCCATATCAGGAGCTCAGTGCTGATCTCTACTGCTGGCAGAATGGGCATTTGCAGTGCCTATAACCAAGTTGTCCCTGATGAGTGGAAGTCCACAATACTGGACCCATACATGACCTCCACCCTATAACAATAGTCACTTGACAGGGCTGGCTAGGGAAAGAGGATGACTGGTATCCAGAGAATGGGTCATTAAAATCCTCCTCTGCTGAGGTCAGCCTTTGGTGAACATTCACACAGGACACACATTCTTTTCACATTTTTTGCCCATTCATAGAGCTCTATCCATTTACCACTTTCCCAGATCCCCTTGTCACCAATTTTCTAATCATGTTTCTTCTAAGTCATCACCATCCAGCCAAACCATTAACTATAGCCTATGAATCAGTACACAGTAACACCTCTAGCTATCTCTCCTTCCAAGCAAAATGAGCAATTGGATGCACTGCTCAAAATTCTGCCCACTGGAAGGATTTCTCTTCACCACTGTCCTTCAAGGATACCCCATAAAGGGGCTACAGCACACAACTGTCCATGCTTACATGGAGCCTGCATATCTTACAGAACTGAGTCTTCTCTTCCTCTGTCGACTGATCATAGGAACTCCCTGTGAGGCCACAGGTGCAGGCTGGGAGAGAGAAGACCATGTAGCAGGAGCCGGACCATGGGTATTGGAGCCACTTCATGTAACTTACTCGTGCCTAAGGGCCTGCTTGGGCTTGTTCATGTATATACCACCTCCATCTGATGATGGAGTGCTGCTGTGCACACCCAGCTTTATAATTTGGTGGGTCAGGTAACACCCAATTCCTGATGGGCAGCTCAGGCCACGCGATAACTTGGCGGCTCAGGGTTAAGTGTTCAGTCTCTACTAAGACACAATAACAGGCCAAGAGTTGTTTCTCAAGATGAGTAGTTATTTGAAGAGCTTGGCAAGGCTTCACTCCAAAATCCTAAGGGCTGTATTTCACCTGTAGGAGCCCATCAGATGCTCTGCACAGCATCCCTCTCTGCCACTGCCACTCCAAGCACCATTGGATCTGCTGGATTACATGGCCCAAGTGGCAGAGCAGCTTGCACAGTAGTCTGGACCTGCTGTAGAGCCTTCTCTTGTTCTGGACCCCACTCAAAACTAGCAGCTTTGTCAGATCACATACTAAATGGGCTGGAGTAGCACACCTAAGTGGGGAATATGCTGCCAACAAATCCAAAGAGGCATCCTAAGCACTGGGACTCTTGGTTGTGGGAAGGGCTAGGTGCAACAACTTATCCTTTACCTTAGAAGGGTTTCTCAACATGCCCTGCACTATTGGGCCCCTAGCAGTTTCACTGAAGTAGAAGGCCACTGAATTTTTGTTGGATTTATTTCACACCATGTGACATGCAAACATCTTGCCAATATGTCTAATATCCAATAAGCCTAGTGCTCAATAGTTCCAATCAGCATATCACCAATGTAATTGATCCATGTGATATCTTGTGAAACAGAAAGGTGATCAATTATGACATAGAGCTGGAGAGCTGATGTACCCCAGAGGTAGGACAGTGAAGGTGTATTGCCAGCCTTGCCCACTGAAAGCAAAAGTGCTGGTGGTCTCTATGAACAGATATGGAGGAAAAAGCATTGGCATGGTCAATAGCTGCATACCAGGTACCAGCAATGCATTAATATGCTCAGGCAAGGAGACCACATCTGGTACAGCAGCTGCAATTAGAGTTAATACCGGATTGAACTTAACAAAAATCCATGTCATTCTCCAAGCTCCATCTGTCTTCAGCACAGGCTAAATAGGAGAGTTGAATGGGGATGTAGTGGGACTGCATCCCTCCGGTCCTTGATGGTGACATTAATCTCTGCAGTGTCTCCAGGAATGTGGTATTGCTCCAGGTTTACTCTTTTCCTGGGTGGAGGCAGTTCTAGGGGCTTCCACTTGGCCTTTCCCACCATAATAGCCCTCACTCTACAGGTCAGGAACAAACATGTGGATGGATTCCGCCAGCTGCTGAGTATGTGTATTTCTATTATGCACTCCAGAACTGGGGAAATAACCACAGGACAGGTTTGAGGACCCACTGGACTCACTATAAGACAGACTTGAGCTAAAACTCCATCGATCACCAGACCTCCATAAGCCCCTACTCTGACTGGGGGACCACAGTGATACTTGGGGTCTCCTGGAGCCAATGTCTGTTCAGAGCCAGTGTCTAATAGTCCCTAACAGGTCTGATTGTCTCCTTTTCCCCAGTGCATGATTATCCTGGTGAAAAGGTCCTTTCGGGGAGATCTGGGAGAAAGAGTCACAGCATAGTGGGGCTCTTCCTCAAGAAGACCCAACTTGCCCTTCATTGAAGGAGTTCTGGGTCTCCAAACCCTCAGTCTGGGAATTGATAGAGAAGTCATGACTCTAGTTAAACTTTTCAGAACACTTCTGTTTATACAGCTCAAGTCAGGATTTAGTAGATTTTCCTGCTCCTCCTCTGCTGGGGCTACTGCCATCCATGATCTTGCCACAGGTCTGTGCAAGTCAGACTATTCTGACTGATGATTGGACTCCACCATCCATCATGGCAATGATGGCCATCTTGTTTTTGTCAGTTAAGTGCTGCCACATGGCTTCTGCCCACTCAGGATCCATGTCATCCCATTGATCAGGCTTCCTAATTCTGTGCCATACTTCTCACTGTAAGGTTTGGTCATTGTGGAAGAGTGGCCAGAGTTCTTCGAGGATCCTGAAGCTTTTATCACAAATATGTTCCTCACAGTGGGTGTGGAAGGTGTGTCATCCTGGGATGGGTGAGCAGGTCTTACATGACAAATCCACTCAACACTCCAGTCTCCTTAAACTTTTAGGTACCTTTCTCTACATTATATCAAGGCAGGAGGCATTTCAACCTAATTTACTGTTTGCCATCTTTTGGTCCATGTTTCAGCCAGCCAACCAAACTGTTAGAGCCCTTTCTAATGCCATGGGCTACAATATTAAGTCCAGAACTTCTGTTCAGTTGTCCCACATGAATAAATTCAGCATTAATTTTATGTTTCTTTCACCATTATCCTACACCCTTAATATGAATCCCCACACATATTCCTCAGATTTATTTCTGTATAAATTGTAAAAGTCATGCAGTTCTGTCAGAGTGTAGCATACTTCCTCATCGATCAAACTTAGCACCTCACTCTTTGGGGCCTTCTCAGACTTGAGTGTCGTTATAAGTCTAGAAGTAAAGAGAGGTGGTAGAGGTGGGTTCTGAGGATCAGCAGTGTCTTCTTGCAAGGCAACTGCCTCAGGGGAAGCTGTAATGGGCTCCTCAGTGAAAGGAAGGTTAACCTCCTCAGGACTGGAAGGGCTCTTCTACTGGCAGAGAAGACTTGGAAGAATTTAGGGGTTCAGTGTCCCAAGCTTTATCAGAATCTAACCATGTGTTCCTGTTCCAATTTTCAGGATCCCATTCCTTTCCATTCAATGTCCTCACTTTAACAATGGACATACTGTAAAGTTGGGCATTCAATCTGCACAGTAATTCAATCACTCACAGGATGAAACTCTGGGGCTACAGAAATCTCAGCTCTGGGGCTACAGGGGATCAGAGTTCCTTTCAGGGCAGACATAGAAACTGTCAGGTTATCTATGTGTCGCTTGACCTAGGAATTTGAAATCCTAGACTCATTTGTCCAGCCAGTTAAGAGCAGTTAAGAGCAAGGCCAGTTAAGAGTAATTGGCCAATCGTATTAAACTCATGAGTTTGACAACAGTTTTCTAAGGTATCATATACATTATCACCCAGAACCTTGCCTTTTAAAAGTATTTTTTTTATGAAATTTATTGACAAATTGGTTTCCATACAACACCCAGTGCTCATCCCAAAAGGTGCCCTCCTCAATACCCATCACCCACTCTCTCCTCCCTCCCACCCCCCATAAACCCTCAGTTTGTTCTCAGTTTTTAACAGTCTCTTATGCTTTGGCTCTCTCCCATTCTAACCTCTTTTTTTTTTCCTTCCCCTCCCCCATGGGTTCCTGTTAAGTTTCTCAGGATCCACATAAGAGTGAAACCATATGGTATCTGTCTTTCTCTGTATGGCTTATTTCACTTAGCATCACACTCTCCAGTTCCATCCACGTTGCTACAAAAGGCCATATTTCATTTTTTCTCATTGCCACGTAATATTCCATTGTGTATATAAACCACAATTTCTTTATCCATTCATCAGTTGATGGACATTTAGGCTCTTTCCATAATTTGGCTATTGTTGAGAGTGCTGCTATGAACATTGGGGTACAAGTGGCCCTATGCATCAGTACTCCTGTATCCCTTGGATAAATTCCTAGCAGTGCTATTGCTGGGTCATAGGGTAGGTCTATTTTTAATTTTCGGAGGAACCTCCACACTGCTTTCCAGAGCGGCTGCACCAATTTGCATTCCCACCAACAGTGCAAGAGGGTTCCCGTTTCTCCACATCCTCTCCAGCATCTATAGTCTCCTGATTTGTTCATTTTGGCCACTCTGACTGGCGTGAGGTGATACCTGAGTGTGGTTTTGATTTGTATTTCCCTGATAAGGAGCGACGCTGAACATCTTTTCATGTGCCTGTTGGCCATCCGGATGTCTTCTTTAGAGAAGTGTCTATTCATGTTTTCTGCCCATTTCTTCACTGGGTTATTTGTTTTTCGGGTGTGGAGTTTGGTGAGCTCTTTATAGATTTTGGATACTAGCCCTTTGTCCGATATGTCATTTGCGAATATCTTTTCCCATTCCATTGGTTGCCTTTTAGTTTTGTTGGTTGTTTCCTTTGCTGTGCAGAAGCTTTTTATCTTCATAAGGTCCCAGTAATTCACTTTTGCTTTTAATTCCCTTGCCTTTGGGGATGGGTCGAGTAAGAGATTGCTACGGCTGAGGTCAGAGAGGTCTTTTCCTGCTTTCTCCTCTAAGGTTTTGATGGTTTCCTGTCTCACATTCAGGTCCTTTATCCATTTTGAGTTTATTTTTGTGAATGGTGTGAGAAAGTGGTCTAGTTTCAACCTTCTGCATGTTGCTGTCCAGTTCTCCCAGCACCATTTGTTAAAGAGGCTGTCTTTTTTCCATTGGATGTTCTTTCCTGCTTTGTCAAAGATGAGTTGGCCATACGTTTGTGGGTCTAGTTCTGGGGTTTCTATTCTATTCCATTGGTCTATGTGTCTGTTTTGGTGCCAATACCATGCTGTCTTGATGATGACAGCTTTGTAGTAGAGGCTAAAGTCTGGGATTGTGATGCCTCCTGCTTTGGTCTTCTTCTTCAAAATTCCTTTGGCTATTCGGGGCCTTTTGTGGTTCCATATGAATTTTAGGATTGCTTGTTCTAGTTTCGAGAAGAATGCTGGTGCAATTTTGATTGGGATTGCATTGAATGTGTAGATAGCTTTGGGTAGTATTGACATTTTGACAATATTTATTTTTCCAATCCATGAGCAGGGAATGTCTTTCCATTTCTTTAAATCTTCTTCAATTTCCTTCAGAAGCTTTCTATAGTTTTCAGCATACAGATCCTTTACATCTTTGGTTAGATTTATTCCTAGGTATTTTATGCTTCTTGGTGCAATTGTGAATGGGATCAGTTTCTTTATTTGTCTTTCTGTTGCTTCATTGTTAGTGTATAAGAATGCAACTGATTTCTGTACATTGATTTTGTATCCTGCAACTTTGCTGAATTCCTGTATCAGTTCTAGCAGACTTTTGGTGGAGTCTATCGGATTTTCCATGTATAATATCATGTCATCTGCAAAAAGCGAAAGCTTGACTTCATCTTTGCCAATTTTGATGCCTTTGATTTCCTTTTGTTGTCTGATTGCTGATGCTAGAACTTCCAGCACTATGTTAAACAGCAGCGGTGAGAGTGGGCATCCTTGTCGTGTTCCTGATCTCAGGGAAAAAGCTCTCAGTTTTTCCCCGTTGAGGATGATGTTAGCTGTGGGCTTTTCATAAATGGCTTTTATGATCTTTAAGTATGTTCCTTCTATCCCGACTTTCTCAAGGGTTTTTATTAAGAAAGGGTGCTGGATTTTGTCGAAGGCCTTTTCTGCATCGATTGACAGGATCATATGGTTCTTCTCTTTTTGTTGTTAATGTGATGTATCACGTTGATTGATTTGCGAATGTTGAACCAGCCCTGCATCCCAGGAATGAATCCCACTTGATCATGGTGAATAATTCTTTTTATATGCCGTTGAATTCGATTTGCTAGTATCTTATTGAGAATTTTTGCATCCATATTCATCAGGGATATTGGCCTGTAGTTCTCTTTTTTTACTGGGTCTCTGTCTGGTTTAGGAATCAAAGTAATACTGGCTTCATAGAATGAGTCTGGAAGTTTTCCTTCCCTTTCTATTTCTTGGAATAGCTTGAGAAGGATAGGTATTATCTCTGCTTTAAACGTCTGGTAGAACTCCCCTGGGAAGCCATCTGGTCCTGGACTCTTATTTGTTGGGAGATTTTTGATAACCGATTCAATTTCTTCGCTGGTTATGGGTCTGTTCAAGCTTTCTATTTCCTCCTGATTGAGTTTTGGAAGAGTGTGGGTGTTCAGGAATTTGTCCATTTCTTCCAGGTTGTCCAATTTGTTGGCATATAAGTTTTCATAGTATTCCCTGATAATTGTTTGTATCTCTGAGGGATTGGTTGTAATCATTCCATTTTCATTCATGATTTTATCTATTTGGGTCATCTCCCTTTTCTTTTTGAGAAGCCTGGCTAGAGGTTTGTCAATTTTGTTTATTTTTTCAAAAAACCAACTCTTGGTTTCGTTGATCTGCTCTACAGTTTTTTTGGATGCTATATTGTTTATTTCTGCTCTGATCTTTATTATTTCTCTTCTTCTGCTGGGTTTAGGCTGCCTTTGCTGTTCTGCTTCTAGTTCCTTTAGGTGTGCTGTTAGATTTTGTATTTGGGATTTTTCTTGTTTCTTGAGATAGGCCTGGATTGCAATGTATTTTCCTCTCAGGACTGCCTTTGCTGCGTCCCAAAGCGTTTGGATTGTTGTATTTTCATTTTCGTTTGTTTCCATATATTTTTTAATTTCTTCTCTAATTGCCTGGTTGACCCACTCATTCGTTAGTAGGGTGTTCTTTAACCTCCATGCTTTTGGAGGTTTTCCAGACTTTTTTCTGTGGTTGATTTCAAGCTTCATAGCATTGTGGTCTGAAAGTAAGCATGGTATAATTTCAATTCTTGTAAACTTATGAAGGGCTGTTTTGTGACCCAGTATATGATCTATCTTGGAGAATGTTCCATGTGCACTCGAGAAGAAAGTATATTCTGTTGCTTTGGGATGCAGAGTTCTAAATATATCTGTCAAGTCCATCTGATCCAATGTCTCATTCAGGGCCCTTGTTTCTTTATTGACCGTGTGTCTAGATGATCTATCCATTTCTGTAAGTGGGGTGTTAAAGTCCCCTGCAATTACCACATTCTTATCAATAAGGTTGCTTATGTTTATGAGTAATTGTTTTATATATTTGGGGGCTCCGGTATTCGGCGCATAGACATTTATAATTGTTAGCTCTTCCTGATGGATAGACCCTGTAACTATTATATAATGTCCTTCTTCATCTCTTGTTACAGCCTTTAATTTAAAGTCTAGTTTGTCTGATATAAGTATGGCTACTCCAGCTTTCTTTTGGCTTCCAGTCGCATGATAAATAGTTCTCCATCCCCTCACTCTCAATCTAAAGGTGTCCTCAGGTCTAAAATGAGTCTCTTGTAGACAGCAAATAGATGGGTCTTGTTTTTTTATCCATTCTGATACCCTATGTCTTTTGGTTGGCGCATTTAATCCATTTACATTCAGTGTTATTATAGAAAGATACGGGTTTAGAGTCATTGTGATGTCTGTATGTTTTATGCTTGTAGTGATGTCTCTGGGACTTTGTCTCACAGGGTCCCCCTTAGGATCTCTTGTAGGGCTGGTTTAGTGGTGACAAATTCCTTCAGTTTTTGTTTGTTTGGGAAGACCTTTATCTCTCCTTCTATTCTAAATGACAGACTTGCTGGATAAAGGATTCTTGGCTGCATATTTTTTCTGTCTAGCACCCTGAAAATCTCGTGCCAATTCTTTCTGGCCTGCCAAGTTTCAAAAGAGAGATCAGTCACGAGTCTTATAGGTCTCCCTTTATATGTGAGGGCACGTTTATCCCTTGCTGCTTTCAGAATTTTCTCTTTATCCTTGTATTTTGCCAGTTTCACTATGATATGTCGTGCAGAAGATCGATTCAAGTTACGTCTGAAGGGAGTTCTCTGTGCCTCTTGGATTTCAATGCCTTTTTCCTTCCCCAGTTCAGGGAAGTTCTCAGCTATTATTTCTTCAAGTACCCCTTCAGCACCTTTCCCTCTCTCTTCCTCCTCTGGGATACCAATTATGCGTATATTATTTCTTTTTAGTGTATCACTTAGTTCTCTAATTTTCCCCTCATACTCCTGGATTTTTTTATCTCTCTTTTTCTCAGCTTCCTCTTTTTCCATAACTTTATCTTCTAGTTCACCTATTCTCTCCTCTGCCTCTTCAAGCCGAGCTGTGGTGGTTTCCATTTTGTTATGCATTTCGTTTAAAGCGTTTTTCAGCTCCTCGTGACTGTTCCTTAGTCCCTTGATCTCTGTAGCAAGAGATTCTCTGCTGTCCTGTATACTGTTTTCAAGCCCAGCGATTAATTTTATGACTATTATTCTAAATTCACTTTCTGTTATATTATTTAAATCCTTTTTGATCAGCTCATTAGCTGTTGTTATTTCCTGGAGATTCTTCTGAGGGGAGTTCTTCCGCTTGGTCATTTTGGATAGTCCCTGGCGTGGTGAGGACCTGCAGGGCACTTCCCCTGTGCTGTGGTGTATACCTGGAGTTGGTGGGCGGGGCCGCAGTCAGACCTGATGTCTGCCCCCAGCCCACCGCTGGGGCCACAGTCAGACTGGTGTGTGCCTTCTCTTCCCCTCTCCTAGGGGCGGGATTCACTGTGGGGTGGTGTGGCTCGTCTGGGCTACTTGCACCCTGCCAGGCTTGTGATGCTGGGGATCTGGCGTATTAGCTGGGGTGGGTAGGCAAGGTGCTCGGGGGCAGGAGGGGCAGGCTTAGATCGCTTCTCCTTAGGTGATCCACTTCAGGAGGGGCCCTGTGGCAGCGGGAGGGAGTCAGATCCGCTGCCGGAGGTTTGGCTCCGCAGAAGCCCAGAGTTGGGTGTTTGCAGGGAGTGAGCAAGTTCCCTGGCAGGAACCAGTTCTCTTTGGGATTTTGGCTGGGGGATGGGCGGGGGAGATGGCGCTGGTGAGCGCCTTTGTTCCCCACCAAACTGAGCTCTGTTGTCAGGGGGCTCAGCAGCTCTCCCTCCCTTTGTCCTCCAGCCTTCCCGCTTTCCGAGCAGAGCTGTTAACTTATGACCTCCCAGACGCTAAGTCGTGCTTGTTGTGGGAACACAGTCCGTCAGGCCCCTCCGCTTTTGCAAGCCAGACTCGGGGGCTCTGCTTGGCCGGCGAGCCGCCCCTCCGCCCCGGCTCCCTCCCGCCAGTCCGTGGAGCGTGCACCGCCTCGCCGCCCTTCTTACCCTCTTCCGTGGGCCTCTCGTCTGCGTTTGGCTCCGGCAACTCCGTTCTGCTAATCCTCTGGCGGTTTTCTGGGTCATTTAGGCAGGTGTAGATGGAATCTAAGTGATCAGCAGGGCGTGCGGTGAGTCCAGCGTCCTCCTAAGCCGCCATCTTGCAAAAAGACTCTCTAAAAGTATTTGTTAGGAGTGTCCAATAGTGATATTTTGTGTATCTCTGTTGGCACATCATACCATGGATGGTCGGTCACTATCCTCTTTACCACTGAAATAGAGTCATAGGGCTTTGAATATGTCAGCTTAAAGAACCAATTCTAGAAAACACAGAACTAACTCAGAAAAGTCATATTTAAGATTCTATTCCTCTAACACCACTCTCGGTACCAAAATCTCTGTCATTCAGGGTTCTCCAGAGAATTAGAACCAAAGGAGTTGGCTCGTGATTGTGGGAACTGGCATGTCTGCAATCTTTTGAACAGGCCAACAGACTGTAAGTTTGGGAAGAGCTGATGCTTCAGCCTTCAGGCAGAATTTCTTACTCCCCAGAAAACCTCAGTTTTTTCTCTTAAAAGCCTTCAGCTGAATGGATGAGGCCCATCTACATTATGGAGGGTAACCTCCTTCATTTAGAGTCAAATGATTGTAAATGTTAACCCCATTCACAAATACTTTCATGGCAACATTGTGTTAGCATTTTTACCTAACAGCGATTTACACTAGAGTCTAACCAAGTTGACACCCAAAAGTATCCATAACTGTTAATATCAGTGGAAAACTATTAACTGATTAGGTGAACCATTACTAAAAATGTCCAAGGATAGTATTATTTAAATAAAAGTATGAAAGATGTTGCCAAGGCTGGTGCTTTATTTTCCAAGATTTCACAATGAATATGTTGATAACAGCTATTTCTTATTTATAGCTCTACACAGAGTCATCACTGAGTGATTTGGGAACTAGGGCTTAAACTTATTATGTGAAGCTACAAGTAAAGTAAAATGCATCCTGTGGGGGCAGGGAGATATAAATCACTTCAGATTTCTGATTATTGTGTAACTTGGTAACAAATCTATACTTAGGAAGCAATGGGGAGGAAGCCATAAATTTCCCAGGGCTTACAGAAAAGGATGGTGTCACTATTGGTTTCCACGGCAATCAAGCTGTTTAAACCACTCAGTACCTTAGAGAGACACTGCTTCAAATATTTATATTAGGAAAATACAAAGATCATTAACAAGGATGCCCAAAGGGTTACTTGAGAGATGCAAGAAAATTGTCCATTTCTCAGCCTAGACAGCTTCTTGTTCCCAGATTGGGGCCCCTGGGCTCCCTCAGCACTCTGATTCCCTGAGCTGGGCTTTCAGGATTCTCAGAGCTGGAGGTGAACATAGATAAGGCAGGAAGTGAACATTCACAGTCTTCTCTCAGGAAAAGAAACCTGTATAAAGTGCTCCTGGAAAGAGGTCACTAAGAGCAGATACAGACAGCCTCGTGTAGAAGTGCCCCAGGTTCACAGACTTAGCACTAGAAGGGAGCTTATGTGTCATCTGAGTTAAAAGGACCCACCAGCCCTAACTAACCCAGCAATCCTATCTGCAAATTACTTAAGAGGGATCACTCGGGTTCTGCTAAAACACCTCTAGGAACAGGGTACTTACTATTGAAGGAAGAAACCTGTTCTATGACTGAACTGACCTGTTGCTAAAAACCCCATCTTCTTGTTGAGTCACAATCTTCAGAGTCCAAACACTTTTCGTAGATATAAATACACAATATATGCACATGCATACACACATTCACATGCATGTAAATATACACACATATATGGACACCTACATTCACACAGATATGTACACATGCACACACACAAACACACAAACACACATGCACACACAGTTACACATGTGCACATGTGTGCACATGCACACACTTGTACATGCAGTAACATAAACATACATACATATATATGCACTCACATACATAAATACACATCTTGTGGAGTTGATCCATGGGTGTAGTTCTGCCACCTCACAGTCCATTTCCTCTTCTAAAAATAGCCCCTCTGGTATTATAAGTCACCCTCCCAAATATTTTTGTTAATAGACTTTATTTTGTACATCTGTTTTAGGTTCACAGCAAAATTGAACAGGTGGTACAAATATTTCCCATTACACCCATGTACATCCTCAATTATCAATACCCTCCCCAGATGGTCCCTTTGTTACAACTGTTGAATCTAGATGGACACATCATAATCACCCAAAGTCCATAGTTTACGCTAAGTTTTGCTCTTGGTGCTGTACATTCTTTGGGTCTAGACAAATGTATAGACATGTATCTACCATACAGAATAGTTTCACTGCCCTAAAAATCCTCTGTGCTCCACCTACTCATCCCTCCTCCCCCAAGCCGTGGCAACCACTGATTCTTCTACTGTCTCCATGGTTTTGCTTTTTTCAGAATGTCATATAGTTGGAATCGTATACTATGTGACATTTTTCAGACTGGCTTCTTTCACTTAGTAATATACATTTAAGGTTCCTCTGTGTCTTACTATGGCTTGATAGCTCATTTTAGAATAAGATTTCATTGTATGGATGTACCACAGTTTTTTATCCATTCACCTACTGAGGGATTCTTGATTGCTTCCAAGTTTTGGCAATTACAAATGAAGCTGCTGTAAACACCATGTGCAGGTTTTGTGTGGACATAAGTTTTCAACTCATTTGGGTAAATACCAAGGGGTGTGATTGCTGGATCATATGGTAAGAACATGTTTAGTTTTGTAAACTGTCAAAACTATCTTTCAGAGTGGCTGTGCCATTATATATACATACCACATCTTCTGTATCCATTCATCCTTCAATGGACACTTGGGCTGCTTCCATAATTTGGCTATTGTAAATAATGTGCTGAATGATGTATTGAATTATTGAATCACTATTTTTACACCTGAAACTCATATAACACTATGTTAACTATACTGGAATTAAAATTAAAAACTTAATAAAATTAAAAACAGAAAACAAAAACAAAGCAAACTGAACCATTTTACATTCCCACCAAGCCATAAGTGAGAGTTTCTGTTGCTCCACATTCTCACCATCACCTGGTGTCATCAGTGTTTTGGATTTTCACCATTCTAATAGGTGTGTAGTGGTATCCTCTTATCATTTTAATTTACAATACCATGATAACTTAGGATGTTGAACATATCTTCATATGTTTATTTGACTTCTGTATATTTTCTTTGGTGAAGTGGTCAGATCTTTTGCCCACTTTTTAATCAGGTTACTTGTTTTCTTACTGTTGAGTTTTAAGTGTTCTTTGTATATTTTAGATAACAGCCCTTTATCATATTTGTCTTTTGCAAATATTTTCTCCCAATTTGCGGCTTGTCTTCTCTTTCTCTTCACTGTCTTTTGCAGAGCAGAAGTTTTTAATTTTAATGAAAGTCAACTTCTCAATTATTTCTTGCGTGAATCATGCATTGAGTGTTGTATCAAAAAAGTCATCACCAAACTGAAGGTCATCTTGATTCTCTCTTATGTTATCTTCTAGTTGTGTAGTTTTGTCCTTCACATGTAAGTCTGTTATCCATTTTGAGTTAATTTTTCTGAAGAGCATAATGCTTTGTCTGGATTATTATTTTTTTTCTGGCACATGGATGTCCAGTTGTTCCAGCACCATCAGTTGAAAAGACCATCTTTTCTCCATTGTACTACATTTGTTACTTTGTCAGAGGTCAGTGGGCTATATTTATATGGGTCTATTTTGGGGCTCTGTATTCTGTTCCACTGATATATTTGTCTGTTCTCTTGCCAACAATTTATCTTGATTACTGTTTTTTCACAGTAAGTCTTGACATTGGTAGTATCGGTCCTCCAACAATTTTCTTCTTCAATATTGTGTTGGATATTCTGGATCTTTTGCTTCTTTATATAAACTTTAGAATATGTCAATATGCACAAAATAACTTTCTGGAATATTGGTCAGGACTGTGTTGAATCTATATGTGAAGTTGGGAAGAATTGACATCTTGGCAATACTGAGTTTTCCTATTTGTGAACATGGATATATCTCCAATTATTTAGTTCTTTGATTTCATTCATCAGAATTTTGTAGTTGTCCTCATAGACCTTGTAAATATTTTGTTAGATTTATACCTAGGTATTTCATTTTGGGAAGTGCTACTGTAAATGTATGGTGCTTTTAATTTAAAATTTCAGTTGTTCAGTGCTGGTATATAGGAAAGGAATTAACTTAGGATCCTGCAAACCTGCATCTTAGTTACAGGAGTATTTCTGTCAATTCTTTCAATTTTTCTATGTAGATAATCATGTCATCAGTGAACAATACAGTTTTATTACTTCCTTCTCAATCTGTATACTTCCCATTTCCTGGTCTCATCTTACTGCATTAGCTTGGACTTCCAGTTCGATATGGAAGAAGAGTGGTAAGAGAAGACACCCTTCCATTCTCACTTTGTTCCTGATCTCAGCAGAAACGCTTATAGTTTCTCAGCATATAATGCTAACATTGTACTTACAGCTAACAGGTAAGGTACTTTGGTAAATGTGCTTTTTTCAGGTTGAATAAATTCCCCTCTATTCCTAGTTTTCTAAGAGTTTTAATCCTTATAGGTATTAGATTTTGTAAAATGTTTTTTTTCTGCATCTATCGATATGATCATGTGATTTTTTTTTCTTTAGCCTGTTGATGTGATGGATTGCATTAATTGATTTTTTTAAGTTTGTTTATTTATTTTGAGACAGAGAGAGAGAGAGAGAACAAACCAGCGGGGGAGGGTCAGAGATAGAGGGGAACAGAGGATCTGAAGCAGGCTCTGTGCTGACAGGAGAGAGCCTGATGCAGGGCTCAAACTCCAGAGCCGCAAGACCATGACCTGAGCTGAAGTCAGACACTTAACCCACTGAGCCACCCAGCATCCTGCATTAACTGATTTTTTAATGTTGAGCCAGCCTTGCATACCTGGGATAAATCCCACTTGGTCATGGTATATAATTCTTTTTATACCTTGTTATATTCTATTGACTAATATTTTGTTGAGAATTTTTACATTAATGATCATCAGAAATATTGGCCTATAGTTTTCTTGTATATTTTTAAATCTAGTTTTGTTATTTGGATAATGCTGGTCTTGAAGAATGTGAAACTATCCCCTTGGGAAATATCCCCTCTGCTTCTATCTTCTGGAAGAAATGGTAGTGAATTGATATAGTGCTTCCTTAAATGTTTGGCAGAATTCACCAATGAGCCCATCTGGGCTGGTGCTTTCTGTTTTGGAAGGTTACCAATGAATGATTCAATCACTTTAATAGGTGTAGGCCTATTCAGATTGTCTGTTTCTTCTTGGGTAAGTTTTAGCATATTGTGTCTTTTAAGGAGTTGGTTCATCTCTTGTAAGCATAAAAGGATTCATAATATTTCCTTATTACTTTGTAATGTCCACAGGATCTGTAGTGATATCCCCTCTTTTATTTCTGACATTAGTATTTTGTGTCTTCTCTTCTTTTCTTAGTTTGCTCAGCCAGGGGCTTATCAATTTCCTATTTTCAATTTCACTGATTTCTGCTCTATATTTTTTTAATTTCTTCTGCTTACTTTGAATTCAATTTGTTCTTCTTTTTCTAGTTTCCTAAGGTAGAAGCTTAGATTATTGATTTTATTTTCAATTTTTATTTTATTTATTTTTATTTCTTGAGAGAGCCTGAGCACACCTGCATGTGTGCAAGCAGGTGAGGGAAAGAGGAAGATGGAGGGAGAGAACCTTAAGTAGGCTCCGTGCTCAGCACAGAGCCCAACACAGGGTTTGATCTCCTGACAATGAGATCATGACCTGAGCCAAAATCAAGAGTCAGATGTTTAAATGACTGAGCCACCTAGGTGCACCTAGATTTTAGATCTTCTTTTCTAATATGTGCAATCAATGCTATAAATTTCCCTCTAAGCCCTGCTGTCACTAAATCCCACAAATTTTGATAAGTTATAATTTAATTTTCATTTAATGAAAATATTTTTAAATTTCTCTTGAGATTTCTTTTACCTGTGTTTTGTTTAGAAGTGAGTTGCTTAATCTCCAAGTATTTGGGGATTTTCCAGTTATCTTTCTGTTATTAATTTCTACTTTAATTTCATTGTGGTCTGAGAGCAGACATTGTATGATTTTTATTTTAAGTTTGTTCAGGTGTGTTTTAGAGCCCAGAATGTGATCTATTTTGGTGAATGTTCCATGTGAGCTTAAAAGGAATGTATATTCTGCTGTTGTTGGATGAAGTAGTCTATAGATATCCATTAGATCCAGTTGATGGATGATGGTGTTGAATTCAACTGTGTCCTTACTGATTTTCTGCATGCTGGGTCTGTCAGTTACTGATAGGGGTGTACGGAAGTTTCTAACTAAAGACTGTTCAAAATCTAGATTAAACAAATACGGATCACAAAACGATCCTAACGCAGTGGGCCTCGCAACACCCTAGACACTTATTTATCCCAGAATTGTTTTGTGAGTACTATGTCTCAGGTGTGTTTCTGGGCATCAGGACCCAGTGGTGAACAAGGCAAGCAAGGTCATTGCCCTTCTGGAGTTGACGTCATGGCGGGGGAAATATGAACATGTAAGAAAAGAATTAACAAATATCCTTACAGGTCCTTTAAGCAGAATGACGAGAAATAAGCTGGGTAACAGGGGAGGGGTATGGTGTTTTAGACAGAAACCTACGTTAAGAAAGGAGGCAGCCAGGCAAGGGAGAAGAGTGTGTTTAGACCAGGAGACTGCAAGAACCAGGGACCTGAGGACGAGTGTGGCATATTTGAAGAAGGCCAGAAAGACTAGTGTGGCCAGAACCAGGTGAATGGGAGGTAACAGTGGTACAGGAGATCAGTAGGCTATCTAAGGAGACCTCATGAACCACAGTGGAGAATCTGGATCCTAATGGAAATTCAGGACTGAGTACTTCGGTGATTTTGAACTTGAGAGGGTTACAGTCTTATGTATGCTTTTTGAAAGATCAGTGGGTCCACTGGGGGAGGTAGGCGGTGATGCAAGTAGGTAAAGGTCTCAGAGAAAGATGAAGGCAGTGTGGAACAGGATAGACTCTTTTTGTTCTGCTATGGGATGTAAATATTACATTACTGTTAAAGATGGAGAAAAGAGGAGTTGCGGCAAGATGGCGGCTTAGGAGGACGCTGGGCTCACCGCACGTACTGCTGATCACTTAGATTCCATCTACACCTGCCTAAATAACCCAGAAAACCGCCAGAGGATTAGCAGAACAGAGTCGCCGGAGCCAAACGCAGACGAGAGGCCCACGGAAGAGGGTAGGAAGGGCGGCGAGGCGGTGCGCGCTCCACGGACTGGCGGGAGGGAGCCGGGGCGGAGGGGCGGCTCGCCGGCCAAGCAGAGCCCCCGAGTCGGGCTTGCAAAAGCGGAGGGGCCGGGCGGACTGTGTTCCGACAGCAAGCGCGACTTAGCGTCTGGGAGGTCAGAAATTAACAGCTCTGCTCGGAAAGCGGGAAGGCTGGAGGACAAAGGGAGGGAGAGCTGCTGAGCCCCCTGACAACAGAGCTCAGTTTGGTGGGGAACAAAGGCGCTCGCCAGCGCCATTTCCCCCGCCCATCCCCCAGCCGAAATCCCAAAGGGAACCGGTTCCTGCCAGGGAACTTGCTCGCTCCGCGCAAACACCCAACTCTGCGCTTCTGCGGAGCCAAACCTCCGGCAGCGGATCTGACTCCCTCCCGCTGCCACAGGGCCCCTCCTGAAGTGGATCACCTAAGGAGAAGCGATCTAAGCCTGCCCCTCCTGCCCCCGAGCACCTTGCCTACCCACCCCAGCTAATACGCCAGATCCCCAGCATCACAAGCCTGGCAGGGTGCAAGTAGCCCAGACGAGCCACACCACCCCACAGTGAATCCCGCCCCTAGGAGAGGGGAAGAGAAGGCACACACCAGTCTGACTGTGGCCCCAGCGGTGGGCTGGGGGCAGACATCAGGTCTGACTGCGGCCCCGCCCACCAACTCCAGGTATACACCACAGCACAGGGGAAGTGCCCTGCAGGTCCTCACCACGCCAGGGACTATCCAAAATGACCAAGCGGAAGAACTCCCCTCAGAAGAATCTCCAGGAAATAACAACAGCTAATGAGCTGATCAAAAAGGATTTAAATAATATAACAGAAAGTGAATTTAGAATAATAGTCATAAAATTAATCGCTGGGCTTGAAAACAGTATACAGGACAGCAGAGAATCTCTTGCTACAGAGATCAAGGGACTAAGGAACAGTCACGAGGAGCTGAAAAACGCTTTAAACGAAATGCATAACAAAATGGAAACCACCACAGCTCGGCTTGAAGAGGCAGAGGAGAGAATAGGTGAACTAGAAGATAAAGTTATGGAAAAAGAGGAAGCTGAGAAAAAGAGAGATAAAAAAATCCAGGAGTATGAGGGGAAAATTAGAGAATTAAGTGATACACTAAAAAGAAATAATATACGCATAATTGGTATCCCAGAGGAGGAAGAGAGAGGGAAAGGTGCTGAAGGGGTACTTGAAGAAATCATAGCTGAGAACTTCCCTGAACTGGGGAAGGAAAAAGGCATTGAAATCCAAGAGGCACAGAGAACTCCCTTCAGACGTAACTTGAATCGATCTTCTGCACGACATATCATAGTGAAACTGGCAAAATACAAGGATAAAGAGAAAATTCTGAAAGCAGCAAGGGGTAAACGTGCCCTCACATATAAAGGGAGACCTATAAGACTCGTGACTGATCTCTCTTTTGAAACTTGGCAGGCCAGAAAGAATTGGCAAGAGATTTTCAGGGTGCTAGACAGAAAAAATATGCAGCCAAGAATCCTTTATCCAGCAAGTCTGTCATTTAGAATAGAAGGAGAGATAAAGGTCTTCCCAAACAAACAAAAACTGAAGGAATTTGTCACCACTAAACCAGCCCTACAAGAGATCCTAAGGGGGACCCTGTGAGACAAAGTCCCAGAGACATCACTATAAGCATAAAACATACAGACATCACAATGACTCTAAACCCGTATCTTTCTATAATAACACTGAATGTAAATGGATTAAATGCGCCAACCAAAAGACATAGGGTATCAGAATGGATAAAAAAACAAGACCCATCTATTTGCTGTCTACAAGAGACTCATTTTAGACCTGAGGACACCTTTAGATTGAGAGTGAGGGGATGGAGAACTATTTATCATGCGACTGGAAGCCAAAAGAAAGCTGGAGTAGCCATACTTATATCAGACAAACTAGACTTTAAATTAAAGGCTGTAACAAGAGATGAAGAAGGACATTATATAATAGTTACAGGGTCTATCCATCAGGAAGAGCTAACAATTATCAATGTCTATGCACCGAATACCGGAGCCCCCAAATATATAAAACAATTACTCATAAACATAAGCAACCTTATTGATAAGAATGTGGTAATTGCAGGGGACTTTAATACACCACTTACAGAAATGGATAGATCATCTAGACACACGGTCAATAAAGAAACAAGGGCCCTGAATGAGACATTGGATCAGATGGACTTGACAGATATATTTAGAACTCTGCATCCCAAAGCAACAGAATATACTTTCTTCTCGAGTGCACATGGAACATTCTCCAAGATAGATCATATACTGGGTCACAAAACAGCCCTTCATAAGTTTACAAGAATTGAAATTATACCATGCTTACTTTCAGACCACAATGCCATGAAGCTTGAAATCAACCACAGGAAAAAGTCTGGAAAACCTCCAAAAGCATGGAGGTTAAAGAACACCCTACTAACGAATGAGTGGGTCAACCAGGCAATTAGAGAAGAAATTAAAAAATATATGGAAACAAACGAAAATGAAAATACAACAATCCAAACGCTTTGGGACGCAGCAAAGGCAGTCCTGAGAGGAAAATACATTGCAATCCAGGCCTATCTCAAGAAACAAGAAAAATCCCAAATACAAAATCTAACAGCACACCTAAAGGAACTAGAAGCAGAACAGCAAAGGCAGCCTAAGCCCAGCAGAAGAAGAGAAATAATAAAGATCAGAGCAGAAATAAACAATATAGAAACTAAAAAAACTGTAGAGCAGATCAACGAAACCAAGAGTTGGTTTTTTGAAAAAATAAACAAAATTGACAAACCTCTAGCCAGGCTTCTCAAAAAGAAAAGGGAGATGACCCAAATAGATAAAATCATGAATGAAAATGGAATGATTACAACCAATCCCTCAGAGATACAAACAATTATCAGGGAATACTATGAAAACTTATATGCCAACAAATTGGACAACCTGGAAGAAATGGACGAATTCCTGAACACCCACACGCTTCCAAAACTCAATCAGGAGGAAATAGAAAGCTTGAACAGACCCATAACCAGCGAAGAAATTGAATCGGTTATCAAAAATCTCCCAACAAATAAGAGTCCAGGACCAGATGGCTTCCCAGGGGAGTTCTACCAGACGTTTAAAGCAGAGATAATACCTATCCTTCTCAAGCTATTCCAAGAAATAGAAAGGGAAGGAAAACTTCCAGACTCATTCTATGAAGCCAGTATTACTTTGATTCCTAAACCAGACAGAGACCCAGTAAAAAAAGAGAACTACAGGCCAATATCCCTGATGAATATGGATGCAAAAATTCTCAATAAGATACTAGCAAATCGAATTCAACGGCATATAAAAAGAATTATTCACCATGATCAAGTGGGATTCATTCCTGGGATGCAGGGCTGGTTCAACATTCGCAAATCAATCAACGTGATACATCACATTAACAAAAAAAGAGAGAAGAACCATATGATCCTGTCAATCGATGCAGAAAAGGCCTTCGACAAAATCCAGCACCCTTTCTTAATAAAAACCCTTGAGAAAGTCGGGATAGAAGGAACATACTTAAAGATCATAAAAGCCATTTATGAAAAGCCCACAGCTAACATCATCCTCAACGGGGAAAAACTGAAAGCTTTTTCCCTGAGATCAGGAACACGACAAGGATGCCCACTCTCACCGCTGCTGTTTAACATAGTGCTGGAAGTTCTAGCATCAGCAATCAGACAACAAAAGGAAATCAAAGGCATCAAAATTGGCAAAGATGAAGTCAAGCTTTCGCTTTTTGCAGATGACATGATATTATACATGGAAAATCCGATAGACTCCACCAAAAGTCTGCTAGAACTGATACAGGAATTCAGCAAAGTTGCAGGATACAAAATCAATGTACAGAAATCAGTTGCATTCTTATACACTAACAATGAAGCAACAGAAAGACAAATAAAGAAACTGATCCCATTCACAATTGCACCAAGAAGCATAAAATACCTAGGAATAAATCTAACCAAAGATGTAAAGGATCTGTATGCTGAAAACTATAGAAAGCTTCTGAAGGAAATTGAAGAAGATTTAAAGAAATGGAAAGACATTCCCTGCTCATGGATTGGAAAAATAAATATTGTCAAAATGTCAATACTACCCAAAGCTATCTACACATTCAATGCAATCCCAATCAAAATTGCACCAGCATTCTTCTCGAAACTAGAACAAGCAATCCTAAAATTCATATGGAACCACAAAAGGCCCCGAATAGCCAAAGGAATTTTGAAGAAGAAGACCAAAGCAGGAGGCATCACAATCCCAGACTTTAGCCTCTACTACAAAGCTGTCATCATCAAGACAGCATGGTATTGGCACCAAAACAGACACATAGACCAATGGAATAGAATAGAAACCCCAGAACTAGACCCACAAACGTATGGCCAACTCATCTTTGACAAAGCAGGAAAGAACATCCAATGGAAAAAAGACAGCCTCTTTAACAAATGGTGCTGGGAGAACTGGACAGCAACATGCAGAAGGTTGAAACTAGACCACTTTCTGACACCATTCACAAAAATAAACTCAAAATGGATAAAGGACCTAAATGTGAGACAGGAAACCATCAAAACCTTAGAGGAGAAAGCAGGAAAAGACCTCTCTGACCTCAGCCGTAGCAATCTCTTACTCGACACATCCCCAAAGGCAAGGGAATTAAAAGCAAAAGTGAATTACTGGGACCTTATGAAGATAAAAAGCTTCTGCACCGCAAAGGAAACAACCAACAAAACTAAAAGGCAACCAACGGAATGGGAAAAGATATTCGCAAATGACATATCGGACAAAGGGCTAGTATCCAAAATCTATAAAGAGCTCACCAAACTCCACACCCGAAAAACAAATAACCCAGTGAAGAAATGGGCAGAAAACATGAATAGACACTTCTCTAAAGAAGACATCCGGATGGCCAACAGGCACATGAAAAGATGTTCAGCGTCGCTCCTTATCAGGGAAATACAAATCAAAACCACACTCAGGTATCACCTCACGCCAGTCAGAGTGGCCAAAATGAACAAATCAGGAGACTATAGATGCTGGAGAGGATGTGGAGAAACGGGAACCCTCTTGCACTGTTGGTGGGAATGCAAATTGGTGCAGCCGCTCTGGAAAGCAGTGTGGAGGTTCCTCCGAAAATTAAAAATAGACCTACCCTATGACCCAGCAATAGCACTGCTAGGAATTTATCCAAGGGATACAGGAGCACTGATGCATAGGGCCACTTGTACCCCAATGTTCATAGCAGCACTCTCAACAATAGCCAAATTATGGAAAGAGCCTAAATGTCCATCAACTGATGAATGGATAAAGAAATTGTGGTTTATATACACAATGGAATATTACATGGCAATGAGAAAAAATGAAATATGGCCTTTTGTAGCAACGTGGATGGAACTGGAGAGTGTGATGCTAAGTGAAATAAGCCATACAGAGAAAGACAGATACCATATGGTCTCACTCTTATGTGGATCCTGAGAAACTTAACAGGAACCCATGGGGGAGGGGAAGGAAAAAAAAAAAAAAGAGGTTAGAATGGGAGAGAGCCAAAGCATAAGAGACTGTTAAAAACTGAGAACAAACTGAGGGTTGATGGGGGGTGGGAGGGAGGAGAGGGTGGGTGATGGGTATTGAGGAGGGCACCTTTTGGGATGAGCACTGGGTGTTGTATGGAAACCAATTTGTCAATAAATTTCAGAAAAAAAAAAAAAAGATGGAGAAAAGAGAGGTAGCAAGGTAAGTGGCTTGACCATAGAGACTAGAAAGTTATTTTGTAATGAAGACAAGGCTAGAATTTTTTCTACAGGACTTATGTTTAGGTAGAAACTAACTCCTGTGTGTGTGTGTGCATATGTGTGTGTGTGTGTGTGTGTGTGTGTGTGTGTGTGTGTGTACATAAGTATTCCTTTTCAGTAAGTGAGGGAGAGAGAGGCAGGGTATTTCATGGATTAGACAGGGAACTCTCATCTGCTGCTGGTGGAAATATAAAATATAAAATACCCAGCCATTCTACCCCTAGGTATTTACTCAAGAGAGATGGAAACATGGGCTTTACAAAGACTACTACATGAGCATTCATAGCAGCTTTATTTTTAACAACTCTAAACTGGAATCAACCTGAATGTCAATCAACTGCTGAATAGGGGAACAACTTGGTGCAGCCATACAATGGATATTAAATCAGCAATAAAAACAAATGAGCTATTGATACACACAGTGATATAGATGAATCACAAGATCATTAAAGAAGCAAGATAGAAAAAAATAACATATTGGATCATTTCATTTATATAAAAGTTTAAAAAATGCAAACTAATTTTTAGTGACCGAAAGCAGATCAGTGGTTTCCTGGGGCCAGGGGCTAAGCAAACAAAGGACTAGAGAGGGGCATGAGCAAACATTTAGGGGTAATGGGAGCACATGTTACCCTGATTGTGGTGATGTTTCACAGGTGTATGTATATGTCAAAATTTATCCAAGTTATTAAAAAAGAGTTAAGACAGCACTCCATTTAAAAACAGAAGTTAGTGTATTTTTGTGAAAGTACACATTTTAGAGCCAGAAGAGTGAGCATGATTTTCATATCTGTTTCAGAAACAGTGCATCTAATATGATATACCATGTCCCTTTCTCATCTGACCATTATACAGTCTGTCTTTGTATCCACCATGTGATGGAACAAATCCAAAACATGAGCTTTCTCAACAGCAGATCATTTCTCGTGCAAACCTCGTCTGCTTTGCCATTTGGCTAGAATCACTAATCCAGGTCCCCCCAGTCTCAGGACTAGGGCTGATGGATCTGCCACCACCGCAGTTGCTGGCTGCTAAAAGAGGGAAAGAGATGCCTGGAAGGTTTCCCGCGAGCAATTAAGTGTTTCAGCCCAGAAGTGACATGCATCACATTTGCTCACAAATTTTCCCACAACTCATTGCTCAGAACTAGACACGTGGCCCCACCCAATCCCGAAGGGGCCAGGAAGGAAAATGTTACCACCTGCCTGGAAAGCAGAGAGCACAAAAGATTACCTCACAAAATAACAAAGAAACAGAATTCAAAGCTGTTTCCTCTGGTGACCCTAGCCCTCTATGGCTGTGATCCTGGCACTTTCTTCCCCCTTAGGGGTGGCCTCCTGAACTACCAGATGCATGTAACTTTCAAGGCATTCTAAAACTACTGGCAATTTGTCTTATATGCCCCTTGCTCGGGGGGCTCAGAGAGCAGATCAGGAGTGACCTGTGCCTTTACTCAGAAGCACATCTGAACGGCCTCCAGCAGTTGCTTATGTGTGAATTTGGGGACAGACACTTGTCCACTGTGACTGTAGACAGTCTCATTTGTGTTTCCATGGAGTATCTGTGCCTAGACAACAAGGGTTCTGAAAGCATTTTGTGGAAGTGTAAGCATCAGAATGAACCCGTGAGCAGATATATGAATTATTCTGCTAGGTGAACTTACTTAGTGCTGTTAATTTTAATGTTAGAGAGTCCCATATTAGGTGGTTATTGTAGCTGAGCCCTTGCTGGCAAAAGGCAGTCTTCAGAACTGTCTTCTAGTTAGTCAAGGCAAATCCACATTCTCACACATTAGGAGTCTTCCTGTCTCATCTGGCATGGGAGGGCCATGTCTGACAGGCTAATGACTTCCCTTCATCAAAGAATCCAGGGACCTTACCACAGAAAACAAAATATGCTTCCTTTGGGATGACTTACCTCCTCATCAGTGAATGGAGGATTTGAAAGGGAGCCCTGCAAAGCCCTCTCCAGCTCCAAGGATAGGAGCTGTGAACCCAGGAATGTGTTTTCAATTGACTCTCACCTAGTCACATCCCATCTGTAAGATCACTTTTTCCAGAGCTTTGCTGAATCCCCACAAGAAATCCCTGGAAAACACCTTATCAATATGTGGCTCCAGAATTCACTGTTTTCCTCATTACAAATCTGGGGAGACACTGCCCACCTTTAGTGCAGTTGCCCTCGGGCCATTCATTTATTTTTTCATCCATCAACAACAAACTACTTGTGGAGCTATGCTGCCATGAGCCCTGGCTCTGTGCTCCAGGCCCAGAGCTGAACAAGGGAGTCTAGAGGAGACATACCTTTCCACAGGCAGCCTCCCCGAGCTGTGTGGACTGATCTGATGGTGCACGTACGGGGCTCCATGGAAACCCAGAGCAGAGCCCCCATCTGTAGGGCGTGAGGGCAGACATGTAGGCAAAATGGCTGGAAGAGGAGGCTCTGAGCTGTCTCCCCTGCTCCATAGGCTGTAGCTTAGGGACACCCTTTGCAGAGAAGTCTTTATTCTAATAAGGAGAAGCTCAGAGCAAGTGAAGGATACTATTTCACTCCTCTTTGCTGATTATAAGAAAACACTTGAGGTGGGGTAGTAACAGCACCCATCCTAGAATTAGCCCATGTGGGGCCAGGGTCTTTGACTGCCTTCCTCATCCACCCTGGTGGTGCTTGGAGGCCAATGCTTGGAACTTTGTGGGGGCAGTGCTGCTTTCTGAGTCACCTGTTCCAGGACACATGCTGGGATGGGTCTTCTTTTTCCACAGACTCCCCACCCCCCACTCCACCTCAGCTTCCACATCCACAATAGGAAACAGTGCCCAGAGTTAAATCAGAAGATAAACTAACCCACAGTGCATGACTAACTTAATCCTGCCCTTCCGCATGAAGCACTTCTTTTTTTTTTTTTTTCTGAAATTTATTGACAAATTGGTTTCCATACAACACCCAGTGCTCATCCCAAAAGGTGCCCTCCTCAATACCCATCACCCACCCTCTCCTCCCTCCCACCCCCCATCAACCCTCAGTTTGTTCTCAGTTTTTAACAGTCTCTTATGCTTTGGCTCTCTCCCATTCTAACCTCTTTTTTTTTTTTTCCTTCCCCTCCCCCATGGGTTCCTGTTAAGTTTCTCAGGATCCACATAAGAGTGAAACCATATGGTATCTGTCTTTCTCTGTATGGCTTATTTCACTTAGCATCACACTCTCCAGTTCCATCCACGTTGCTACAAAAGGCCATATTTCATTTTTTCTCATTGCCATGTAATATTCCATTGTGTATATAAACCACAATTTCTTTATCCATTCATCAGTTGATGGACATTTAGGCTCTTTCCATAATTTGGCTATTGTTGAGAGTGCTGCTATGAACATTGGTGTACAAGTGGCCCTATGCATCAGTGCTCCTGTATCCCTTGGATAAATTCCTAGCAGTGCTATTGCTGGGTCATAGGGTAGGTCTATTTTTAATTTTCGGAGGAACCTCCACACTGCTTTCCAGAGCGGCTGCACCAATTTGCATTCCCACCAACAGTGCAAGAGGGTTCCCGTTTCTCCACATCCTCTCCAGCATCTATAGTCTCCTGATTTGTTCATTTTGGCCACTCTGACTGGCGTGAGGTGATACCTGAGTGTGGTTTTGATTTGTATTTCCCTGATAAGGAGCGACGCTGAACATCTTTTCATGTGCCTGTTGGCCATCCGGATGTCTTCTTTAGAGAAGTGTCTATTCATGTTTTCTGCCCATTTCTTCACTGGGTTATTTGTTTTTCGGGTGTGGAGTTTGGTGAGCTCTTTATAGATTTTGGATACTAGCCCTTTGTCCGATATGTCATTTGCGAATATCTTTTCCCATTCCGTTGGTTGCCTTTTAGTTTTGTTGGTTGTTTCCTTTGCGGTGCAGAAGCTTTTTATCTTCATAAGGTCCCAGTAATTCACTTTTGCTTTTAATTCCCTTGCCTTTGGGGATGTGTCGAGTAAGAGATTGCTACGGCTGAGGTCAGAGAGGTCTTTTCCTGCTTTCTCCTCTACGGTTTTGATGGTTTCCTGTCTCACATTTAGGTCCTTTATCCATTTTGAGTTTATTTTTGTGAATGGTGTCAGAAAGTGGTCTAGTTTCAACCTTCTGCATGTTGCCGTCCAGTTCTCCCAGCACCATTTGTTAAAGAGGCTGTCTTTTTTCCATTGGATGTTCTTTCCTGCTTTGTCAAAGATGAGTTGGCCATACGTTTGTGGGTCTAGTTCTGGGGTTTCTATTCTATTCCATTGGTCTATGTGTCTGTTTTGGTGCCAATACCATGCTGTCTTGATGATGACAGCTTTGTAGTAGAGGCTAAAGTCTGGGATTGTGATGCCTCCTGCTTTGGTCTTCTTCTTCAAAATTCCTTTGGCTATTCGGGGCCTTTTGTGGTTCCATATGAATTTTAGGATTGCTTGTTCTAGTTTCGAGAAGAATGCTGGTGCAATTTTGATTGGGATTGCATTGAATGTGTAGATAGCTTTGGGTAGTATTGACATTTTGACAATATTTATTTTTCCAATCCATGAGCAGGGAATGTCTTTCCATTTCTTTAAATCTTCTTCAATTTCCTTCAGAAGCTTTCTATAGTTTTCAGCATACAGATCCTTTACATCTTTGGTTAGATTTATTCCTAGGTATTTTATGCTTCTTGGTGCAATTGTGAATGGGATCAGTTTCTTTATTTGTCTTTCTGTTGCTTCATTGTTAGTGTATAAGAATGCAACTGATTTCTGTACATTGATTTTGTATCCTGCAACTTTGCTGAATTCCTGTATCAGTTCTAGCAGACTTTTGGTGGAGTCTATCGGATTTTCCATGTATAATATCATGTCATCTGCAAAAAGCGAAAGCTTGACTTCATCTTTGCCAATTTTGATGCCTTTGATTTCCTTTTGTTGTCTGATTGCTGATGCTAGAACTTCCAGCACTATGTTAAACAGCAGCGGTGAGAGTGGGCATCCTTGTCGTGTTCCTGATCTCAGGGAAAAAGCTTTCAGTTTTTCCCCGTTGAGGATGATGTTAGCTGTGGGCTTTTCATAAATGGCTTTTATGATCTTTAAGTATGTTCCTTCTATCCCGACTTTCTCAAGGGTTTTTATTAAGAAAGGGTGCTGGATTTTGTCGAAGGCCTTTTCTGCATCGATTGACAGGATCATATGGTTCTTCTCTCTTTTTTTGTTAATGTGATGTATCACGTTGATTGATTTGCGAATGTTGAACCAGCCCTGCATCCCAGGAATGAATCCCACTTGATCATGGTGAATAATTCTTTTTATATGCCGTTGAATTCGATTTGCTAGTATCTTATTGAGAATTTTTGCATCCATATTCATCAGGGATATTGGCCTGTAGTTCTCTTTTTTTACTGGGTCTCTGTCTGGTTTAGGAATCAAAGTAATACTGGCTTCATAGAATGAGTCTGGAAGTTTTCCTTCCCTTTCTATTTCTTGGAATAGCTTGAGAAGGATAGGTATTATCTCTGCTTTAAACGTCTGGTAGAACTCCCCTGGGAAGCCATCTGGTCCTGGACTCTTATTTGTTGGGAGATTTTTGATAACCGATTCAATTTCTTCGCTGGTTATGGGTCTGTTCAAGCTTTCTATTTCCTCCTGATTGAGTTTTGGAAGCGTGTGGGTGTTCAGGAATTCGTCCATTTCTTCCAGGTTGTCCAATTTGTTGGCATATAAGTTTTCATAGTATTCCCTGATAATTGTTTGTATCTCTGAGGGATTGGTTGTAATCATTCCATTTTCATTCATGATTTTATCTATTTGGGTCATCTCCCTTTTCTTTTTGAGAAGCCTGGCTAGAGGTTTGTCAATTTTGTTTATTTTTTCAAAAAACCAACTCTTGGTTTCGTTGATCTGCTCTACAGTTTTTTTAGTTTCTATATTGTTTATTTCTGCTCTGATCTTTATTATTTCTCTTCTTCTGCTGGGCTTAGGCTGCCTTTGCTGTTCTGCTTCTAGTTCCTTTAGGTGTGCTGTTAGATTTTGTATTTGGGATTTTTCTTGTTTCTTGAGATAGGCCTGGATTGCAATGTATTTTCCTCTCAGGACTGCCTTTGCTGCGTCCCAAAGCGTTTGGATTGTTGTATTTTCATTTTCGTTTGTTTCCATATATTTTTTAATTTCTTCTCTAATTGCCTGGTTGACCCACTCATTCGTTAGTAGGGTGTTCTTTAACCTCCATGCTTTTGGAGGTTTTCCAGACTTTTTCCTGTGGTTGATTTCAAGCTTCATGGCATTGTGGTCTGAAAGTAAGCATGGTATAATTTCAATTCTTGTAAACTTATGAAGGGCTGTTTTGTGACCCAGTATATGATCTATCTTGGAGAATGTTCCATGTGCACTCGAGAAGAAAGTATATTCTGTTGCTTTGGGATGCAGAGTTCTAAATAGATCTGTCAAGTCCATCTGATCCAATGTCTCATTCAGGGCCCTTGTTTCTTTATTGACCGTGTGTCTAGATGATCTATCCATTTCTGTAAGTGGTGTATTAAAGTCCCCTGCAATGACCACATTCTTATCAATAAGGTTGCTTATGTTTATGAGTAATTGTTTTATATATTTGGGGGCTCCGGTATTCGGCGCATAGACATTTATAATTGTTAGCTCTTCCTGATGGATAGACCCTGTAACTATTATATAATGTCCTTCTTCATCTCTTGTTACAGCCTTTAATTTAAAGTCTAGTTTGTCTGATATAAGTATGGCTACTCCAGCTTTCTTTTGGCTTCCAGTCGCATGATAAATAGTTCTCCATCCCCTCACTCTCAATCTAAAGGTGTCCTCAGGTCTAAAATGAGTCTCTTGTAGACAGCAAATAGATGGGTCTTGTTTTTTTATCCATTCTGATACCCTATGTCTTTTGGTTGGCGCATTTAATCCATTTACATTCAGTGTTATTATAGAAAGATACGGGTTTAGAGTCATTGTGATGTCTGTATGTTTTATGCTTATAGTGATGTCTCTGGGACTTTGTCTCACAGGGTCCCCCTTAGGATCTCTTGTAGGGCTGGTTTAGTGGTGACAAATTCCTTCAGTTTTTGTTTGTTTGGGAAGACCTTTATCTCTCCTTCTATTCTAAATGACAGACTTGCTGGATAAAGGATTCTTGGCTGCATATTTTTTCTGTCTAGCACCCTGAAAATCTCGTGCCAATTCTTTCTGGCCTGCCAAGTTTCAAAAGAGAGATCAGTCACGAGTCTTATAGGTCTCCCTTTATATGTGAGGGCACGTTTATCCCTTGCTGCTTTCAGAATTTTCTCTTTATCCTTGTATTTTGCCAGTTTCACTATGATATGTCGTGCAGAAGATCGATTCAAGTTACGTCTGAAGGGAGTTCTCTGTGCCTCTTGGATTTCAATGCCTTTTTCCTTCCCCAGTTCAGGGAAGTTCTCAGCTATTATTTCTTCAAGTACCCCTTCAGCACCTTTCCCTCTCTCTTCCTCCTCTGGGATACCAATTATGCGTATATTATTTCTTTTTAGTGTATCACTTAATTCTCTAATTTTCCCCTCATACTCCTGGATTTTTTTATCTCTCTTTTTCTCAGCTTCCTCTTTTTCCATAACTTTATCTTCTAGTTCACCTATTCTCTCCTCTGCCTCTTCAAGCCGAGCTGTGGTGGTTTCCATTTTGTTATGCATTTCGTTTAAAGCGTTTTTCAGCTCCTCGTGACTGTTCCTTAGTCCCTTGATCTCTGTAGCAAGAGATTCTCTGCTGTCCTGTATACTGTTTTCAAGCCCAGCGATTAATTTTATGACTATTATTCTAAATTCACTTTCTGTTATATTATTTAAATCCTTTTTGATCAGCTCATTAGCTGTTGTTATTTCCTGGAGATTCTTCTGAGGGGAGTTCTTCCGCTTGGTCATTTTGGATAGTCCCTGGCGTGGTGAGGACCTGCAGGGCACTTCCCCTGTGCTGTGGTGTATACCTGGAGTTGGTGGGCGGGGCCGCAGTCAGACCTGATGTCTGCCCCCAGCCCACCGCTGGGGCCACAGTCAGACTGGTGTGTGCCTTCTCTTCCCCTCTCCTAGGGGCGGGATTCACTGTGGGGTGGTGTGGCTCGTCTGGGCTACTTGCACACTGCCAGGCTTGTGATGCTGGGGATCTGGCGTATTAGCTGGGGTGGGTAGGCAAGGTGCTCGGGGGCAGGAGGGGCAGGCTTAGATCGCTTCTCCTTAGGTGATCCACTTCAGGAGGGGCCCTGTGGCAGCGGGAGGGAGTCAGATCCGCTGCCGGAGGTTTGGCTCCGCAGAAGCGCAGAGTTGGGTGTTTGCGCGGAGCGAGCAAGTTCCCTGGCAGGAACCGGTTCCCTTTGGGATTTCGGCTGGGGGATGGGCGGGGGAAATGGCGCTGGCGAGCGCCTTTGTTCCCCACCAAACTGAGCTCTGTTGTCAGGGGGCTCAGCAGCTCTCCCTCCCTTTGTCCTCCAGCCTTCCCGCTTTCCCGAGCAGAGCTGTTAATTTCTGACCTCCCAGACGCTAAGTCGCGCTTGCTGTCGGAACACAGTCCGCCCGGCCCCTCCGCTTTTTCAAGCCCGACTCGGGGGCTCTGCTTGGCCTGCGAGCCGCCCCTCCGCCCCGGCTCCCTCCCGCCAGTCCGTGGAGCGCGCACCGCCTCGCCGCCCTTCCTACCCTCTTCCGTGGGCCTCTCGTCTGCGTTTGGCTCCGGCGACTCTGTTCTGCTAATCCTCTGGCAGTTTTCTGGGTTATTTAGGCAGGTGTAGATGGAATCTAAGTGATCAGCAGGACGTGTGGTGAGCCCAGCGTCCTCCTAAGCCGCCATCTTGCCGCAACCCTCCCCGCATGAAGCACTTCTTACTAAACTGTTCGCACATTCTCCTTTGCTAAGACTCCTCAGCCACAGGTGAAGTAGAAGCTTGGCAACTCTCCGGAAGTTAGGCCTGTGTGGACAGTTGGTCTGGGAGGTGAGCCATTTTCTTCCACAGTGAGACCAGTAATTCAGGCAAGAGCAGAGCGGTGGGCCCCCGGGACAGATGGACTTGTAGAACTGAGTACACCTGCGTTCTGCCAACTTCTCCCAGATTTCCTTTTCTAATCATTTTAGTGTAATAATAACAGCCACACATGGCCTCATGACAGTGGCTCCTTAGAGGAAGTTAGTAGCTTTTGCCAACTGAAGACTGGATGTGGAAGAGAGCCCAGATTTGGGCCCCTGCTCAGGGAGGTTCTGCCTGGCCAGGGCCTGGCTGCTCCCAGTGGGGCAGTGGCAGGGTAGTGTCAGGGAGGTAGCAGGAGAGGACTCCTGCCAGCAGGCCTCTGAGCCCTTCCTCATCTGCATCTCTGAGGGTAGTCCCTGACAGGGTGTGCATCTCACATTTCCTGGAAGCAGTCTGTCTTAAGAAGCACACAGATACAGGAAGGAAATTCAGATCATCCTGTAGAGCTTGCCTGTCAGTGCCAGGATGCTGTCGCCAATGGTCAGCACTAATGGCAGTAATAGCTTTGACTCATAACTGAGCCTCAGAAACCCTGCATCCCCTTGATGAAGCATGCTGCTACTTCCACACATAACTGACCACCCTGCTGCTTCCTTTCAGGCTGGGCAAAGTAATTTCTATCCCTCTGTTTTGTTTAAAAACAATTCAGAAAGCACATGAGCTTGGCATACCTGAGTAAATAATAAAGTGTTTCATCTTTCTTGTTCCATTCCAGAAATCTTTCAGAAGGATGCCAGATTTTACAGAGATCTCATCCAAATTCATTTTATGTAATCTAATAATTTTGATAGTTCTGTAATGGTTCTGTAGAAAATGAGCCAGAGGCCTGTTGGAAATCCAAATGTGAGGCAAAGCTGTCCTAACAGGACAAAACCACAGCATAGCCTAGATGTCCTAGAGCAAGCAGGGCTGTTCCAGTTTCCTGTCCCTGCCCATCTGCCTTTTGGCCTGATCTCCTAAAGCAATTTTAAAGAAAGGAATGTGACACTATAAATTCTACTGAGTTAAAGGTCCCTTCCTACTTCTGTGAAGAGATTATGGCATTGGATAAGGTGTCAAAGGCTCAGGGTCACACGTTGCTGCAGCTTCTCAGGTGCTGAGTCCAGAAGAATCTGTAAAGAACTGCAGCCTCAGCATTGTGTCCCTCCCTCATTTAACTATATTAAACCCAGTGAACTCCATCTCCACTCTGCAATAGTTTGCCTCAGGAGAACAACTGCTTGCCTAGAAGTATGAGTGCTACCCAGAGGTCTGGTCTGGTCCCTGTTCTGCATCCAGGTTCCCCCAAGGACTTGGCCCTGCCTATGCCTGGGCCTCCCCTTTGGCCATGAGAGCAACTGCACACTGGGCCTGTGGCTGCTTATCAAGTGCAGGCTGGCTCCACATTCCAGATATGGGGTGCTCTGGGGGCACCGCCAGCATTCAGCACTGGATACAGGGTGAATATGATGAGCTTTGTGCCCTTGTGGTTCTTTGTAGGGGGAGTTAAAAGCAGTGAGTATAGAGGCCAAAGAGGGCCTTAAACAAGAGATATGTGACAGGGCAGAGCAATAAACTCTTCTGAAAGTGCTCATCAGACTTTCAGAGGGGAGATGTTTTCTAAATGGAGCCTAAAAGCATGAATAGGGCTCATGGTGGGGGAGGGAGGGGAGTGCCCACATCCTGCTGCAGCTTCCAGGCCTGTCCATGTACCCCCTACCTTGCCTGCTCCCCCCAACCATGGCCCCCTCTCACTGCTGACCCTGCCCCAGGGTGAGCTTGAGTGAGCCTGTCTAAGAGGTTCCCACTGGGCATCCGTGCAGCCTTGTCCTCCTGCAGTCTCTCTCCTGCTGTGTCTCCTACCTGCTCTCTTGTGCTGCTCCCTCTCATCAGCAGAGTTGTCCTTACTCCTAGAGTGACACATCCCCACACATGAATGCAGCCCCCACTTAGGGTCAGAAAGTCCATGTAGATACTCTCTTTCCTTCAAAGGTGCAGGAGACCATGGTCATGGAGTGGGCTGTGGCACTGGGAGAAATGTTCCATGCCTGTTTGGCCTCATCACCTTGGTTTTGGGGTCGTGGCTTGCACTTAAGACACTTGAGACATAGAACGAGGTGCTTGGGGTGGCATTTTTCAGAACTGGCAGGTGTTCAGAAGGTACAGGTGCCAGGGAGGTTGGATGCACAGTTGCACAAGAACACATGCGTGTATGCACACAGGTGCAGGCCTGTGACCTCTCCCTGGGGAAGTGGGTATGGGTCCAGCTCTCTGTATCTGTTCTTTCAGATTAAGAAGAGATTGAGTTATGACTTTGATAGTTATGGGTCAGATCAGTTGAAAAAAGAAAGCCTTTGGGCTTCTGTGTGCTCTTTGGCTACAAACATGCTCTGACCACAGATGTTTGCCTACTGATGTCCCAGCAGAGGTCTGGGAGAGGAAGGGGGCCCTTTCCACTATGGACGTGGCACCCTGTTGAAGGGAAACATGGGCATGACCAAGAATAGGGCACATCCCTCTGGGAACACGTGGCAGTAATGTGTGAGGCCCACATCAGCCTGGGGGTGGAGTTACAGTCAGAATAGCACCAAGGCTCACAGCCACACCTGTGTGTGTGTATATTGTCTTCAGAACCATGGGCCACCTGCTGGAAGGGGGCCACACATGGAAGCCAGGAGGCAAGGAAGCTTCTTATTGGCCTTCCTTGGGCAGCATCAGGGCCAGGCCCTGTCCACTGTCCAAAATGCCACAGATACTTCTTTGCATCACAGCATACTGGGGGCAATACTGATGGTTCTGGAGGTCTGCCATCCCTAATGCTTTAAGATGGGAGCATAAGTGTGCCCTCTTGGCTGGAGAATTTAGCAGCCTTCCAGGAGCCAGCTTCACCCTGCCCACTTGAGCACCAAGAAGGGCAGCAACCCCCTCCCCAGATCACAGAAGCTGAAATAGTACCTTTCAGTGTTATCTGTGAATCTCCAAGTGCTTGTGGATCATCCTGTCTGCCAAACACACTCCTCATCATCCCTCCACCTCCTAGCTCCCCAAAGCAAACCCACACAACATGGCAGCTGGCCCTGCTTCCTCCCAAGAGCTGGTCCAAGCTCAGTTCCTGCAGCTGCCTGGATCTCAGAGCCAAAGCACGGAGAGGAGTGTGATGCTGAGTGGCAACCAGGGTACAGCCAGGCCACAGCCAGCGTCTGCATTCATTCTCCCACAATGGCTGTCAGCAAGGGACAGGGACAGACCCTCAGGGAGAGCCTGCCACCTGCCATATCAACAAAGGCTTTGCAGCCTTCACATTCTTTGCGCCAGACAATTCTTTATTGTGGGGACTTTCATGTGCATTGTGGGTGTTGAGCAGCACCCCTGGTTTCTACCCACTAGATCCCAGTAGCATGATGTACCCCAGTTGTGACAACCAGAAATTTCCCCCATGTCTCCTGGGGAACAGAATCTTCCCTAGTTGAGAACCACTGGTATATAAACTAGCAGTGTGCCTAGAACCACAAATCAAGGGTTGGACTACTGGGCCCCAGGCCTGGCTCTGCCCCCTTGGTTATGTTGATATTGTCCTGGAAACTCATTATCTTTCCAAATCTTCAGAATCCTTTCTTCATTTTCAAGAGTCTTAGGCCTATCAAAACATTACTGCAGTAATATTTAGCTTATTAAAACTTATTCATCATGGTTAACTGAAACATATGCCTGATGATAACATTCCCATTAAGCAGGATGAATTAATTCTGGACATCTCCTGTACAACCTTGTACCTGTGGTCATCAATATTATGTTGTACACAGTTCTGTACTGGATACTTAAAATTTTAAGTTAAGAGGGTACAGTGTTAAGTGTTATTATCAAGATAAAATTAAATTTTTAAAAATTTAACTTATTAGCATAGTGAAGGCTCAAGAATATCCTAGCCTAGTCAAGAGCCTGTTGTTTCCTTTGCTTTGCCCACACCAGACCTGCTAATGTCCTACAGTGTGACATTCATAAGGGACACCAGCGGTGCTGGCACAGTGCCTCTTGGGATTGGGTGAAGATCAAATATCACATGCATGTGAAGATCATGTTCATGTGAGCCTTTAATTGTGCCACAGCCCCAAGATGAGGTACCCATACTCAGACCATCTTACACTCTTCAAACAGGTCTTACAATGAGATGTGATATACAAAACATTTGAACTTTCTTGTCAAGCTGGGATCTACTATGTCAAGGACTAAGAGATACTGGTCTTTTGGATGCTCTCTTAAAGTGCCCTTGGCCTCTTAATGAGCCTCAACAGGTGATTATGAAGACATTGACCCTGAATGGCCATAACCTTGGTGAACACTGGAAATTTTTGAAGCTTACACTTCCTTCCCCCTGAGCAGAGGACTCTCTGGTTGTATAAATCTTACATCAGATGATGACTGTTAGAAACTGACCCAGAGAAGAGAAAATTTCTCCTCACATCTCTACAAAGGCACAGCCTTCACCTCCAAAGACCATGTCATCTCTGCCCTCCAAAGAAGAAACAACAAGCCACATGCAGTCAGCTGCATGTCACCGAATCCTGAAGTCCCTAAAAGGGGTGCAATAGATCAGAGAGTCCTTCTCCCAACCAGACATGTGTGGGTAGGAGAGAGCTACCCCCTACTTGTGGTGTCTCCCAGCAGTAGATAGGGATTTGAAGTGATTAGCTCATAGCCCCATAGAATCCTCTCTTCAGTGTAGACCTGCACAAAGGAGATCTCTCCCCTGCTGCAAGGTCCCTGCATGTCTGCCTCCTCACACCCCCCACCCAGCTAATGAAATACCACTTGAGTGATTATAAGGTTTAGAGAGGCCCTTGGGGAAAAGGTCCCCTGAGCATCCTGTCCACTGACAGTGACAAAAGGGCCCACCAAGGGCTCTAAGCAAGCTGAGCAGTATCTTTACAGAGGAAAATGAGCTGCCAGGTTGGAGGCAGAATTTTGAGCAAGCAATTTAAATGCTTTTATGCCCTCACAATCTTGTTAAGTTTCACCTTCTATCTATTTTTTATTTCTTCTCTCTTTCTTGGCTTCTGTAAAGTCACCTATTTAATATATTCACACTTGAATGAATTGAATTCTGTGGGCTGTCTAAAACAATGCATCCTCTGGGTAAAACCCTTCTACCCAAATTCTTAGTTATGCTTGGAAATCCGAACTTCTGAACACCCCATCTTGTTGGTTTTTATGACCCTGCTATTTGGTTTGACTGTATTAGGTTATCTAGAGCTCTTGATATTTCCAGTAAAAATATATTGAAGTTCAGATCTTGGCATCTTTCCTGACAAAATTCTTCTCATCTATTATTTGGATGCCTGGTTAGCCTTCAATTGTACATATTTCCAATATTTCTTTAACATTTTCCAAAGAAGTCTGCTGGGATGTTTTAGTCTTTTCATCCCATACTTGTTTATCACAAATGCAGTGTGTGTGTGTGTGTGTGTGTGTGTGTGTGTGTGTGTGTGTGTGTAGCTCATGTGTGAGATCTTTATACCCAATGATAGCAGTGCCAACACTTTTATTGTTTAGGCGTGGTCTGGACTAGGAAATCTCATGACAGGTCAAAGTGAAATCTGCCCCAGTTACTCTTGCTACATAGCAAATCACCCCAAAACTCTATGGTGTAAAACAACACTTTGATATTCTTGTCTCATGTTCTGTGGGTCAGGACCTTGGGCAGGTCACACCCATAAGGCTGTCTCTACTCCCCCACATCTGGGACCTCAGCTGAGTGTATGAAGGTTGTGAAGGGTGTACTGGCTGGGACAGAGCCACCTGCAGGCCTGCTTGCTCAAATGTTTGGCAGTTGATGCTGGCAGTTGAATGGAACCTCTGTGAGGCTGTTCTTCAAACACCAGCTGTGGCCTCCCCATGGTTTCTGTACGTGGGAGGGCTTGGGCTTCTTTGCAGCATGGCGGCTGGGTTCTGAGACTGAGTGCATGACATCTTCATGTCTTGGATCATAAGTGACCTTTCCAGTGTGCTCTGTCAGTGGAGGCTATCACAAGGTCTCCAACACATGGGAATGAGACATGACTCCTATCACTTTATCAAGGGGAGTATTGAAGTCACTTTGCAAGGAAGGTGGGTGGGAGGAGAGACAGTGTTGTGGCCATATTTACAAAATTCAATCTGTTATATCACCCAAGATCTAGCTCTGTGACCTCTCATTCTTTCCTTGCATTAAGCCAGAAAATTACGTGTCTGTTGTAGCTACCTCCAGCTCATTACTTTTTTTTAATGTTTGTTTTTGATGGAGGACAAGCAGGGGAGGGGTAGAGAGAGGGGGACAGAAGATCCAAAGAAGGCTATGCACTAACAGGCTGAGAGCAGCAAGCCCAATGTGGGGCTTGAAGTCATGAACCACAAGATCATGACCTGAGCTGAAGTTGGATGCTCAACTGACTGAGCCACCCACATGCTCCCCTACTACTTTTCAATTAAGTGCAAAAATAAATTCTGTTGAATATGTCATCCCATAGAGTATTGCTTTCCAGCTCCCAGTGATGTCACTGGCAGAGGAGGCAGTGGCCTGGGGTGCTGGGAGTCCTACCAAACTCTATGGCCCCATCCAAGCCTGCCACCTGTTAGTGCGGGGCACCTACACACGCTCCCCTGCCTCCTCATTTTTCAGTTGAAATAGATCATCAGTTTCTTAATATTAGGAAGACGGGCATGGACTGCTTTGAGAACCTGATACCCCCTGTAGCTTGGGCCAAACATGTCATCACAACCTATAGGAAGGGTGACTTCAGCATTGCTACCTGTGAATACCATTGCTTTAGAAGACTAGATCCTACACTGTTCCTTTGGCTGAGAGGTGATATTTTCTTTCTCAACATAGTAAACAGCAGCTATGGAGTGACACTTAAGGATCATTCATACCAAGACTTATTCTTGCAGAAAGAAGGTATTGTGTCCAGTATCTGCATGGTACCAAACATCCATGTAGTAACCATATTGACAGTGGTGGTGATGGTGACCACAGGCAAATGCGCATCTCTCAGGTATCAGGCATCTAGCTTATATGGTTTCATTTGGTCCCTATAACAACTCTCTGTGGTAGGTACTACTGTTACCCCATTTCTGAGACACAGAAAATTTAGGTTGCTTGTTCAAGGTGTTATCGTTGGTAGGCTTTACTCCAGTAGGAGCTGGAGTAAAGCCAGGTAGTCTGTATCCTGCTCTTTGCTGCCATGCTGCCTTGCTTATTTTCCCCTACTTTGTTCAGTCTTAGTCTGGTATCTTAGCTTCAGAATGAGCATCCCAGTTCCCTATGACCCGTAATTTCCCAGTGCACACCCAACAAGCCTACTCCATGTTTTCCAAGCCATGCACATCCCTCTTTCACTCAGCACCCACCATTAGTGGACTGCACCTGCCCAGGGTGCCATGACCCCGGCTTCACCTACTGTGTGGAGTGACAGTGTCATGGGACCACAATGAAAAAGGTTAAAGTGAGGCCGCCACAGCCCACCAGGCTCTGATCCTCCTTGTTCAGCACCTTAGTGGAGTGCTGTCCTGAGCTGAGCCTGGGACCCTGGGGAAGGCTTTGGTGGCAGTGGGGTGAGAAGAACGAGAATAGCAAGGAGAGGAACTGGGGATGCCAGTGCTCTGTCCCTGTGATGTGACTCAGCTGACCCACCCAGATCTGCTGTATTAGATCTAGGGATGGCACCCAATATCTGTTACTCAGATAGTTGCACTGTGTGGAGGCTGGTTCATGGAGCTGCAGGACCTGTGGGTTCGTTCAGGCCAGTTCATCCCTGGAGGTGTGTTCAGGGGCAGTATGTAAAGACTGGTTATCATCGGACACTGAGTAATACTCCAGAACTTTAGCCAGGCCCTGGTGCCTGGGGCAGATCAGGGATGGGAAGGCTCAGGACAGAGGCCATGGTAATATCAGGAATGAAGGAACAATAAACCCTCCCTCCGTTTACTCATTCACCAAGTGCAATGGGAATGGCAGGTGGTATGACAGGTAGAGAAGGCCTGGGATTCAACATGGAAACCTGGATCCAAAGCCTACTCCCACCCACTTCATCTCTCTGAACTTGAATTTCCTCATCTGTAAATGAAGTGACTATGACCCTTACACAGCTACTGTGTAGAGGACTGTTTTAGATTGAATGTTTATGTCCCCCTAAAATTCATAAGTTAAAGCACTATCCCTCAGTGTGAGATGGAGCTCTTGGTGGGTAATTGGGATTAGATGAGGTCTTGAAGGTGGGGCCCTCATGATGGGGTCAGTGGCCCTAGAAGAAGAGGAAGAAAGAGAGATCTCTCTCTCCACATGGAGAAAGAGCCTGTGGAAAAGCCACATGAGCACACGAGAGGAGGCACTGTCTACAAGCCTGGAAGGGAGTCCTCACCATGCTGGTAGTCTGACCTTGGGCCTTCAGCTTTCAGACTATGAGAAAATAAGTTTGTGTTACTTAAGTCACCCTGTGTATGGTATTTTGTTATGGACAACCTGAGCAAACCCACACAGATTTTGGTACCAGGAAGTGGGATGGTGCTCTTACAAATACCTAAAAATGTGGGTGCAGCAGTGGAACCAGGCAGTGGGCTGAGCCTGGGAGAGTTTTGAGGTACATGCTTAATGGACATTACAGGCAGTTCTGGTAAGGGTTCAGAAAGAAGAGAGGAAAGCAGGAGAGAACGAGCTTCTATTTTCTTAGTTCGTAAATAATCATGAACAGAACGCTGATGGAAATATGAATGTTAAGGAAGTGCATCTTGGGTCTCATATGGAAATGAGGAACATGTTATTGGAAACTGGAAGGAGTCCATTTCTTGTTTTAAAGTGGCAAAGAATTTAGCTGAACTGTGTTCTCATGTTCTATAGAAAATAGGACTTTCAAGCCATGATATTGTTGAATAGTTAGTGGAGGAGATTAAGCAAAGTTTTGAAGGCCTGGCTCCTGACTGCTTACAGCAAAATGTAAGAGGAAAGAATAAACTGAAGAAGGAATTGTTAACCAAAAAAGAATCAGAACTTGGATATTTGGAAAATTCTTAGTCTATCCATATTGCAGAAACATGAGAGAGCATGTTCTGAGGAGAATGCAAGGGTGAGGCTGAACAATAATTTGATGAAGAGATGATGCCTGTGACTCAGGGAAGTGACCAGCAGTCTCCACAGAGGCCAGGAGTGGAGATGGGACTATCAGCAAGGACACTGCCACTTTGAGCAAATGGGGACAGAGCAAGCAGGATGGAATGAAGGGTGGCTCTAGGACTTCTTAGATCCTACAAGCCCGGACCATGGAGCTATCAGGCTGCAAATATGTGCTATTCTTTGAGGAAAGGGAGGAAGAACCCCTAAGGTGATTCAGAGATCTTTGCGGCCACCACCTCAGTTCCAACATGCAGGTAGCTTCTGACTGAAGCCTTGGAGGTAGGTCTACCAGAGAGGCACTAACCAAACAGGATTATTCTCAAACTTCAGGATCCAATGGGGTTTGTCTTACTAAGTTTTGGACTTGCTTGGGACCTGTCGCCCCTTCTCCCCATTACTCCCATTTGGAATGGGAATGTCTATTTTAGGGCTGTGCCACCACTGTGCTTTGGAGGCCCATGGTGTGTCTGGCTTCACAGGCTCCCAGTCAGAGAAGAACCACAGCTCCACTCTCACTTGTGTCTGATTTGGGTGATTATTGAGATAAAACTTTGGACTTTAGACTTTGGAGTGGAAGCCTGAATTAATTAAGACTTTGGGGTCATTGGGATGGAATGAATGAACTTTGTACATGAGAAGGATGTGAATTTGGGGGGGGTAAGAGCAGGATGTTATGAACTGAACACCTGTGTCCGCTGCCACCCAAATTCATATGATGAACCCCCAGTGCAGTGGCATTTGGAGATGAGACCTTGGGGAGGTAATTATTAGATGAGGTCATGAGGGTGAGACCCCACGATGGGATTAGTGGCCTTATAAGAAGAGGCATTGCACCTGCAGTGAGGAAAGGCCACATAAGGACTCAGCAAGAAGGTGCCATCCACAGCCAGGATAAGAACCCTCACCAAGAACCTGCCCATGTTGGCACCCCAATCATGGGCTTCTAGCCTCTAGACTATGAGAAAATAAGTTTCTGCTGTTTAAACCACCCAGTCTTTGGTATTTTTTATGGCAGCTTGAGCCAACTAAGGTACATTAAAATTGAAATAGTATACAAAACACCAGGCATATGGTCAGTGCTCTCCTTGTTCATTTGCTTGGCTTTCTGTCCTGCTCAATAAAACAAGTTGTGGGGATGCTGGTGTCATTGCCAATCTGATGAGGAGATAAGAGAGTGAGAGTCAGACCTGTGAAAAGGGGCAGGACCTGCCACATGAACGAGTGATGAATGAAGAGGTTGGGGGAGGATAAGCACAGGCTGCCTTCATTTGCAAGTTTGGAAAAACAGCCCCCATCCAAGTGTGGACATGACAGTCCTGAGTAGCTGGGGTGCCCTCAGGCTGCTGCCCTCTGTAGAGGAGGACAGGGACAAGTGGCACAGTGCCAGGGTACCAGCCTGTACACTGTGCTGAGAGCACAAGCTCCCAGCACCTCTCTCAGACTCACTCCCTCCACCTTTGCCCCTCAGTCCCCTCGGGTCACTTGGCCACTCAACTGGGCACAGGCATGGGGGACACGATCACCTCTGGCTCTCTCTAATCAGGGCTTGGCAGAGGGAGGCTCCCCAGTTCTCCAGCTCAGAACTTCAGGCATCTTTTGATGGTTTTATTCGTGTGATTTCAGTCTTAAAAGAATGTCTAGATGAAGTTGCAGATAAAAGACCTAGAGCTCACTTGAGACTTTGGCACTAGAGATGCTTTCACCGCAGAAGAGAGAATTCAAGAGCCAATCCTGTGTCAAAGCTTCCAGCAAGAGAACATTAAGGAGTGAAGCAAGAAACCGAGTCTAGGAGCGTTTGCACCTGAGGCGAGGGGCAGGGTAGGGGGGTGTGGGGGGGAAGGTGTGGTGCTGGCGGGAAGAATCCAGCAGCTGTGCAGAAAGGCAGGAGAAGAAGCCATAATACAGGGTGGAGGAGCCCAAGAGAGGGCCTTTCTCAATGGGAGATGAGGAATGTCAGTGCCCTGGACAGGTCAGGTTCAGGGTAACAAGGGGCCCAACCGAGGTGGGTTCATAGCTCTAGTCCCCACCTTATTGTCACTGTATTTATTTACTCTGCTGGGAGCTGGAAAGGGTACCTTGTGCTTTGCACCAAGTGAGCTGAGTGTGAAAAAAACAAGGAAAAACAACATGGTTAGTGTGGTTTTGTTGCTTGCAGCATTCCTGCCCTAGACCAGAGACCAGGGGGTTCCTTCATGTTTGGAGCCTGGGTGCACTGTTTCAGGCAACTGAGACGGTATTCTCAGCCTATCATTGCACAAGAGGCTTCCGGAGGATCTGAGACATGTAGCTGGCACTTCAGTCCTATTTGATCTTCCTTTGTGGGTGCATAACCGGATGTGCTGTCGTCATTCCTCTGACCTCAGCCCATGCTACCAGGAAATGAATGCTAGCTGAGGGCCAGATGAATGCATGAACAGTGCTGGCATATACCACCACCATAGCTGAGATTCATGACAGCCATTCCTTGTTGAAAGCCTACTATGTGCAGGGCGCTCTGCTAGGTGCTTTACCTGCTGTCCTCATTCAGTCCTCCTATCAGTGCTGAGGGTATTGTCAATATCCCATCCTGAAGAAGCAGCCCAGGAGAGCAAAGCATTGCCTGTGTCACAAGGGTGGTGGGTAACTGGCAACCCTGTATTTCATCATGATGCAGCCCTCATTAGAGTTCTGTAATCATCGCTCTATGTGTGTACTTCAGTGCCCATCTGTGAAGTGACTTAAACACACAAAAACCTCAACAGTGTATTGCAGGGTGCCTCCCACTTATTGGTGCCATATTGGGATTAGTTCTCAGGGCAAAGCAGTTACAGCTGGCATTAAAATTTGGAATCGAGTCCTGGGTTCAAATCCAGATTATGCAACTTTCTGGTTGATTACCCTGCATCTGTGGTTTAGAATCTCAGAGACTATGTTTTTCTATTAAGCTGTTTTAAGAACCTAAGAGCTAATTATGTCCAAGACTTAGAACAGTGCCTGGTTCATAGTGAGTTCTCGAGAAAGAATTTGCAGTGTAATTAGTTATATATGTAATTATGTTGTCCATTTTGCATATGAGCAGTTAAGTGACTTGTTCAAGATCAGTCAACTGATAAATGACAGTGACACCTAGCTCTATCTGTCTCCAAGGCTGTCATGATGTGGCTGAATATCTGCTTGAAGTTCCTCAGGGAGACAATATCCTCCACTTCAGGAACTCTTTCTTTCCTGCTGCATTGAACTTGGCTGGTCACCTAAAACCACTTGCCAGGCCCAGCTCCTGAGTATTCTTCTTCTGTTTCTGAGTCTGACAAATTGCTGTGATCACAATGCCTGTGGCTCTGCTTCGAAGGACACAAATCCAACCCCTGCTTTTTCTTCTGTCCATTCAGCTCCCTTTTCAGAGTGCCTAGCATAGTGCCACATGCAGAGCACTGAACTAAGGCTTCACTTAATGGTTTCAATCCTCAGGAAGGGCAAGAGAAGCAGCATGCTGCAGCAGGCATCCCTCCCATCAAAAACAAAAGCTGGAGAAAGCACAATTAGATTGGCATGCTGTTATCTGCTGTTGCCCTTCTTCATTATTTTCGTGAATCAATTTTCATCTTCGGTCTTTTGTGAGGGCAGCATTTTTGAAGATGTGTTTTAATGTTTAAAATAGCCGATAGCTAAATACACAATTTTTATGTCTCTTTTAATTAGCTTGTTAACTTCTTCCACTTTATTTATGATAGATCTTTAATTCCTCTTCCCTTTCTTAAGACACATTGCATATTTACATTGTTAAAAACCCTTCTCTGCTCTTACAGTAACTGTGTGTTCAGGCATAACCTGAGATGTACTTTTCCCCATCAAAATTTTAACAGGGCATAGCTTTTAATTACCCTTTCCCCATCTCCAATAGGAAACTTTCCAAACATAAAATTCTAATCAAAAGACTTCTGAGTATAACTTGCTACCTAGGAGCCCATCTCAATATATTAAGATAAGGATGCACCGTGTTCCTTGTTTGACTATCTAGAGGCTCCTTGAAGGCCCCGCACTATTTGTCATGACAAATCCATGCGCATCAGGCCTCTGACCATGTTTTAGTCTCACCAGCTCCTTCCTAAATGTACAGCTTCAGGTCATTGTAACAGCTGTGAGGATTGACACCCCCACTTCTCTGAGCTCTGGCCTTCCCAGAGGCCACATGATTTTCCTGACTGCCCATAGGTTGATGTAGCATCTGAGAATTATTTGACATCTTCCTAAACTCATTTTGCTTTCTTTATCTGTTGTGTGAGCCAGAGTTTGCCAGGGCCATGCTCACACAGAGCAGGTTCACTGCTGCAGGGCACATATCCCCCACCTCCTGTCTCCAGCTGGTAGGAGTTGGCATCACCTTCCCTTTAAATGCCCTGTGACTGTCACCATCACTGTCTGTTGCCCCATGGTCCCCACTCAGTCCCCTCACCCATGACCACAAACTGTTTACCTTGTCAATCCAGAGTCACTCACTCCCCTGCTTCGTGCAGCTCCCAGTGTCTGCCAAGCTGACTTTAGACCCCTCAGCTGGCCCTCTCAGCCACCAAAATGTGCTGTCCCGCTTCCTTTCTCATCTCACAGGCACACCTCACCCCTCCTTTTGGCAAGATCTGCCTCACACCTTCTGATCCCTCAGCCAGACCAAATCACCCACCAGTCCACCCCCATCATTATATCCAATCTGCCCAAGCCTCAAGGCCACCCCTACTGTTCCGTCTTATAAGACAATCTTCTCCATAAGCTAATAACAAAAATTCTCTCTGGTTCATCACATCACTAGATGTGAACTATTATGTTCAAAGCAATAGGTTGCAGTTTTTTCCTTTATTATGTTCCTCCTCTTAAACTAAAAAGAAATACACATTTGACTTAATGACTCAAATATGAAAGTGTCTCACAAAAGCCCAGATCCTCCTTCCTATGCCTGATCATCCCTGTTAATAACTGATATTAACAGTCTGGAGGAATATCTCTATGCTTTTCTCAGAGAGTCTTCAGATGCTCCCAGGTCACTGAGTGTTGACACAAGATCTGAACATGGCCCATGACCTATGACCATTGTTGCCTGGATCTCAGTTCATGCAAATGCAGAGTGAAAATGTGTGATTATGTTTGATCTTTTGTTCTCAAAGGTAAAGAGTTCTCAACTGCCCCTTTGACTTTGAACAGAGCATGTACTCATCCACAGGCACAAACATTTGGGGATTTTTCAGGCTGAGGTTTTTCCAGATTATCAGGGCTAAGCAATCAATTCTGAGTCTATGTGCTACCCACCGTATGTAGTCCAGTGTTCTGTGTGTGCCCGACCAATGATTGTAAATGTTGCCCTAAGCAAAAAAGAGTTAAGAAGGTAAGTCTGTTTGAGAGGAACTGTGGCCACCTTCTTTAGCATACATTAACAAAGGCGACAATCTGATTTTAAAAAAATGTGGCACAATAGGTCACATTTACATGTTTACTTCATTCTAATGAAATGAATTGTATCTCTGAAAATTTTAACATCACATTTATAAATCAAATTTATAAAAGCCCTTGGCTTCTTATAATTTCACAGAGAATTTTCCATAATTTTGGTTGACTCTTAACTCCCAGCAGTTCTTAATTTAAGCTTTAGATTTCTTTTTCCTTTTGCCAAGTTTTTACATTGATGTTCTATAAAACAATTAAGGCCCCTAGGGAGACCCCTATTTTTATCATAACAGAAAAACTATTATTCTATTATGTAAAATGTTTTATAGTTTTCCTATAATGAATGAACACCTTCAAATATGTCTCTTTTTTTTAATATTAGGTTACCAAATGGTTCTTTTAAAGTAAGGTATGACTTTATTTTAGTGTGTGTATATATATGTGTGTGTGTGTGTGTGTGTGTACACACAATTTTTTTTAATGTTTATTTTTGAGAGAGAGACAGAGACATAACATGAGCAGGGGAGGGAAAGAGAGAGAAGGAGACACAGAATCTGAAGCAGGCTCCAGGCTCCTGGCTGTCAGCATAGAGCCCAATGCAGGGCTCGAACTCACCAACCATGAGATCATGACCTGAGCCAAAGTCGGATGCTTAACTGACTGAGCCACCCAGGCACTGCATCACACATACATTTTTTAATGTAACTCATAAGCTCTTCTCTAACATGACTGTGCTCTGTTTATATGCTGAGGGAGGCTTTTCAAAAGTACTTGTGTATCTTGAGAGCCAGCACTTCTGTAATAGCCTCATCTGGTGCCTGCAGTCCTTGGCTTGAGCCTCTGCCTGATGTGACCTGCCTTGCTTGCTGAACCTCTACTCATTCACTAGCCCTTGCCACTCAAAGTACAACTGGGGAGGCCGACCCCACCTGGGAGCTGGTGGACAGCTCAGACCCTCAGATCAGAATCAGCACATCAATCCACACCAATATTCCAAAACACAGCTTTAAAACCCATGCAAGTCCCCTGGACTGGGAATTTAGTAGGTGCTCAGTGAACCTATTTCCTTGTTTTGTCACCTTCCCATGCAGCTGGTCACTTCTCTGGGTTTTTACAGCACTATCTGTAGTCTTCTGAAATCATTAACAGGTTGACACATGACCGTTGGCTTATAATTGATCCCTTCCTGGGTTCTGGATCAGAATCACTTTTTTTGCCCCCATATCAGACCTGCTGAATTAGAATATTTGAGAGTGGGGCTAACATTTACATTCTATCCAACTCTCTGATTGGTTCTTTGTACCTAAAGTTGGAGAGCCAAGAGACCCTGTGTTGGCCTGTGGAGATCTCTCAAGGCAATCTGAGGGTTAACAGTGACAGGTTAACTGCCTCAGGTGGAAGTGAAATGGATTTTATTCCTTTAACAGAAATGTACTGTGAGCTAACTAGGTTGTAGGTGTTTTGCAAAAACCTAAAAATAGCACATCATATAAACACGTCATAAAAACAGCCACACAATCAAGTATTTGTAACATGCATTCATAGTTTAAAAAGCACTCTTCCATTTGTCATCTTAACAACTTGGTGTCGGTGGAATCAGGACTCAGAGCTAGGTATTCATGCACCAGCCTGGGCTGCCCCTGTGCTCCTATCCTGTTCCATTGACAGAGGAAGAGGAGGCAGGCAGCAAGGGCAGGTTGTCTGCATGGGGAGCTGTGAACGGCCTCACAGAGGACAAGCAGTAAGTAGCTTATCACTCATTTGGGGAGAAGACAGAAGATGAGAGGGAGGCAGGCATTTTGTTCCCACAGTTCAGACTGGAGGACCCCCACAAGGCTGAAATGGCTGCACCATGGCCATTCAGAGCAACCTAGGGATGGAAAGTTACCCTCCTCAGGAGAGGGGAATTTAGGCCACAGATGGAGACAGCAGAATGCTGACACAAAGTTGTGTAGGAAAGCAGTGACTCCTCTAAAACATACCTAAAATGAGCTCCAAAAATATAAAGGGGATACCATTCTCTGCATCTCACTGGGCTCATAAAAGTCCCTAATTTAGTCCTGGTCCCTGGAGAAACCCCAACAAACCCATTGTTCTTTGATAAACTTTTAGCCCACATTAACCCGAAATTGTATCCTCTAAAACCTCTTATTGTCCAATGGTGTTGCCCCTAAATTGATTGGTGAGCCTTTTCCCACCACCTTCAAAGTGCCCATTAGCTGATTCTAACATACATCACCCAGAATAGGGCAGCCACCAGGGGAAGGGCTTGGAATATCTACATCCATATTCCATGAATTCTGTGTACATGATAGTTCACCAAATTTCACAGCAACTTGTAGTAACTGGATCCTGAAGGCATTAGCAGAATTCTGTCATGGACAGCAAAGGAGAGGGTATTCCAGTCATGACATAAGTATTTGCCAAAGTCAAATTAAGAAAGCGATCAGTCATACTTAATCCTGGAAAACTGAGACAGGAAAATTATCCATCACATTCATGCACCTCTTTCCAAACCACAGCTAAGGCTGGATTTCCATGCAAACATGCTAAGCAGACCAGTGGCTTTATCTTCCCCTCACAACACACCCTACTGTGGCACAGCCAGGGCTTTCTGTCCTGTGTCTTGCAACAGAGTGTTTGTTGATCAGACCTCTTCTTTGATCATGAGGCAGGACACCACCATATGGACCACAAGAGCTGTCATGCTGGCTGACAACTGGGCCCTGGTCAGTTCCTTTTATCTTTTTAACCTGCTGGGATGTCCCAAGAAGGGCCATGGTTTCACTCCTGAAACTTTTTTTTTTTTTTACATTTATTTAATTTTTGAGAGACAGAGACAGAGCACTAGTCTAGAGGGACAGAGAGAGAGGGAGACACAGAATCCGAAGCAGGCTCCAGGCTCTGAGCTGTCAGCACAGAGCCCGACATGGGGCTCAAACCCACAAACCATGAGATCATGACCTGAGCCGAAGTCAGAAGCTCAACTGACTGAGCCACCCAGGCGCCCTTTACCCCTGAAACTTCTAACAGGAGGCTCCCTACCTGCCCTGGGCACGTCCTCATTCTATCTCCTTCCACCTTTTTTTTTTTTAATTTTTTTTTAACATTTATTTATTTTTGAGACAGAGAGAGAGAGAGGATGAATGGGGGAGGGGCAGAGAGAGAGGGAGACACAGAATCTGAAACAGGCTCCGGGCTCTGAGCAGTCAGCACAGAGCCTGACGCGGGGCTCGAACCCACATACCGCGAGATCGTGACCTGAGCCGAAGTCGGATGCTTAATCGACTGAGCCACCCAGGCGCCCCCTCCTTCCACCTTTAATTCATATGTAGAAGAGGCCAGGGACACTAGCTCTGAATATAGGTGAGGTAGGTGGATATGGTGCAGCCAACACTTGTCCCAGGGGCATGGGGACAGTCACTCTGAAAACGCTTTCCCACATGGAGCCCCTTTGACCGGGACACTGGCCACATCTTGCACGCAGGTGCTCCCCCACTGGGCACGTGCACCCTGACTTATGGATTGTTGGCAGGACCAGCCGACACTCCAGCATCATGGCCCAGAGGGGCTGTCCCTGCACTGTCAAATTGCTCCACACATGTTTGCTGGCCGAGTGTCCAGGCTTCACACTCTGGTTCCAGAAGACTACATGGCCTGATGCCAGGGCTGGCCTGCACCCTTCCCTATGATCTCTATGAGCTAGGCCCAGCCCAAGATGGCAGCAGCAAAGGCAGGTCAACCCACAGCCCTTCAGGGACTACAGACTATGCCAGGCAGTGGCTCCTGTCCCCTCAGGGCTTTGGCTGGGCTGCAGATCCATTTCACGCCATGCATAATTTTATGTAAGTGCATATGCTTATGTATGTATACAATTCTTGAAGTTGTACAGTCTCCAGCTTCACCATCCCATTGGATTAATAACTGGAATTTGAGAATTTGATAGCATGTAGCTTTTGTGATATTCAACCTGCATTCTGTGCATCTGGGTGTTTAGTTTGGGTGTACACATGGCTCCCTAGACTCATTGGGCAGGCTCATCCTTCCGGAGCCCCCAGAGGGCCGTGAACCATCAGACACCACCCCTCACGCCTACACTGTGTCCTCCTACCTCTAGTGCCCTCCCCTTCATGGTCTCAGGTTAGGAGACTGTCATCATGAGGAACCAGACACACACTGCCACCCACCAGCACCTCTCAATGGCAGTGGCCTCAGGAGCCCCAGCTACTTGGGAGACAGGGATCCCTCTGAGCCAGATATGTGGTGCCCCCTCGTGGCCAAACTAGTGAAACTCTCCTAAGTGTGTCATAGAACTCCTTTATGGATGTTGAAGCAGGACAGAGCTAGGAAACATAAACAGAGAGGGTTGCCCTTTGCTGCATTACCCCACACCAACCTGCTCCCCACCAGCCTGGGGCTCACCCATGCCAGAAATTCCTCACTATGGACAGTCTTCAGAACATCTACTTCCCTTCTTTCTGTCAATATCAGTGCTAACAGTAGAGGAAAAAAAACATGGACTTGTTCATACTAAAGTGTTATTGACTTAGCTTAAGGATATGCATATCCCTAATGTGTGAATTTTAAGAAGATTTCAGCATCAGTGTGGTGATGCTGAAATCATCCCCCAGTAGCCTCTAACCCTGCAGACAGGAAGGTGAGAAGAGGATGTCTGCCTTCTATCCACCTCAGGGTCTACTGAGCCCTGTGACCAAAGCAGACTCTTTGATAGGCATCACTGACTCAGTGGCTATACATTCAGACTTCCGTGTGCTGCCATTGTTTTACGCCATGTGCCCTGCCACCTAATTTCCATTGAACATTAAAAAACTGAACTCTATTAAAGCCATAAAAATGGTCAGATTCCAAGGCAAGCGTGTTGTTCTAAAAGCACCTCTGCATGTACACACTTTCTCTTTCACAAACAACTCTCTAGATAGCAATGTTTCTCATGTTTCCTTATGTGCTTCAGTGTAATCAGCACATGCTGAGGGAGGCTGAGGTGCCCCTTCACTGACAGTGATATGCAGAATTCAGAGCAAACATGGTGGCTGGTCCAGGCCACCCAAGGACACTGCCTGGATCTTTTCTTTCTCCAGGTCTGTGTTGCCACCCCAACCTGGCTCTCATTTACATATTGAGAGTCTGCTTTGAGCTCCCAGGATGTGAGACTAAGGAGAGAAGCTCCTTCAGGGCCAAGAGAGTACTAAATGGGGCCTCTGATGAAGACCCTATACTGGTCGTGCCTGCCACTGGTGTGGGGTGTGTGGTGGGGAGTCCTCCATGAGAACTGGGAGTGAACTATGGAGCAGGAGAGGTGTCTACACACCCTAGTAGGAGAGCGTATCGATAGCCTCATGATTATAAGGGCAGATTCTTCTGATTATCTCATTAGTTTTGTGTGTAAGGAGCCACGACCTGAATGTTGTCATATCCTGTAATAGCTCTCTTAAGATAAGGAAGCCACCTGCTGAGTGAAGCAGTTTTATCAGGGTGTTTCCCATTGACAGAATTCAGGGCATGAGGAGAAGTTGCCCCCATGGGGGGCTGCTTCAGCTCTGAGACCTCAGCTTGGGTCCTCCCTGCCTGCAAATGGCTTTCTTGGGGAATATATGTGATGCACACATGTGCTCGCGCGCACACACACACTGCAGGTTTCTTGTGTGGTATAAATAATTTTGTGCCAGAAAAGTTTGAATACAGTGTTACCCAGTTTCCAAATGAAGCTGTGTCTAGGATACATGACCTTTGCTTCTATAAACCCGGTGGGGGTTGAGGAAGCTAATCTCAGCCTGATGTAAAATAATTACACACTTCTCCCAGGTAAAGAGAGACAAATGATGTTGACTCCTGGCTCCTTGGAGTCTTACCAGTCTGGGACGGTCCTGTGATGGTGAGGAGGTGTGTTGTCGGGAGGGCCCCCCCCCGCCCCCCCACCTCCCTATTCCTGCAGCACTCTCTCCTGGGAACAGCACCCTCTCCTGGGAATAGCACCTTCTGGTCTGCCCCAGGGCCTCCTGGGTCTGTTCTGGGCACTTGCACCAGATTTGGGGAAAGGAAAGAAAACAAGAGTTGGAAAACCTTTCAGTCTTAGCTTTGTTTCTTCCTCTAACCAGCTTAACAAGATTATGTTTAAAGTTTCCAAATAAGATTATACTTCCCTCCTCCAACAAGGGCATTTAGGAGTATTAACCCACTGGATTTCAATTCTGTGTGTCTTTCCAGAAAGAGAAGAAAAGTGGGCTGCTGAAGCTTCTTGCTGGGGCGTCTACCAAGAAGAAATCTCGCTCCCCACCATCCATTTCTCCAACCCACGATGCCCTGGTGGCAGTGGACACCTCACTCCAGGGTGCCGTGGGACCCGAAGTATCCTCACTGTCCATCCATGGCAGGGCAGGGTCCTGCCCCATAGAGAGCGAGATGCAGGGTGCAGTGGGGATGGAGCCACTGCACAGAAAGGCAGGCTCCTTGGATCTGAACTTCTCCTCATCTCCCTCCAGGCAAGCACCTCTCTCCATGGCTGCCATCCGTCCGGAACCCAAGCCTTTGTCCAGGGAGAGGTAAGGGCAGGGAGGGTGGGCTCGTATCCTCTGGGGCCTTGGTATGGGCTGGTCTCTGAGATTGGAGTCATTTTGGGGGAGCAGTGGCAATAGGGATTTTCTGAGGATTAAATTTACCAAATGTCCCTCTTACCCACATCTACTCAGTTCCTGAGCTTGGATGGTGAGCATCAGATAAAAGGCATTAGGGGGGCGCCTGGGTGGCTCAGTTGGTTGAGCATCTGACTTTAGCTCAGGTCATGATCTCGCAGTTCATGAGTTCGAGCCCCACCTAGGGCTCTCTGCTGACATGTCTGAGCCTGAAGCCTGCTTCGGATTCAGTGTCTCCCTCTCTCTCTCTGCCCCTCCCCTGCTCGCTTGCTCTTTCTCTCTCTGTCTCCCTCAAAAATAAAAAATAAACATTAAAAAAAAAGATAAAAAGCATTTGGGAATGAAGAGGAGCCTATTTCATGTTCTGAATCCATATGGGTCCTGAGTTTGGGATTTGCAAGGGATTCATCAGGAAACTTGGCAGAACTGATGGGGCACTGAGCCCAGAGAGTGAGCAATGATGCTAGTGAGAGGACTGTCTCCCCTCAACCCTGTGGGAAACCTGGAGTGGACCCCTGGACTGAGTCCCATGGCCTGTGTACCCCACCCCAGAGGCAGCTTTTCTTGAGGCTCAACCCACTCTGACATCTTAGAATTATAAAACATTACCCCCAAATTGGCCTCAAGGTATATAGTCTGTTGGGTTAAACCGTACAAAAGTGACAACATTCATTTTTTTTTTTACCAAAACCAGAAATTTCATAGAGTTCAGCCTAGAGTTATACAGAGCAGTAAACTGAGTCCACCGAGGGCCCTCACGTGCTTGACTTTTATAAGGGTCAGAGGCTGGCATCTTGCTCAGCTGATGGGCCCATTTGAGTTAGTCCTTAGAGAGCTTCAGATAAGGGCTGAAGGCACTCCAGTGAGAGGTGATGGTGTCCAATCTGGATAGCACAGAAGTACTTTCCCTTCCATGTGCCTTCTTTGTTGGAACGCTGCTTAAATAGTAAACATGCGAGCAGTCTCCTCAGGAAACAGTCCTGGCATTTCTGTCTGAATCCTCCCTCACCTCGGACTCACTGCCTGATGGCCAGCTCCTCCCCATGGACCCCAGTGCTGAAGCCTGAGAAGGGTACCACTGTCCTGAGCATCCACTAACCCCCAGTGCCAATGCAGGGCTAGTTAAGTTCTGTCTAAATGGGGGGTGACACGCCTTTTCTGTCAAGGCCTAGATAGTAAATTCTGCAGACACTGCAGGTCTCTGTCACAACTCTCACCTCTGCTGTGCCGGCATGAAGGCAGCCATAGACAATATGGAAGCAAAGGGCGTGGGAAGTCCAGTAAAACTCTACTTATGGACACCAAAATTTTAATTTCATTTAATTTTCTTGTGTCATGAAATATTTTTCTTATTTTTATTTCTTTTTCAACCATTTAAAATTGTAACAGCGTTCTTAGCTCTCAGACCACACAAATAAGCTGCAGTCCACTTTGCCAAGGCATACCCAGATGATGGGCTTCAGGGCTGGGTTGATGCTGTGGTGTTGAGATCCAGCGCCACTGAGAGAACAGTCTCCACGGGCAGCGGAGGGACAACATGAGCTGGTTACGGATTTCCGATAAGCAGTTGTCATGTCAGTCCATATTTACACCTGTTTTTAGAATGAAAGCTCTGTGCTCTGTGCAGGGGGAGATTCAGACACTCAACAATCAGTATGGACTTGGGCCATAAACACCCAGAATGGCCATGCTGTGTATGCAGCTTAGCATCTGCTGGCATTGTTCTAGGTGCCTTGTGTGTGTTACCTCAGGTGATTCTTGTAACAACCCTACGAATTTAGTATCCCCATCTTCTTGAAAGGCTAAGTAACTTGCTCAAGATCACACAGCTAAAAGTAACTAGCCAAGCCAGAGATTGAATTCAAGGCTTTCCAGCCACAGAGCCTGGTCTCTGAACCACTTTGAGGAGCATGGTCAGCAGCTGCCCAAGGTGCAACTTGCCCACAAAGGGTTCTGGGTGTCTCTGGCTTTAAAACAGTATGGACCGTATCACAGCCTTGCCAGGATATCAACATCTGCCTCTGGATCCTCAGCAATTGATCACCACCCCCTTGTTGGTTCAAGATATACTTGCTGTCCAAACTCCGTCACAGCAGGATCCATTACTGTGAGGTGCGTTCCCCACAGCAAACCCCCAGACCCTGAGGAGACTGGATTCACACCTTACCTCACATCACACACACACACATACACACACCCCCACCACCACACCCATACCACACCCCACACACACCAAACACAACACCACACCACATGTGCACATATAGCACATATCACACACATGCACATCCTCAGACATACACACATGCACAACATATACCACACATCTCACAGAAATACCACACAGACACCACACATACCACATATCACACATTCACCACACACCTCATACCACACCACATACATATACACACCACACACACACACATACCACATACACACTTAACATACATCTCACACAAATACCATACTCACACACCAAACACATACCACACCACACATGCACACACACCATATACCATACACACACCACACACACATACACACCACACACACACTTCACACACACCATATACCACAGACACCTCACATCTCACACAAACACCACACACACACACACACACACACGCACACACACAGGCACACATGTTCTCTTTCTTTCTCCATTTCCCTCCAAGGAGCCTCCTCCAACTTTGGGCAGCTCTTTCATGTCAGAACCTTCATCCTTCCATAAGACCAACCCCCAGATGCCTATGATTTCTTAATGTGGTTCCCAGTCCCTCTGCCCCAGGTAACAAAGTTGGTGGCTCCTGAGAAAGATAGGCCGAGATATTTCAAAGCTGTTCTCATGTCTCCCCTAAGTTTCTGTTCTCCCTAGATCCCTCAACTTCCAGACTCCTTAATAAAAGGTCTTAAAATACCCTGTTCTACTAAACCATGGAAGTCATGATTAACTAGAAAGATCAGAGAATTACTCTCATTCTGTGAATATTCCATCTAATCAGGGCTTATTGTACCCAGAGACTTTTGGCACCCTGCTTGTCCCCAGCACTCTGTGGAGCTCATTAGTGATGAGAGTTTTCAAAATACAGCCTGAAATGAAACTGCTGCCTAATGAGCCCCCAAATGCCCCCTTCTCTCGCCCTGTGCAGCCCCTAGGCTGCCTTGTGTCCTAGGAAGCCCCAGCATGTTGGAGCAAGGGTGTAACAATGGAAAGGCTTAGTCTTTAGGCTGGGGCAGCTCCAGAAAGTGCTTGGCCTTGGGCCCTGCAGGCTTGTGAATAAAACTTAGCTCACAGCTGGAGGGGAGCAGCTGTAACAGGAATCCCTGCTATGGAGGCCCTGGGCACTCACTTGCAAGCCACGTATCTGCAGAGTGCCTGCCGTGTGCAAGGCCACTTTAAGGTTTGAAGGGGGAAGAGCAGCAAAGGGCAGGTGGGGTTCAGATTCAAGGCTTCCACCACTAGCTCACTGAGGAAGGGGCATCTCTCACCTGGAGTGGCTAGGCTCTGGGTGCTACAAGGCTGCCTCTTGCATGTTCTGAGTGTCTCCTATGTACAAACTCCCTGGGATGTAACAATTTCCCTCCTGAGGATTCAGGAAGACACTGGGAGCGTCTCTCCTAACTGTTCCCAGAGGAAGGAAGTTTGGGCCGCCCAGAGGAGTGAACCACGGAGAACTCCCCCAGGTCTGGTTGGCCAGGCCTGCACTTCAGCTCACTAGAGGCAGGTTCAGCTCTCAGGAGATCTGTAAGAGCCAAACTCACAGGCCTGATGTGTAAACCAGAGTGCCGATTACTAACCCTTCCTCGGGAACCTAATCCTTGGACCATCTGGACATGTTATGCCCTATGGACAATGTGCAGGGAGCCACATTTCTAGAGGTTACTTGGGGAACTCATAACAGCAGTATAGTTATGGGATCCAGTAGTACTGTCTAACGTCCCATCTCCCCAGCAGGGATATGCTGACCCTGGGCAGGTCTGGCTGAGTTCTTGGGCCAGCCGCCCTGCACCCATCCTCTGAATGCCTGCCTCCTGGCTCTCTTGAACCTCGGAGAAGTTGCAGAGTGGCTCTGAAATATCGGCACACTTACCTCTTATCATCCATTTCACCCAAATAGGCATCTTCATTTCTTCGAGTCCCAGTTCCCCCATATACAAAGTGGGGATATTAATACCTATCTGATAGTTATAATATTTGTAAAATGCATAGATCAATACCTGGGAAATTATGAATTCATAATAAGAGCAACAATAACATATTAAATGACGTATATGATTATATGAAATGGTATGACATATACAATAATAAGATGGTGGTGCCCCCAATGTTGCCTGGCACCCCTTCCTCTACTTTTTATTGGCACAATCTTTTCTCCCATATGTTCACACACTCAGTCTATTTATCCTCACCTCTTACTGGCCTGTGAGTTGTTTGGCTTTGTTAGGATTTAAGTTTTTTTTGATCTATTATGTCTCATGGTAGGCAGAACAATGGCTTCCCAAAGATGTCTGTGCCCTGATCCCCCAAACTGTGACTTACATGGGGGACTTACATGGCCTAGAGGAATGAAGGCTGCAGGCATGATAGAAGTTGCTAACCAGCTGACTCTAAAATGGAGAGATTATCCTGGATTATCCAGGCGGGCCCAGTGTGATCACAGAGTCCCTCGAAGGAGAAGAGGAAGGCAGCAGAGAGGGTCAAAGTGATGCGGTGTGAGGACTCAACTGGCCATTGCTGGCTCTGAAGATGGAGGAAGGGGCCTTTGGCCAGGAATGTAGACAGCTTCTAAGAGCTGCAAAAAGCAGGGGAGTGCATTACTCCCAGAGCCTTCAAAAGGAATGCACTCTGGGTGACTACATTGGATGTCTGACTTAACTGTAAGATAAGAAATTATGCCACTAAGTTTGTGGAAATTTGTTATAACAGCAACAAGCACCTAATACATGTGCTGATATTGTAGCTTAGTGTTTGGGGTTTAGGCATACTCTTATTTCCAAGTTCCTAGAGGGAAACTGCTCTGTGATGATCACATCCACCATCTCGGGGGTCACTCACCCTCAGTAGGCACTGAAGCAAATGCTCTGAAAAGCCTGACACTCAGAGGGCCTCCCGGTGACCCCTGTTGTCAGGAGGAGAGCATATGACACAGGAGGAGGACATGCCAAACCTCACACATAAAGCTAATTGCAATATGCAGTGGTAAGAATTCATTCTGATTTTGAGCCTTTTGATTTCCTGAATCTTATGTCTGAAAATTAGTTGTGGTTGACCTAACCTTAACTCAGCACAAGGCAGTCTCTTATAATTTATGACGCCACAGTCATAACACAAGAGTAGCTGCTGTCCTTAACTGTTCATTTGGCCCTTTGTGTCTATAACAGGGAGTATCAATTACTTTCATGCAGCAGGAAAAATAGCTCAGAGTCTTGGAATGATCTGGACAAGAACGTTAAATGCTCGACTCTTATACATTAGGCCCACATCATCCATCTGGGCTCATTAAATCATTGAATTACTCAGAAGCACCAAATTACTTTTTTTTTTCTAGCAAATTACATTTTCAGAGTTGCTTGTTTGCTTCACATCTGGCAGTTGAGGCAAAAGCCAAAACTTGTGTTTGAAGTCTGAGAAATCATCTCACTCTTTGCCTTCTCATCCTTGGGGAAGAGAAGGAGGCAGGTGTTTGGAGAAAAGGTGGAGGGTGGCAGAGAGCCACAGATAGGGCTGGTACTGGTCTCTGTAGCTGCACACACGGCCTGAGTGCCGGACATATGGGAACTGATTTTACAGACTATTCCTACCTCCTCAAGGCCATCTGTCATCGGGGAGTGGCCAGCAGGCAGCTGTTTGCAGAGATTCTGGGCTGAGAGGAAAGCGAGAGGCATACTGTATTTTCTCTCTCCTTTATACCCCCAAAGCCAGCATGTAGAGCCTAGAGAGTTATGAGAACTGGCCCAACCCTCCTAAACCTGCAGCCCTTCCAAAGCACTCAGCATGCCTGGCCAGCCCTGGTCCCTAAGCAGTAGGAACCCTGCTTGCCTGCTAAGTCAGACTCAGGAGTCACCTTTCTCTCTCCCCGCTGGTCTCAACAGCCTGGAATAAACTGGGACTGTGAGCTCCCCAGAGTGGAGCCTGGGTCTTCTCTGCCTGTCCATTGTCTCCTCAGCCTTCACAGCACCAATCCCAGATGCCCCAAACCATGGCTTCCCTGTCCTAACCCCAATGGGCCAGCACCCCAACCCCTCTGAGCAGGTGGTTGAAGAACGAAGACTTGCCTAGAGCTTTCACCTTAATTCTCAAACAATAGCAAGTTAAACATTCACCCACAGAACTTGCTGAAAATCCACACTCCTGGCCCCATTCCCACAGTTTCATCAAGTAGGTCTGGCACAGAGCCAGGATTCTGACCTAGAGGCCCTGAAGTCTACGGCCACATTTGAAGAAATGCTGACATAGGAACTCTTTTGGTTATAATGTCCTGGTTTTCCAAAAGCAGAATATACAGGTTAGAGGCTTCACATTTAGAGCCCCTTGAGGATCCTCAGGACAGCCAGCTGCTTGGGACACCTGGATGATCTCTTTCAGAGGCCATGTGTATGGCTGTGGCTTATGGGGGAGGCAGGACCCAGGGGACAGGCCTTCACAGCTGACAGCCCAAGGAAGACTGAGGGAAAAGGAATACCCCACCTTCTTGCCCCAGCCAGTGGGCCAGGACCACAGCCAGGCACTGCCAGGGAAGAGGGGAGCAGCAGGACAGTGCCTCCTGGGGGTGGCCTTTCTAGTCCAGGTCAGGCCCTGGGCCTCTGAGTCCCAGCATTGCCAACCACCCAGTATGTGGTTCCTCCCAGGTTCATCTCCTATGCATGGATGGATGACCCAGTCCCTTAAGGCCTGCTGGTCATCCTGCTCCTGGGCCATTAGTCTGGCCAACGTTCCCCTCCTATGGCCAGTGGCTGACAGCAGGAGCTGAAGTGTACACTGTGGGCTGGGGGGAGGCATTGTTTGCTGGGTGGTTGCTATGGAGCTGCAGGCCCAGATACAGGCACCACTGGACCTCTCCGCGCCAGCTGCCACCAGCCACTGACACCTTTGCGCCTCTGCCTGCCTGGTTACTCTGGCTCCCCAGCAGCTCCACCTGACTGACAGCACCACCTCCTGGCCTCCAGGTGCCCTCCTGCATGTATGAATAGTGCTCCTGTGTGCAAGTCTTGTCCTAGGCACTGGGCACACCACAGGGAGCACAGGGTAACAGTTGCTGCTCTGGGGGCTTGCATGCTAGTGTGGGAGACCTGTGCTAAGCACTAAGCATGGTGAATAGGGCCAAGCTGGCTTGTGGAAGGCGAGATTGCTCCAGAGAGCGCATCAGGGAAGTGGTAGGCAAGAGCAGCCCGGACAAGGGAGTCCTGAGCTGGGGGAGATTGAGGAGTGCACATGTGCTCAGAGAGCAAAGAGAACACAGAAGCCTTTCCCCAACTTTGGCTTCTGTTCTGAGCAGAGGAAGGCTGTAGTCTGCCTATGTTTTCACTGTGTGGTTGCTGACTGCAGAGAACCTGGAGTGGAGCGAGGGTCCAGCAGGGGTCCCAAGTGGGGAGCCTCCATGACCAGAGAGGAACCCTCCAGATGTGGGTGTAACTCTCCAGATGTAGGCTCTGGAGCGACTTCCAGCTAGGGGTTTTCAGGGATTGAGAGTGGTTGCATCCTCCCGGCTATAAAACCCACCCACAGTTAGGACTTGGACATTGCAGAGAAGCTTCACTTCACGTGCCCAGTGGGGTGGGCAGGTCCCTCTCAGCTCCTCCCTCCTCCCCCTCAGCATTGAGGTGCAGGCCCAGTCTAGTGTTGAGCACACCTGCCCCTGAGGAGTTCCCTGAGGGGGCAGGGAGGCACAGCTGGCTGGAGGGTGGGGACAGAAGATTCCAGACAGGCTGAGCAGCAGCGAGGAACATGGGCACCAGGGCACATGCTGGTTTGCCTTTGGTGGTGTTTTAGAACATTGACCCTCAGAGTGAGCACAACTTCTTTTTAACCTTCCTCTGAGGCCCGGTGGACAGGTGTGTGGTGTGGGATGTGTGCTTGATCCTGGGGCTCTGGATCCCCAGCCAGTTGCCAGCCAGAGGGTCAGATTTGTCTCAGATTCAGGGAGCTGTGCGTGGCAGCACCCAGTGCCCCCACCCATGCCCTGGACCTGCCATAGCCATGAGGGGTCCTCAGGGGTCTGTGCTAAGTTAGAGCTCAGGCCCACAGCTCCACTTTGAGTCCCCTATGGGAACAATTATGTCTCCAGTTGGATTTTATGTCATGTTGGTCTGAAATGAGGTTCCACAGAGGCCTCAGAGGCTGCAGGGAAGCACCCAGGTTTTTTGGAAATGAGATGTGTAAAAAATTGGGCTTCATTTATGATGTGACTTCATCCAGTTCAGGTGCTAAGGTAAGATTTTTGGAGCACATTTAAAAAGAGTAACCATTTTACCATACAAGGTCCAGAACACTTTCACACATCGTGTGGGACATCCATTTAAGAGGCGTCCCCCACCCTCCCTGTTCCTCAGACAAAGAAGCTGACACTCCAGAGGTCAGGACAACTAGCCTGGCATCATGCAGCCAGGACAGGACAGAACTGAGGACACAACTAAGTGTCCTGCCCATACCCCAGTGGCTGCCCCAGGACTGAAGTGGCTGTCCCAGGCCCCACCTCAGAGGAGGCCACTGTCCAAAATGGGCTGGAGGGAGAGACTGTCTCTCAGGCAAAAATGTTCCAGCTGCATAGATCGGGCTCCAAAAGGACACGGAGGGGAAATTATTTTTTAATTTTAATTAAAAAATGAAAAGGTGGTGTAAAAATTAAAATCAAAGTAGAAATTTTTAAAAGTGGGGGAAGTAACCCCAAATTATAATAATTACACCAGATGGGGAAAAGGAAAGGAAGAACAAAGAGAGAGACCTTGCAAGCAGGCCCTGGGGTGTCATCCTCCAGCCTAGGGTCAGACTCACCCAATGTGGTATCTGTTTCCCCCCCCACCAGGTACCGCGTGGTGGTCTCTTACCCTCCCCAGAGCGAGGCAGAGATCGAGCTGAAGGAAGGTGACATTGTCTTTGTGCACAAGAAGCGTGAGGACGGCTGGTACAAGGGGACCCTGCAGAGGAATGGCCGCACCGGTCTCTTCCCGGGAAGCTTCGTAGAGAGCTTCTGAGGACACACTCTCCACACCCCACTCCCCAGGCATGAAGGCTCCCTGGGATCCCCAGGGCACAAGAGAAGTCAAGGCTGTCCTGAGGGTCCCAGGTCCCTTTCAAGGCTCCTGACATGGCCACCCTGGATGGGGGTGGGAGCCCATAACTCCCAACCAAGAGCACACCCTGGGGTTGTTCTCTGACAAAATGCTTCCCTCTGCATAAACTGTAAAGAAATATCTTTGAAAAGAGAAGCTGCTGATGCGGGTTGATTTGCTCTGTGACTTACTGCTAAGCTGCAGCATTCTTGTTTGCTGCCTATGCAAGGCCGAAAGCTGCAGAAGGGCTGTGGGGGTTGGGCGGTGGGCATGGCGCCCAGGGCGTTTGAAGATTGTCTTTATGGGTTGCCCTGGGCTTCTTGGGGGGGGGGGGTCCAGATTGCTCCATCACCTCTCTATATACCTCAGTCACCTGCCACCTGGCCACTCAGCAAGGGTGTTCCTGGCCCAGGGCCTTTGCTGGGTCCCCAGAGTCCCTGGGGAAGCCCAGCATGCAGCTCCTGTTGGAGGCGCAAGATCGCACTTGGCTTTGTTTCCTGCCCATCGTATTATAAGCCACATGTTTCGTTTTGCCGCCACTGTCCCTTTGCATTGCTTCTTTCTTACAACATCTTTTTAAAGTAAAACTGTTAGACTTTCTATATTTCTAATAGGTCATACATTGCCTATTTTTCATACATCTGGTGCTGCCTTTTTGTAAAACCAATAATGACTTGGTTGAGCTTGAAAGAAAAAATGTCTGAGATGATAATCAAGTGGACAGAATTTTTATATGTACCATGTGAATTTTGGAAAACTGAAAAGTCCACGCACTCAATATCAGTGTTGGCTACTATTCTGTGGATAAGAGGGAATCCATTTAAGTGGTTGGAGGGAGTTTAGAAAAAGCCAATTTCTTTAAACCTTTACCAAAGCCCCATGCTATGTCTAGACAGTGGTAATTATTATTCAAGAACTGGAAGCATTTCAAGTAAGGGTCACTATAATTGCCTTTTGTGTGGCAGTAAAAAGAACATGAAGGTCAACCCCAGCCTAGGAAGGCAGAATTTTCCTTTTATTGCTTTAGAGAAAATGACTACAATTAGCATTATCAAAGTATGATTTCTCACTACTGAAATGTGTAGTTTTTAACCACAATTCAGATTTCCCACCCTATGATGGGTTTGTCTTTTTTTTTTTTTTTTAATAAATGTGTCCCTATCAGGCAGTACAAATATTGGTCTAGAGACTGGAAGTACAATGAGGAGAACAAGGGATTTGAGGCATTGCTGCAGATTTGAAGAATTCAAGGGAGCTGGGAGAAGAGACAGGATGAAGAATACCTTTGATCCTGGGACCTTGCCCTGGGTGGAATCCATTGAGGCCTCTTCATGAGCCCAGCAGCCCAGATCTGCCATAGAAACAGACTGGAGAAGCCCTGTCATGCAGGCAGTCTTGTTCTCAAGAGATTCACACCTTAAGAATACATTCTTGTCAGTTCAGAGTCACAATTCATAAACTCCCTCTCTCTTTATTTTTATAAAGCAACTCAAGTTTAAATTAGGCTGACTAAATTAGCCTTTGGTAACATAGGATCTCCCTGGTTTTCAAGGATGCAACAAAATCCAGAAACACATTCCCTTGCCTGGTGGAATGCCTTTGAAATACAAAACACTTATTTTCAGAGCTCCTATTTGGGGATGTGACTTGGCTATTTGTTACTGCCAGGTGGCTACCATGACGGTGGGATCACACCTAGACAAAGGCTCTTCTCCTCTCTCCAGATAATCATAGATTTAATAGACTTGAGAAATTTGTTCTGAATCAAAGAAAGATGAAATCCAACTTAAACCCAAGGAGCCCTACATGAGTTAGTGACAACCAGAATGTATCCATTTGCCATTGGTGCCAAATTAGTTGTCTGCCATGCACAAAAATCATGTGCTTGTTTAAAATCATGCCATCACCAAAAATGTGCATGGATTAACACACTGAGGGAGACACGTGTTCCTCAGTGAGACCAGAACTAACTCACATCCCCAGATAATAAGGAAAGCCTTTTTATTTTTTTTTTTTTAACGAAGGCAGTTACCAAGCAACAGAATAGACTAACTTGGACCTTCTTTCCTCTCTCAGCCACCACCCACACAATGCTCGTGGTAGGTAGGAATTGATAAACAGCCTAGTGACTGTGGGTGAGGCAGCCCCCCACCAGGGCCCAGCACCCCTCACAGCAGAGAGCTGGGCAAGTATCCAGTGCCTTTGCAAGGCATCAACTGGACCTTCTTGTGGCAGAGTTGGGTCAGGTATTGGTATGACTTTGGGAAGGAAGGGATGCCATAGGCCAGCCATCACCAGGACATCCTTTCAAGTGGGGCTCCCAGAGAGCAGGGAAGTACACAACCAGCCCTGGTGCTTTGGGCTGGTTTCAAACATATTCAGCCAAATCCATCAGCCTTCATGACCATTTGGCCCACAGACAATGGCAAGAGCAGAATTAGACCCTTTGGGATATCTTGCCCTAATGGACAAACTCATTTTGGCTACTAAGATGAAACCAACACCTTACCTGAACCCTCACTGTCTACCCTGGCCCAGCAATTTACACATCTTGGTTATCAGTGGCATTTGGCAGCCAAGGTGACTTGCTTTGAGGAATGCAGTAGAGTTCATAGGCACCATTGAGCAAGGTCAGTGGATGAGGATAACTGGTCCACCAAAGGGCCACAGAAGCAGAGTGGGGAGACAGTGGGCAGGCACTTCCCTGGCAGCCTCATATTATAAATTCCAGACTCTGGCACCCCAAACAAGCTCAGCTTCCTGGCTGAGAAGTTCTTTGTACTTTGCACAGTTCACACACACACACACACACCAATGTTTTTGTTACACACAAATGTCAGCGTGTGATTTTGGATGAATTTGACAGTGATGACAAACTATGATGCCTGTGTTTCTGAGTCTTTAAATAAAAATGAACATGGAGAGGTCTTTTGTCTTGATGATGGGAGCAGTGAGGTTGGGGCAGAAGCTGAGAGGGTCTGAGCAGAAATGCCCAAGTGGATAGGAGCATAACAGGGAAGGTGTCACCCTGCATCCCTCTGCTGGCCATTCCATTGGCTTACACCTCCACCACCTCAGAGAGCTTCCATGTGCAGAATGCAGGGCGGTGGGCCATTAAGGAGACCAGGGTTGTCCAGACAGCTATCTGCAACACATGCCGGAGATCCACTGGCTAGACAGTAAGTATTGAGCCACAGGCTGGTGGGTGTGCAGGACCTCTAGCTCCCCTCCAGTGGCTCATTTGCCTGGAAGGTAGAGTGACTTTCTGCAGATGACTCAACTTCCTATCTTGTGGGAAAGCATTTTGTGTTGGTGGTTATTCAAGTCCATCAATTCCAGAAGTGCCTAGAATTGGCCTCCAAGACCAGCATATTCATGGCCCTTCCCTTGTCTGTCTGGCCCTCAGAGTACCCAGGCTGTGGGGAGCTGTTCTCTGAAGCACAAGGAGAAAAGTGCCTAGAATCCACCAGCATGAGTGGCTTCAGGAGATCACTGACCTCTAGAAAAGTGGGCCTGTCCTAAATCAGCCAGATGGACCAATGCCTGGTAGAAGGCTGCCCCACCAGCCTAAAACATAACAGGGCACTTCCTGAAATAGGCTTTCACTGACTTCTTAGCCAAGACACCCACCTGTATTGACTATCACATATATACCTGAGCTGGAAGAAAGCTTAGCAAGGAGCCATTTTACTCTTCTATAAAAATTAAATGAATGTATATAAGCACAGGTTATGAGTGGGGTATACAGTGAGAGCCCAGCACTCTAATAAGGAAGTATATACTACACACTCACTTAACCCTCCCAACCCTTTCACTTTCAGTGAAAGATACTTTTATCCTCATTTTCTAGATGAGCAGTCAAGGTTAGAAGAGGTGAAGTAAATTGCTTCAGGTCAGATAGCTTATGAAACACTAAGACCCAGACTCAAGACTACTCCAACTCCAGAAGCTGGACCCTAAACCCTCTATACAAATAAAATGTCAACCATGAGAGCCTAAGAAGGGGCCATAGGACATGTAGGCAGTGCCCACCACAATTTGACAGGAAAGGGTGCCTGGCAGCAAAATGTGCAAGTCTTTGGGGGCAGGGATGCCCTGACTATAGAGGTGGATATGGCAACCTCACAGAGCCTGGTGCCATTTTACTTTCAAATCATGTAACCTCTTTCCATGCTCTGAATCCATGCTCACTGAGCAAATAGGACTATCTTCCCTTTGCTGGTTTAATACCCACAGGGAGAGTAGTGTTCTAATCAAGAAAGCTCAACATTCATCCTGCATAGTGGACATTCATCACCATCCACCAGTGAGCTGAACCTCTGGCTGGGGCCTCAGTCCCTGTGGATTTTATGAGGAGTCACATCTCTGCCTCTAACTTACAAGGTGGCATATCTACACTGGGGGAGCACTGGGTCTTCTTTCCCGGGGAGAAGCTCCATAGGCCAGCATTCATTTAAATGTCTGCATGAACTGGCACAGCCACTCTAGAAAACAGTGTGGAGCTTCCTCAAAAAAATTAAAAATAGATCTACCCTATGACCCAGCAATAGCATTGCTAGGAATTTACCCAAGGGACACAGGAGTGCTGATGCCTAGGGGCACGTGTACCCCAATGTTTATAACAACACTTTCAACAATAGCCAAATTATGGAAAGAGCCTAAATATCCATCAACTGATGAATGGATAAAGAAGTTGTGGTTATATATATATACTATATATATATATATAGTATATATATATAGTATATATATGGCATATATAATATGCCCACCATACATATTATATATATGTATATAATAAAGGTATATTGTATATCTTATATATACAATGGAATACTACTCGGCAATGAGAAAGAATGAAATATGGCCTTTTGTAGCAACATGGATGGAACTGGAAAGTGTTATGCAAAGTGAAATAAGTCATACAGAGAAAGACAGATACCATATGTTTTCACTCATATGTGGATCCTGAGAAACTTGACAGAATACCATGGGGGAGGGGAAGGGGGAAAAAAGAGAGGGAGGGAGGCAATTCATAAGAGACTCTTAAAGACTGAGAATAAACTGAGGGTTGATGGGGGGTGGGAAGGAGGGGAAGTGGGTGATGGGCATTGAGGAGGGCACCTGTTGGGATGAGCACTGGGTGTTGTATAGAAACCAATCTGACAATAAATTTCATATAAAAAATAAATGTCTGCATGAAGAGACATACTGGCTGCTGCAGAGCAAGCGATAGGGACTGAGCAGCCAGCCCTCAGCAGAGCTGCTAGGACAACACACAACTGGCCAGTAACAAGATGGGCTAATCTGGTAGAGGTGCCCAGAGTTGTGTGAAGATTCATGGGAGAGGAATCCAAGCCCCTTGGAGACCTCTCTGTGAATCTCTCCCTAAACTGTGCTTTTTAGAGGGTAGGGGAGGCCAGGGCCTGGCGCCTTTCCAAACGGAAGGACTGACATACTACTCAAAATCTTTTATTTACAACATCTCATTGAGGTATGATCCTTATTCCCATTTCATAGATGAAGAAATCAAGACTCTAAGAAATTATATTATTAGCTCTGAGTTAAATGAGTGGCAGAGCCAGGACTTCTGACATCCAATACTCTGACTCTTTCTTGAATGCAGCAGAAATTCTAAAAATGATGGTTGTAGCAGCCAACACTTTGCTATCAGGTGAGTGCTGCTATTGTACTATTTATAGATGGAGAATCAGAGGCAACACAAGGCCTGATGCCTGCTGTGAGACCACACACTAGGACATGGGGGAGCCATGGTTGAAACTGGCTTGAATGCTGGGAGAAGTCTGTGCTCTGTCCTATAGGTGTGGGAGTCATTGATGGTTATTGGTTACTCTAAACTGTGCCTAAGAAAACACACCCTAGGCCCATACTAGAGACAAGGAAGGACTAGAGCATCTCGAGGTCCCTTCTAATGCTGAGATAAGTGCTTCTCTCTTGCTTAGACCCAACATGCAGAGGCAGGACACAGCAACCCCTCATAAAGCTTGTGGTGCTCAGAAAAATGCTAAGACCTGAATCCCTTCTCCTTCAGGCCAGCTTCCACCACTGGCTTGGCCTCACAGACCCTGTCACCATCTTTATGGATCTTGTAATGATCCTTATTGATTTGAACATGTTAGGAGTTCTCATTTTCACTTGATATTGCCCTTGTAAGTGGTTATCTTAATCTCCCAAAGGAGGCCATGTTTGGCTGCCTACAAGGGAGTGCCTCTTGGGCTTGTGAGCTAGAGGTGTCCTGATTCAGGTCAAGATGTTGCCCCAACATCCAAGGCTGGCCCTGATATGCTGTGGTCTATCCCTCAGTGCCATTTTCTAGAACCAGAATTAGGCAATTTTTCATTTTTCCATGTTGCTGGTTGCCTGTGCTAGCCATTGGCTCCTCAGAACTAGTCCTGTGCTCTGACAGGCTACATCAAGATCAACTGGTATGCTGAGGATTAAATCCCTGACACCCAAAAATGTTGACAGACTGTCAGTCATTATTTGAAAATGTCAGAAAACCCACTGGAATAAATAAAAGGGAAATTCTTGACTCAAGTAACTGAAAAGCCAAGGGCAGCCATCTGGGATAAATGAAAGTAATGGGGGTTGTTCTGGTTGTTTTAATGACTAGGGAAACTTCCTTCATTTTGCTGGTGGGAACTGGGGATGGTGAACATCTTACAATGTGTAGAATTTCATGCCCAAAATACCAATCATATATCCATTAAGAAACTAGTTTAGGTATATTTTACTTCAGGTACAACTGGATCCAGGTTCTCATATGCTGTTCTTGGGTATCTCTTGGCTTTCTTGTCCTCCATGTTTACTCCCTTCTCAGCAGGCTCTCTCTACACCACCCTCAGGTTTGGGATTACTAATACCTTAGCCACTCTTGCAGAAAGAGAGCTTCTTATTCTCAGTGGCCCCAGACAAAAGCCTGGGCTTGACCCCACAGGTTCATTGTGGGCCCATGCTTATCTCCCTGACTCAGCCATTGTGAACAGAGGGCAGGAATTTGCTAACTGATGGGACCTGAGATAAAGGCTGTCCCTGAACTCTCACCCAGCCAAACCCCATGGATTAAAGATGGAGGCAAGAAGACACCCCTATAGTGCTGGTGGCAAAATTGAAGGAGATTGTGACTGGCCAACCCAAACCAGCAGGTGCCCACTCCACAGGGCTACATCTCTCCCAACCCCCAGGACACTGGCCCTAGAAACAGCCCAGCAAAATCTGAGAAAATGGACCATCAGAGGGCACCATATCTCTGAAGGTGAGATGTAAATACCAGATCTCAAGAAAGTACAATAGGAAATATCAACAGAGTTGGACATAAGTATGGACTAAAATTCTTAGTTTGGAGGAAGTCACGTCCTTCAATCCCCTAAAAAGTAGAACCAGATGCAGAAAGGAAGTGTCATGGAGGAAGTTCATCCATCTGTGTACCTTTGCTGGTTCCAGTTTTCATCCATCCATTCACTGGGACATGCATGTCAATGGAGCACTCACAGGTGCCAGGCTGCACCTCCAGCCTGAGGAAGGGTATATGAAGGATGGAGTTTACATTCTGAAGAGGAAGGCCAGCACTAAGGGAGTGACTAGAAACATGTAAATCCCTGTGCCTGAGAACAGGCATTGTTAGCACATGTCAGAGGGATCCAGCACACTCAAGGATGAGATTCAAGCTGCTTCCTGTCTGCAGATTCTTGGCAAGAATGAGCAATGCCAAGATAGCCAGGAAGGAGCTCCCTACTGCCTGTAAAAGGGGTAAGCACATTTCTGCCAACAGAAATCTGAGGATGTGGCCCATTTTGTCACAGCCATTTCAGGACATTTGCTCTACATATGTGCCCCTACTCTCCATCCCTCCCACTTGTACTCATTTTTTCAATGGCTGTTTCCTAAGATTCCTTGTGCCAGGCACCAGCATCACAGAGAAGAATGGAGGCAAGACAATCCTGCGCAAGATGCCAAGCATCCCTGGAATTTCTGCCTGGTGGAGCCCTGGTGCGTCAGTCAGAAAATACTGTTTGGTACTATGGAAACAGTGAACAAACCCACGATGCCTGTGTTAATTTGCTAGGGCTGCCATACAGAGTACTGCAGAGTGGGTGGCTTACACATTTATTTCCTTACCATTCTGGAGGCTGGAGGTCTTAGGTGTCAGCAGGGTGGTTTCTCCTGTGACCTCTCTCCTTGGCTTGTAGATGGCCACCTTCTCCCTGTGCCTTCACATGGTCTTCCTCTGTGTGTGTGTATGTCCAAATTTCCTCTTTTTATAAGGACACAGTCATATTGGAGTATGGCCCACCCTCACAAACTCATTTTAATTACCTCTTTAAGGATTCTGTCTCCCACATGAATTTGGGAGGGGGGACACAACTCAGCCTGTAACAGTGCCTATGCTCATGGAGATCATGTTGTTATGAAATAGTCAAAATTAAACAATTAGGCAATAGACAAAAAATTATAAGTAAGCTCTGTACAAAGTACAGAGGGATCACAAGGAGAAGTGCATCTAGTTGCAGGGGGAGCAGCATGGCAGGTGTCTTTTAGAGAGAGGGAAGACTGTTCAGGTGGTTGGCCAGCATATACAAGTACCCAGAGGTGCAGGAAAGAGCTTAGCTAAGCTGTGGGGAGGGGAGGAGAGAGAGACGAGTGAGGCAGGAGAGAGGAGAGGAGTGGGGGGCAGAGGAGGGACTGAGATGAGAATGGGCAGGCAAGCAGAGGTGAGCCTTCTAGGCCAAAGGCAAGATTACCCCCTTTGAAGAGTTGTAAGGAGTGTGGCATAATCATATCTGTGCTTTAAAGCTCCCTCTGTGGGCAAGGTAGTGAGTGGATCATATGAATGTGGGGAACGCAGGGAAGAAGCTACAGCAAAGTTCCAGGAAAGAGGTGGTGGTGTCCTTGCATAGGGTGGAGGCAATGACATAGAAACGGGCAAACCAGAAGGGCCTCTTGAATAAGCTGAGCCATGGTGGAGGCCAAGGAGGAAGGAGGATGTCCATATGTTCCAGAAGGAGACCATTCTGAGGTAACTCTTCTATTTGCAGTTCTTTACAAGACTGTGAAGAAAACCAGTGGAGGTGGCAGGGGTGGGGGATGGTGGGGAGAGAAGGGAGGATGCCTGGGAAGCTTCCCAACTAATGGGCCTATGTATTAGTCAAAGAAACAAAGCCAGCAGGGTATATATAGACATATAAGGGGAGGTTTATTACAGGAATTGGCTCACACAATTATGGAGGCTGAGAAGTCCTGTGATCTGCTGTCTGCAAGTTGGAAAACCAGGAAAGTCTGTGGTGTAATTCAGCCTGAGTCTGATGGCCTGAGAACCAGGAGCTCCAGTGTCTGAGGGCAAGAGAAGATAAATGTCCAGGTCAAGAAGAAAGAGAATTCACGCTTTCTTTGCCTCTTTGTTCTCTTCAATCTCAACAGATTGGATGACACCCACCCACACTGGTGAGAGTACATCTACTTTACTCATCTACTGATTCAAATGCTAATCTCTTCCAGAAACACCCTCACAGACACAACCAGAAATAAGATTTTATCAGCTATTTGGGCATCCTTTCACCCGGTCGAGGTGACACATGACATTAATCATCCCAGCTATCATAGTCCATCAGTATCCCCTGGTTAGCAGCCCCAAGGGGCCCAAACACCAGGGAGGGCGTTTGCTGAAATGAGAGGCCAGACTCCATCCTGCAGCCTCTGCCTCTCACCTGCGCCTCATCTGGGTCATGCTTTGGCTCAGATGCCGATGGTGATCCGAGGCTTCATTGCTATTCCTGGCCAGGACAGAGGCTCTGACTTCCCACAGCCCCTTCTGAGCAAAGCAGCTAGCAAAGCATACACAGTGGTCGCACTGCTGCGTGCCATGTGACACCTCTCACCAACCCAACCCCAGCCCGTCTGACCGGGAGCTGGGCCCTTCTGGCAATAGCAGGGGCCAAAGTTCTGTCCACAGACAAGCCAAGCAGGTGCTCAATACTTGCAAACCACCAAGAAGTTTCCCTCCGGGGGACACTGAATGCAAGACAGAGGGAGATGGTGGCCGTCAGAGAAGCACACAAGAACAAAGGTGGAGAAAGTTTTGACGCAGTGGTGTGGACACCTGGGTCCTAGAATTCTGTGTCCTCATCCGTGACAGTGAGTGCATATGAAGTACAAGTGCTTGCTCAGCTGGGCCCACACATAGTGCTTTCGACACATTTTCTCACTTTTGTCCCCACGTCAGCCTTATGTGGCAAGAACTTTTACATGACCGTTTCACAGATGGGAAAACTGAGGCAGAGAGCAAACAACTCTGTTGAGGCTGTGGCAAAGCAGTGCTGCTGTGGTTCAAACCCGGGCAGTCTGGCTCCAAAGACCACATTCTAAACCCAGGGAGACCTGGCTGAGTGGCAGTTGACAGCCTTCCCATCTGACTTCCCATGTACTGTAACAACACACAAGCATTAACTGGAGACCTTCACATGTGTCTCTTTGCTTTCTGAAGCCTGACTCGGGGCTGGAGAATGATGTCCCCCACAGCCACAGTGGGCTTTCAGCTGTCCCTCTGCGGTCTCTGGTGTCAGAGCCCCAAATGACCCATGGGTCATGGGCCCCCACTTGGGTGGCATTGAAAATCCCTCCCCACTGCAGGTGTGCCTCTGTTCGGGCCCACAGGCTGGTGCTTAGTGGCCTGGGAGTGGTATCCTTACAACCAGCCTGAGAGAAACGGCTCCCCATGCCTAAAGAAGTTCAGGCCAGCCACCGCTCTGCTGGGGCTCAGGACTGACACAAGGCTAAGGCACCCACATGGAAGTAGGGCCCTTAGGGGAGAGAAGACAGAAGTGAGGAAGGCTGGGGGCCAGGGGCCCAGTTCTAGACCCACATCTGCCTCCACTGGCTTTGTGACTCTGGGTGAGGCTGGGGCCAGGACTCCTCATTGGCTGTTTGTCTTTTGTCGAATTGACCATCCTAATTGCCACTTTGTATGTGGATGCCTGCTTCCCTTCACCTCAGATAAGGAGAGTGGCCAGATTCATATATGCTGGAAGAATGCCCTGCTCACAGCATTTCTGCCCTACTGTCAGGCTAGCGCAAGGCACAGTCATCCCATCATCGCCTTGGAGACCAGAGTGAGGCCCTGGAGGTGAGCAGCTGTCTGCAGAGGTGGGCCCTCCACCCTCCTCCAAGAAGCCCACCCTGCTTTCTTCCGTCAAAGAGCCTGGAAGACTCCCGTTGGCTCCTACTTCATACTTGTACCCTGTCACTCCATCGGATGCCCTGAGGGAGCACTGGGCTCCAGCTGCTCTTCAGAGCACACTCTTCAGAGCACACAGCCCACATGGACACTGGCTGTCCATCTGCATGTCAGTACTCTGTCTAGAAAGCAGGACCACATCCCAAGTCAGTCAGCCCAGCTAAGGGGTGACACGGGAGAGAGAAGCAGAGGTTGAACCCTCATCCCCTTAGGTCTTGGCTTTCCACGCAGAGGTCTTGTGACCACTTGTGCCATAGAACACTAGGTATGAGGTTCCCCGAGGCTTCCAGGGAAGGCCTTGCTGAGGGCATAGGTCAGGTTTTGGGTCTCCAGGTGCCAAGGGCAAAAGAAGAAGTAGGCCTATTCTAGGCAACACAGCCTCAGTCTGAGGCTGATTTATGAACTAGTGCCCATGGCCACTTTGGCCTTACTGCTGCCAAGCCCTGCAGAAACAGAGAGGATGCCTTCTGCGCATCCCCACCTCCTGGCTGTGTGAGAGCCCGTGCCCACCCTGTGCCTCCAGAAAGCCCCATCTCCTATGATAATAAAGTGGGGTGATGTGAGTCTCAACATACGGACCGGTTCTAGGTGGAGTTGCCCTGCCTTCCTTCAGTCTGCTCTGCTCATTTGGCTCTGTGAGGTGCCCCCCTTGTTCTGGAAACTCTCTCTCCCTTTGGCTCTGGCTGTGAAACTCTCTGCCAAGGGTCCCTGGGTTCCCCTAGCTCCTCTCTCCCTGTTGTATTCATCATGGCCTTGTGTGCTTTTGCTATCTGAAGGGCTCCTGTGACTAAGGGGCTCTCACACTTGTCCCCTCTTCTGAACCTCACTGCAGGATCTGACTGCTGGCAGGACATGTCCTCTCTCCATGGCACAGGCACCCTGCACAACCCAGTCTCAGGTAGTGGGGTCAAGGCAGGGTCCAGGGGCTGCCCTCCACACATCCTTCCTCCTCGTCCTAAAGTCCAGCCAATCTCCACGTTCTGCTGGCACTTATGCCTTCTAACCCACAGCCGCCACTCCCACCAGGCATACACAGCATGGTGTGGGGTCAGGGCACTGTGCCTGGTCTCTAAGGATTTTTTGTATCACCCCTGCACAGCCTTTCTCCTGGTCTGTTACAATCACCCTACCAGGTCTCCTTATCCTCTGCTGTGTGTCTCTTTATCTCCATGTCAAGTGTTTTCTGAGAATCCTTGACTGTAGGGCTGTGCTGAGGTGAGGCAGGAGTAGGTGTGCTGGGCCATGTGTGAGTATGCAGAGGTCGATTGAGAGATATTGAGGAGCCAGCCCTGCAGGAAGTGGTGAGCAAGGTGGACACCTAGGGATCCTTCAGGCTCACACTCTCTGACTCTCCAGCTCCCAAGGTGTGCCTCTCTCTGAGGACATGAACCCATGGATGCCCCTGAGACCCACCTATTGACAAGACCCCTGCCCGTCCCACCCTTGTCTCTTTTCCTCAGCAACCAGGGTGGCTGTCCGCTTCTTGAAAGCTAAATAGTCCTCTGGGCCTCATCTTGCATCCTCTAGGTCTACCACTTACTGCAGCCATTGCCATGGCAACCAGCTTTGGTGATGCCACCAGGCTGTGCCTCCCATTGGCTGCACCTCTGTGTCCAGAAGTTTTTCTGTCACCCCAGTAAGGGAGCCTAGAGGCCACTTAATGCACAGAAAACTAGAGGTGGAAGGGGACATTTGGACAGATGTCCCATGGAAACTCCCTTTCTGGGAGACGCTTCTGAGACATCCCTCTTCCCCTGGCCGGCTGTCTGTGTCTTCCACTCTTTTTCCCTTGAGTTACTGCCCAAAAGAAAGCAGTAACTTTCTTACACCATTGCCCCATCTCAGAACGAAGCCTTATTTTGTTTACATCTTCCCAACACACACACACACACACACACACACAGCCCTATCTCCTTTCACCACTCCTGTATTAGATGAAGATTAGCAGAAAGAGGATCATGTAGTAGGAGGAGAGGCAGGGCAACCATGGAGGTTATAGTCTGTGCCCCTCCCCTGCCCAGGGCCAGCCCAGAGCTGCAAAGGATGTGGTTGGAGGTATAGGGAAGGAGGCATCGTTAGCAGATCAAGCCTGCACTCACAGCCCATCTTGTGGTCACTTCCTCCCCATCCCGGGTGCCCAAGAATGCCTGGATGCTGGCAGCCCATCTGAGGCCCTGGCAGCCTCAGGGCTGGTGGGCCTGCCTATCCCAGGATATCTTTGTCCCCCCGTCAGAGTTCTCAGCTCTACCTGGAAAAAGAACAAGAAAAGGGCCTTCAAATAGACATGTCCCCATGTCCCTCAGGAAGGCAGCCAGCCCGGTTTCTGTCTCCTCCATCAAATACTTTCAGGGCTCTGAGATTTGGTTTGAAACTTAAACTCTGCATCAAGCTCCCTGGGCTAGATTCTGAGCTTATGTAACTCCCTGGGAATTCCCATGTATTGGGCTGGCTCTTCCTAGAATCTTATTATGATTCATAACTTGGTTCCAGATGCAGAGCCTCAATGCAGCTCTGAGCTGGTAAGTACGGAGCATCTGCCTTGGACTCAGAGAGTCATGTTATAAAGCACCAACCAGAGCTATTAAGAAGAGGTAGCTCTGGGGGTGTCAGCTGCCCACAGCTGCCCATCCATCCCTGCCACCCCCAATTTCAGTGAATTAAGACTTGAAAACAGCTCTGACCTCCTTGGTGAAAGGCCAACACTCAGGGAACTATAATGATTACGTTCAGGACAAATGCCTATGTCTGGAGACCAGCCTGTATCCAGGCCAGCCAGGTAGCTGGGGGGGAGGTGCAGGTCACAGGACCTGTCCTTCAAGGTGGGCCTTTCCCCATGATGTACAGCTCCCTCTACCCACAGGCCTTGGACATTGAACATACTTCATACTTCCCATCCAGGCCCAGAATCTGCAGAGTGGACAAGCCAGAGTGGACAAGCATGGGCATCCCACAGTGGACTTGTGCGTGGTCACAGCAGGACTGGCACTTTCTTCCCCACACTTTCCACTTCTGGTCACCATGGGAACAATTGGCATCCAGAAGTCCTCTTGCAGTTTTGCTGCATTGTGTGAAGTTGCAATGCAGGCCATGGGCCTGTGGGAAGAGGAGGTCTACTCCCACCCTGAGCCCTAGGCAGCCTGAACCCTGCTGCTTGCAGAAATGCTGCTGTAACCTCCTCAGCTGACCTCCTCCTCTCCAGTCTTGTGACAAGGCACCACCTTTCCTCCCCAGTTCCCACTTCCCCTCCCTCTTACATACACCTTCTCCCAGAGAGACCCAGGATGTAGATCTGACCACTTCTGGGCAGTTCCCGCACCCAGTGCTCTGCCTGGTGGCAGAATGTGAGTCCAAGGATGACGTGCACCCTGTAAATCACCTGTAGCCTCCAAGACTGAATGCCTGTGCCCCTGGGCTAGGATCTGTGCTCAGCCTTGGCATTTGGCTCAGTGTGGTGGCTTGAGGCAGGAGATGTTCTCTAAGTTTAGGAAGCAGCCTTCATGGAAACTCGGCAGCATCTACCAGCCAGTGACTGTGAGCTTGGCACAAACTGTGACCGCATACTGTATGCCTCAGACCATTTAAATGTAGAATTAAAGATTTGGAGGCAGCAGCTGAGAGAAGGGGGCTGATGCAGTCAGCAGGCACAGGGAAAATGCTGGGGCCTCCTCTGTGGGTGTGGAGTGGGGATTCACACTGCCCACTGCTAACTGCCTGCACTTGGTGAGCTGCCACGCCCTCGCCAGCAAGCCCAAGTGGAGATGACCACTCCCGGGATGACAGGAGCAACTAGCAGCATGGCACAGCCTTCCCATCCTCTCCCGCAGTGCTGATCTCATGCCCACATCCTCACTGTGGGACTTGGGAAGGCCGGAGTCCCCCAAGAGGCCCACATTCCCAGCACCTCCATGTGGCCATTGGCAGCAGAGACATTCCTACTCAGGGCAAGGTATACTTTGGTTAATCCACCTGTTCACGCTCCACATCCTCAGCTCCAAGATCTCTAGCTGAATGGAATAATTCTGATTTACAGACCTCCCCTAAGGCTCACAGACGTGGGAGCAATCATCTGAGCCAGGCTGCAGGTGGCCTCCCTGCTTCCCACTGGACACCTCCTCCTCCCCTGCAGAGGGTGACAAGCATCTTGGGATGCAGACTCTGGGCCACAGGCTGCTGATCCCACTTGGCCTCCCAGCATCCCTATCATGCAGGGGCTCCCAGCCTGCATGGTCTGGCCTTCAGAGCTCACTTCACAGGTGTTTCCTAGGTTAGAGTGAGGTTCAAGTGCTGAGTCCCTACTGACAATGAGATCTCAGGTCATAGGTTGTTCATCTAGAAAACATGGATACGGCAGATACAGCAGACCTATTCTTAGGTTTAAGGATGAAGTGGAACAATCTTTGCAAAGTGCCTCATGCAGGAGAGGCCTCCCAGGCCCTTCTGATTCTTCTCAGAACAAGGACCATGGAACCCCCCGTTGGGGCTGAACAGAAATTCAGGCCTAGAACAGAAACTCATCAGATGTGAAGAATTAGGCTCACAGGGTCTGGCCGCTGTGTGCACAGAGACCCTGGCCCCTCCTTAGGAGAGAAGATGCCTGATGTCTGCATCTGGGCGCGGCAGCCTGCAGCTTGTATCTACTGCTTGGTCGCCCAAGGGCCCGCCCCCAAGACAGCTCAGGGATAAGGCTTTCATTACCACATCAAGGCAGCAGCAATGAGGCGAAGCTGTCCTGCAAGTGAAAACCATGGCTGGCCCCTACAGGAGCCCCCAAGCTTCGAAAGAGGGCAGGGAGTATGAGGCACAGCTAACAGCAGCGCAAGAGCTGGCTCACAGCTCACCAGTAAATAATGCAAATTTCCTTGTCTCCTGCCTTCAGATGAAGATCTCCTCAACAATGGTTGCATTTTCCAAAACATACAGTCCAATTATTTTCACATAACTTTTTGCAGTGCAAAAAATAGTTCACCATTTCTCCTCTTCAGTCAAAATGGATGCTGGTTGCTATGGGTGGTGTGGGCAGCATGCCCACCCCCCACCTCCAAGTGTTTGGCTTCAACTTAATGAGTGGAAGCCTGGCCCCTGACATTCATGATTCAGTGAATAGTGGTGGCAGACACCACTGAGCTGACTTCCCCAGCAAGGACCTTCCAGGAATGCCAGCCCTACCCCTGGCCTCTCAGGCCCAGATCCAGCCAGAATCACTTTGCCTTGCTTTGGAAAGGGTGACTGACCCTCATATGCAAAGAGCTGCAGAGGCCCCAATGATCCCACCCTTCCTCTGGAAGCTGGTGCCCCTGCAGCCCACCTCCCCTGCCCAGGCTTACCCAGTCCACCCTGCCCCAGAAGTTATCTGTGTCCCCTTTTGTTTCTCTGCCTGCCACCCTCTTCAGCAGGGGAACACCCAGTGCCTGGAATATAGTTCATGCTTAGTAAAAGCTTGATAGGCTCACTGATTATCAATAGGTTGATCTGAGGCCTTATAGGGACCTCTGCTGGAATATTTTTCCTCACATCTTCAGTGTTACCTCAACAAGGAAGGCCAGACAGGTCAATGGAAACTGAAAACCCACAGGTTTGGTGCCCACAATGTGGAGGTTCTGGCCATTTGCTCTTTTGAAGTGCATTAGAGGGTTTGGAGGAGGCAGGCTTCGACAGGTCTGTGGCTCTACTCCTGCTCCAGCCCCACCTGTGGGCTGTAAGGGAGGTGTGATCCACAGTACCCTTGGGACCTGGGACTTGTCTGCTCACTCACTGATTTTGCACCGTGCCATACACTGGAATCACATGGAAGCTTCCCAAGGTCCCAACACTGGTTCCTTGCCTGAGCTTCTAAAACAAGGGGTCTGAGGTGGAAGCATCCCAGATGACCTAATGTGCAACTCAGGTTGACACTCACTGCATACATACAGCAGCTCCAGGGACAGATTCACAAATGCTCCACACAAATTGTACCATGTCTGGAGTGAACTCATGGGGCAGGTCTCAGATTCTTTGGGGCAGTTGCATGGTTGCAGCTCCACAATCTGTGAATGCTGGCTGAGCATTCCTTCTCCTAAGGGAATGCTTCCCTTCTCCTAAGGGAAGTTGAGGAAGACTGGATCAAAGGACACTGGCACTGGGTCTCATGCTATAACTTCAGAGAGGCAAATGCAGTTAAAAATGGAGTGGACTGATGCACTGAGGTCCTGCTGTCAAGGGGCTGCTCCACTGAGCTGTGCCTGGTCTATGACCATGTTCTCAACCCAACAGTTTGTGTCTCTAATTGGCCTCATCAGAGTCCCTAACAAATAACCCCCAGGATAGAAAAAAATGTGGCAGTGTGGAGGTTCCTCAAAAAATTAAAAATAGACCTACCCTATGACCCAGCAATAGCACTGCTAGGAATTTACCCAAGAAATACAGGAGTACTGATGCATAGGGGCACTTGTACCCCAATGTTTATAGCAGCACTCTCAACAATAGCCAAATTATGGAAAGAGCCTAAATGTCCATCAACTGATGAATGGATAAAGAAATTGTGGTTTATATACACAATGGAGTACTATGTGACAATGAGAAAGAATGAAATATGGCCCTTTGTAGGAACATGGATGGAACTGGAGAATGTTATGCTAAGTGAAATAAGCCATACAGAGAAAGATACCATATATGTTCACTCTTATGTGGATCCTGAGAAACTTAACAGAAACCCATGGGGGAAGGTAAGGAAAAAAAAAAAAAGAGGTTAGAGTGGGAGAGAGCCAAAGCATAAGAGACTCTTAAAAACTGAGGGTTGATGGGGGGTGGGAGGGAGGGGAGGGTGGGTGATGGGTATTGAGGAGGGCACCTTTTGGGATGAGCACTGGGTGTTGTATGGAAACCAATTTGACAATAAACCATATATCGAAAAAAAAGAAAAAATATGGCAATTGTGTTATTTTTCTAGTTTCAATCTATCTAGTACATATCTGTTTCTAACCCTGATACAAGAACTGCATACAAAGCTATTTCTCCTGATAAATAATATAACCCTAGAGGGAGGTGAGCATTTACTATCCTCCCCTTTTTAGCATTACACATGATCTTAGCTGTCAATGACTGAGCACTGAGCATATTACCAGTGATCTCATTTAATTTTATTAGCTCCCTGCACACAAGCACTCTTGTACTGTTTTACTGATGGGAAAGTGGAGGAGCAGGGAGGCCAGGCACCTTCTCAGATGCCTCACAATCAATGGTCAGCTGAGCTGAGAGTCAGACCCTCTGTGTGGCCTCCGGAACCCATGCATTCAGACCCACAAACCTACAGAATGCATCTGTAGTTTGTCCACTCTGAGAGGAAAGGCATCTGCTTTAAGAGTCATCACTGTATGGTTTCTGATGGGAATTCTCATGATTAACATTAGTAAGTGAAATTGTATGTCAAGCAAATACACTGAATTTAAATCTGCCTCTGAACTTTGCTTACATTTAAAAAATGCATTCTTAGGATGCCTGGGTGTCTCGGTTAAGCATCCAACTTCCTCTCAAGTCTCATGATCTCATGGTTTACAAGTTTGAGCCCAAACCCGGCTCTCTGCTGTCAGCACAGAGTCCGCTTCGGATCCTCTGTCTCCCTCTTTCTCTGCCCTTCCCCTGTGCTCTCCCTCTCTCTATCTCTCAAAAATAAAAATAAAACATTAAAGGGGTGCCTGTGTGGCTCAGTCTGCTGAATGTCCGACTTTGGCTCAGGTCATGATCTCACGGTTCGTGAGTATGAGTCCCGAGTCAGGCTCTGTGCTGACAGCTCAGAGCCTGGAGCCTACTTCGGATTCTGTGTCTCCCTCTCTCTCTCTGCCCCTCCCCTGCTCATGCTCTGTCTCTCCCTCTCTCTCAAAAATAAACATTAAAAAAGTAAAAAAGTAAAAATAAACATAAAAAATGAAAAAATAAAAATAAAACATTAAAAAAATTAAAAATGACTCTCACAGAGAGTGTTTTGTGTTCCAGTACATATATGTTACTCCACAATTCACCCAAACTTTTATTTGATCACTGACACATGCATTATTCCTACTGTTAAAAGAACAATCCAGGCACAAGGGAGGGCCCAGGACAGGAGACACCTCCCTAGTTCCTCCACAGCTCAGCACCAAATGAGGCCCTCCAGTGGTTGGGGAGATTGAACTGGTCTCCAAGATCACTTTTGATCCCAAAATGCTATATTTGCACCCCTTTCTAAAAAAGAACAGATATGCCTTTCTCCTCCAGCCATTCAAGATGCTGAAAGAAAAGAAGGCTAAGGGGAAGAAGGTGGCCATGGGCCCTGCTGTCATGAAGAAGCAGGAGGCCAAAAAGGTGGTTGGTTAACCCCCTGTCTGACAAAAGACCCAAGAATTTTGGCATCGATGGGGGACCTCCAGCCTAAAAGGGACCTGACCTGCCTTGTCACATGGCCCACTACATTCGGCTGTACGGCAAAGGGCTATTCTGTATAAATGTCTAAAAGTGCCTCTCACGATTAACCAGTTCATCCAGGCCCTGAACCTCCAAACAGTTACTCAACTGCTTCAGCTGGCCCATAGATACAGACCAGAGAAAAAGCAAGGGAAGAAGCAGAGATTGTTGGCCCAGACTGAGAAGAAAGCTGATGGCAAAGAAGATGTCCCCACTAAGAAAACACCTGTCCTTCAAGCAAGGGTTAATACTGTCACCACTTTGATGGAAAATAGAAAGGCTCAGCTTCCTAGGTAGTGATTACACATGATGTGGATCCCACGGAGCTGGCTGTCTTCCTGCATGCCCTCTGTGGTAATATAGGGGTCCCTACTGCATTATCAAAGGGAAGGCCAGGCTGTGCATCTGGTCCACAGGAAGATCTACACCACTGTCACCTTCACACAGGCTAACTCAGAAGACAAGGGAGTTCTGGCTAAGCTGGTGGAAGCTTAGAACCAATTACAAAGACACACATGATGAGATCTGCCATTACTGGGGAGGCAACATCCTGGGTCCAAATTGGTGGCTCACATCACCAAGTTAGAAAAGGCATGGGCTAAAGAACTGGCCACCAAACTGGGCTAAGTGGAAGCTGTTGAATTTTCTACACATAAAAGTAATATAAAGTTATCCTACAGCTAGTGCCAAATATAAAACAACAGACATGTATTAAAAATGTATTTATCACATTTTCATGGATGTCACCCAGTGAGTTATTTCATTGACGGTTGTCCCAGAACCCTGATAGGCAGAAAGCAACCAGGTGTTCTGCACATTTTTGTTGAAGGTACAAGGGTGTTGCTCTCTTACTGCTGCTGTCTGCTTCAGTAGCCCAGGCCAGGGCACTAATTGTGCAACTTAATTCTAATAGATGGTCCAAGTCTGCAGGTGAGAGGAGGGGATGGGCCTGTCTCCAAGCCCAGCAAGACCAGGCATGGGAAATTGGATGGTACGGAGTATTCAGGGAAGCTCCGTCCCTCTGTCCTTCATCTAGAGGCCCCTTTTGAAAACCAGTTTCCACTGACCTGAAGGGGAAAGGGAAGTAGTCTAGTGTAGGAGCTGAATTCCTCCACATGCCTGGGGTTTCAAAGTACATTGAAATACTTGAGTGAGGACATGGGAAATTTGGATTCCAGGACCCCCTGGGCTTAGGAAGAGCCCTACATTTAGGTTCTCTGTGTTGGGTGGCTTGGAGTTGGGGCCTTGAGACTCAAGATACCATTTCAGGCCAGCAGGTGGTGGCTGGTGGCTGTCCCATGGGGAGAGAGGGGATGGCTGGCAGCAGCCTGGGACAGAGCCAATCTGTGGCACAGGAGGGAGAAGAGAGCAGGATGGGACAGTTCCCCCTCGAGGGCATCATTTGCTTCTCACAGAAGAGTCTCTAAATGTCTTCTTTCCCAAGACAAGTCAAACATTGTCACATTATTATAATATTAGTTATAGTTAGTTATGAAATTAGACATCAGTTAGTCAAGGAACACATCTCTCTGCTTTCTGACTGCTCATAAGGACAAAATCTTTCTGAATGAGACGGGAGAAGCACATTTGAAAGCAAGTCAGAGACAATGCCTTCTGCAGCTGTGGGCGCATGAGAACCCACAGCCCATGGAGAAGCGGGGCTGGGAAGGGACTCCAGCCCTGCACTTGCGTCAGCCTCCTGGGTCAGCAGTCCTCATTGGGAACGTTTGTGGGAGCTGTCTGCTGCTGCTGTCAGGCCATCGGGCAGACCAGAGGTGGATGACTCACTTGCACCTGGCTAATGTGGCAAGTGTTCTCTCTGCCTCCAGTTCCAAGAAGAGAGGGTGTGTCAGAGCACCCATGGTCCTATCTCCCATTGTCTCACACTGATGAGGGAGGACATTCCTGCTCCAGCTTCCTGTGGGGTCTTTCCCCAGTTCAATCTGTCACCAGCAAGATCTGCCCTGGGTGAGCCGCTGGGGGAGGTAGGCCCACGGACCCTGAAACAAGACCCATGCCTACATGGATGGACCTACAAGGACAGCTATGACAGGGCACCTGGCACCTGTCCTCGGGGCCTTTGCAGTCCTGGTGGGAAACTGTGGGAGGTGAAGGTCATGTGGCATGGTGTCCCTTCTTTCAGGGAGGATGGAGATGGCATAAGAAGGGCAACACGAGGGGTACCTGGGTTGAGCATCTGACTTTGGCTCAGGTCACGATCTCATGTTTTGTGGGTTCAAGCCCCATGGCAGGCTCTGTTCTGACAGCTCAGAGCCTGGAGCCTGCTTCGGATTCTGTCTCCCTTTCCACCCCTCCCCCACGAGTGCTCTGTCTCTCTCTCTTTCTCTCTCTCCCTCTGTCAAAAATAAAGAAAAAAGAGCAATATGAGTGACAAGCTGGCCATGTGGGGCTCAGAGAGTGGAGTGTGCTGCTCTGGACACACTGAGTGAAGAAGGCTGGCCAAGGAGAACGAGCCCATCAGGTGTCTTAGCAGCCCTGTGTGCAAATCTGGCCCCTATGCCTTTCACCAGGGCAGTTCCCTCAGTGCTGAGTCTGTCTCTTCTCATCTATAGAATGAAGACAGAAACAATGTGTGTGCTGTGCCCAGCACAGGGTGGATGGCACCAAATATCACCATCCATGGAGTTTCCCTGTGAACACTTATCAAGAGCTGCCAGTGCCACAGGCACAAGCCACTGAGGCTTTCCAGCTGAGGAGAGACATGATCAGGCCAGAATGGACAGGACTCCTTTGAATTTGTAACTGAGGAGGCTGCCAGGGTATCCAGGGATGAGTAAGAGATTCCTGTCCCCCCAGCAGGATGTCCCCACCACCCCAGGGTTCCCAGCCTCATTTACCCACCCAGACGGTCCCCCTGTGCATCCATGCCTGGGTCCGTGGTCCCACAATGTTTCTGGGGGTAGAGACACATTTATTAATCTTTCTCAGCCCTGCCTCAGTGCCGTCACAGAGTAGGCTCAGTAACCCTGCACTGCTCTAGGAAGGCCAGCCGGGCAGGCAGATGAAAAGGTGCTACAATGGGCCCGCCCCTGGGGATGGGCAGCCTCACAGGGAGAAAACCCATTCAGGTGAAAACAAGGTTTTCTAGAGGAGAGGACACCCATGGGAATCAGGGAGGAGGTGTTCTCCAGACCTCAGAGGTGGCCTACAGTTCCAGTGTCCCAGTGCACATCCTTGTTTTAGGGACCCTGAGAGCCAGGCACCTACAAGACAGCCCTGAGCAGAACCAAGAAATCAGACGGGGACCCTTCGGAAGTGCCCAGTGGGGTTCACATCTGGGGAAGGAGGCAAAGGCTGGCTTGCTGCATAACTGGGGGTGGAGCTCCTGCCACAGTTTCAGTCCTCTGAGCAAGGCTATGGGAAAAAAGGGGTAAGGGACAGGCTAGCTCAGCCATTGGGACCACCATGGGCTCACAGCCTGGCTGGAACTCTGGTGTCATCCTGACTCTGGTATGGATTGTGACACAGGGCTGGGTGGGGCAGGCTAAAGAGGCTGGGAAGAGGTAGGGTCTGATCCTGCAGGTGGAGGAAATGAGCATAGCATGGGAGCCACTGCAAAGGGCAACTGGCAGCAGGGAAGGTGGAGACAGACAAAAGCCTCAAGCAAAGTGAAGTTAAGGAAGCTCATTAAGAATCACTTTGTTGGTGTTGTGGTGGTGGTGGTGGTGGTGGTTGGTGGTTTTGTGTGTGTTTAAAATTTTTTTATGTTTATTTATTTTTGAGAGAGAGAGAGAGAGAGAGTGTGAACAGGGGCGGGGAAGAGAGAGGGAGACTCAGAATCCAAAGCATGCTCCAGACTCTGAGCTGTCAGCACAAAGCCAGACTCTGGGCTCAAGCCAAAGTCCAATGCTCAATCTAGTGAGCCACCCAGGCGCCCCTGTTTTTTTGTTTGTTTGTTTAAGGAGGAGAAGAGAGATAGCCAGCGAAAGAGTTATATCTCAAATACATAAAGAAATCTCAACACTCAAGAATGAGAAACAAAAAATTCCATTAGAAAATGGTCAAAAGGATAGGTATTAACTCTTCTTTAAATGTCTAATAGAATTCCCCAGGGAAGCCATCTGATCTAGGACTGTTATTTGTTAGGAAATTTTTGATAACTGATTCAATTTCTTCACTAGTTATGGGTCTGTTCAAATTTTCTATTTCTTCTCACTTGAGTTTTGGTAGGGCATGGGTGCTTAAGAATTTGTTCATTTCTTCCAGGTTGTCCAGTTTGTTGGCATTTAAGAATTTGTTCATTTCTTCCACGTTGTCCAGTTTGTTGGCATATAATTTTTCATAGTATTCCCTGATAATTGCTTGTATTTCTAAGGGATTGGTTGTAATAAAGCCATTTTCATTCATGATTTTATCTATTTGGGTCCTCTCTCTTTTCTTTTTGAGAAGCCTGGCTAGTGGTTTATCAATTTTATTTTTTCAAAAACCAAATCTTAGTTTCATTGATCTGTTTTACTGTTCTTTTTTGTTTTTGTTTTTGTTTTTTGTTTTAGATCCTGTATTGTTTATTTCTGCTCTGATCTTTATTTCTCTTCTGCTGGGTTTAGGGTTTCTTTGCTATTCTGCTTCTAGTTCCTTTAGGTGTGCTATTAGATTTTGTATTTGGGATTTTTCTTGTTTCTTAAGATAGGCCTGGATGGCAATATATTTTCCTCTTAGGACTGTCTTTGCTGCATCCCAAAGGGTTTGTATTGTTGTATTTTCATTTTCATTTGTTTCCATATATTTTTAAATTTCTTCTTTAATTGCCTGGTAGATGCTGGTGAGGATGTGGAAAAAAGGGAACCCTCTTGCACTGGTGGTGGGAATGCAAACTGGTGCAGCCACTCTGGAAAACAGTGTGGAGCTTCCTCAAAAAATTAAAAATAGAACTACCCTATGACCCAGCAATAGCACTACTAGGAATTTACCCAAGGGATACAGGAGTTCTGATGCATAGGGGCACATGTACCCCAATGTTTATAGCAATGATTTCAACAATAGCCACATTATGGAAAGAGCCTAAATGTCCATCAACTGATTAATGGATAAAGAACATGTGGCTTATATATACAATGGAATACTACTTGGCAATGAGAAATAATGAAATCTTGCCATTTGCAGCAATGTGGATGGAACTGAAGGGTATTATGCTAAGTGAAATAAGTTAGAGAAAGATAGATACCATATGATTTCACTCATATGTGGATCTTGAGAAACGTAACAGAAGATCATGGGGGAGGTGAAGGGGGAAAAAGTTCCAAACAGAGAGGGAGGGAGGCAAACCATAAGAGACTCTTAAATACAGAGAAGAAACTGAGGGTTGATAGGGTGTGGGGGAGAGGGACACGTGGGTGATAGGCATTGAGGACAGCACTTGTTGGGATGAGCACTTGGTGTTGTATGGAAGCCAATTTGACAATAAATTATATTTAAAAGAAGAAACAATGGTCAAAAGGCATGAAGAGATATTTCACCAAGGAGGATATATGAATGGCACATAAGCACACGAAAAGATGTTCAGTATCATTAGCCATGGGGAAATGCAAATTAAAACCACAAGATACCACTACATAGCTAATAAATACCTGGCTAAAAGAAAAACTAGTAACAACAGCAAATGCTGGTGAGGATGTGGGGAAACTAAGACTGAGTCTTTCATACATTGCTGGTGGGAATGGAAAATGGTATGACCGCTCTAATAAACAGTTGGTAGTTTCTTAAAACATTAAACATGCAACTGCCATATGACCTACATGTTACACATTCTTGTGCATTTATCCTGGGAAAATACAAACTTATGTTCACACACACAAAACCTGACACTAATGTTCATAGAAGCTTCATTCATAATAGCCCCAAACTGCAAAAGACCCAAATGTCCTTCAATGGGTAAGTGGTAACCAGACTGTGATATATCTATTCTATGGAATATCAGTCAACAGTAAAAAGCAAACTATGGATTGATATAAGCAACAACCTGAATGGATCTCAAGGCATTATGCTGAATGAAAAAAAAAAAGGCAAATTCAAAAGGTCATATAATGTATGATTCCATTTATATAACAGTTACAAAATCATAAAATTATAGAGATGCATAACAGATTGGTGGCTGCAAGGGGGTGGGGGAGCGGGAGAGAGAGTGGAGTGGCTATAAATGGTAGGGGTGATCCTCATGGGGATGGGTTGGTCTGTATCTTGATGATGGCCATGAGTGTACACATGAGATAAGGTTGCGTAGAATTAACTGCACGTGTACACATACACACACACACACACACACACACACACACACCAGCGCCAATAAAAAGCATGAAATCTGAATAATAGGTTGTACCAATATCAAGTTCCTGACTGTGATATGGTACTACAGTGTTACAAGATGCCACGACCAGGGGAAGTTTGGTGAGGGGTATATGGAATCTGTCTATATTATTCCTCAAAATTGTATGTGAATCCACAGTTATCTCAAAATAAAAAGTGTTTTAAAAGCTGGGGAGGAGTTGGAACTGAGTTGAGAGTAAAAAGGTGAGGAAAGTGGGTGGAGGATAAGAGCCCTGCTGAAAAATTGTGATGTTAAAGATCACACATTATGGGGCACCTGGGTAGCTCAGTTGGTTAAGCATCGGACTCTTGATTTCTGCTTAGGTCATGATCTTACAGCTGTTTTGTGAGTTTGGGCCCCGTATCAGGCTCTGTGCTGACAGTGTGGAGCCTGCTTCGGATTCTGTCTCCCTCTGCCCTGCTTGCTCTCTATATCACTCTCAAAATTAAATAAATAAAATTCTTTTAAAAGGATGACACATTAAATGTAGGCTGGGGCTCTCAACACCCGCATCCCAACTTCACGCTGTCCTCTCCTTCAAAGAGAATGAACATCAGATGAGGAGAGGGGGACAATGGAGGAAGGTGCCACCCAAGGGGCTAGCTGTGCAGCACTGTGCTGGGCGTGATGATGGTTAGGTCCACCATGCTTGCCTGCTCACCAGCTGTCCTACAAGTCTGCTACACTGGCTCAGTCTCCCCAGTGTGGCTGAGAACATGCTCGGGAAAGTCCAGGATTTCCTAAGCCTCTTTGTCAGTGTGATCCAACCAGAGTATGGCTGCTGGGTGGTCAGGACGCTCCTCATGCTTAGAAGTGTCCGAGCAGAGCTAGATATGCTGCATGCTGGAATTAATGACAATGACAGTGCTGAGTCAGCCTTCAGGGCATGCATACTACCAGTTTAGCTCTCAAGTCTCCCCTATTCTACTGTTCCATGCGTTCCCACCCCTTTATTTGAGTCCTGATGTTTTTGACAATCAAAAGAAATTGCAGACTGGGTCATCTGGAACAGCCCTTCTAACAGAAAGGAGGCTTGCATCCACAGTAACAGGTAGTTCCCTTTAGTGGACCTGGCTGCTAGCTTAGCTCCTTGGGGGCTCCTGCTGTTACCACTTTTAATACTGATTAAATTGACTCATTACCTAAGAACTGTTATAGTAGGTGTTAACTGAGGGTGACTTTTCTGCAGGGACAGGGCAGTGTTCATAGTTGTTGCTCTGCCTGTTGATGAACCAGGCTCCAGATCTACAGTCCCAGCACCGCTGACTCAGTTCTGCTCAGCTGGCCATCCATCACTCCAAGACGGCAGCATTCTACTCATAATGTTCAACGTTTTAACAGAAACTTTCTTCAAAATTTAATTTTAAAAAATAAACTGCTTGGGTGCCTGGGTGGCTTAGTCAGTTAAGTATCCAACTCTTGGTTTTGGCTCAGGTCATGATCTCATGGTTTGTGAGTTGAAGCCCCACATCAGGCTCCATGCCTACGGCATTGAGCCTGCTTAGGATTCTGTCTCCCTCTCTCTCTGCCCCTCCCCTGCTTCTTCTCTACCTCTCTCTCTCAAGAATAAATTTAAAAAAGGGGCGCCTGGGTGGCGCAGTCGGTTAAGCGTCCGACTTCAGCCAGGTCACGATCTCGCGGTCCGGGAGTTCGAGCCCCGCATCGGGCTCTGGGCTGATGGCTCAGAGCCTGGAACCTGTTTCCGATTCTGTGTCTCCCTCTCTCTCTGCCCCTCCCCCGTTCAAGCTCTGTCTCTCTCTGTCCCAAAAATAAATAAACGTTGAAAAAAAATTAAAAAAAAAAAAGAATAAATTAAAAAAAAACTGCTAAATGAGACATGCTTAGTATAAATTGAGTCTTCTACCAGTTGAGATCAGTAAAAAGTTAGCAAAGTCAGTTTTCAGGGGGCATCTTTGTTTCTCCAAGTGTCTGTATCTGTGGTCCTTGGCACCAGCTGCATATAAGCATCCCTGGGAAAAAGTACCAGTGTTCAGCCCCACTCTACCAATTATGGTCCAGTGGGCCTGGAGTCAGTCCAGGTGCCAGCATCTTCTACAAGCTTCCAGGGATGTTAACATGCTGCCAATATTAAAAACCCAGAAGACACTCTGCCTTCATTTCAGGGAACAACTTGGCCATCAGTGGTACCTGCACCTGAGTTGCTAACATACAACAGTCAGGCTCATGAGAATGATGGAGAGGAGTGTGTTCAAATAGATGTGTATTAGACAGAGCTACAGCAATTCCACTTCCATTTATGAGTTATAGATTGCCCAAACTAGAATAAGTACTAAAAGGACCAAATACACATGGATATATAAATAAGCTGTCACTAAATTTCCTGTTGTAATGGATCTACACTCCTCAGACATTTGCTTGTTTAACGCCCTCGCCCTCCCACTGACAGGTTGCTTGGGTCATTTTCATGATTGCTGATTCCTTCTCCCTCAGTCTCTATTTTTTACAAAGTTTTATTGAGCACCTTTTCTGGACACAGCTCTGGGGACACACAATATGTAAAATGCTATCTGTCCCCTAAAGCATGTGGACTGGGTCCTCTTTCTGGCTCTGAGTGCTGACCCTCTTGTCATCTGGAGTGTCAGGCCATGCAGTTCCTGAACATCTCACTGGACCCTGTCTTGAAAGGGACAGGCCCTTGCTGTCTGCGACCACTGGGGGAGGCCTGTCTTTTGAGGGACTCCCATGTACCATGCAGGACTCTAGCTAGGGTCTCCGAGACACCTGAGACAGGTGGCTTGAGCCAACAAAGATGGCTCTGTGACAGGCAGGAGCTCCCCAAAAGGCTGGCCAGGGACTCAGAAATTTCACCTTTTAAGGAGTGGCTTTAGAGTGCAGCAAAATGTACAAAAAAAATCTTGAGATGTTCATACTTTTTGGCCTGTGGGGAAATCTAACAAAAGAAATAATCAGAGATGTGCACAAAAAAAACTATGTCAAAGAATATTTGCTGAAGCATTATCCATAATAATGAAAACATGATAAAGAACTTAAATGCTCAACCACAGGAAATTGACTCATCTGTGGTATACAAGAGTATCAGGCAGCTGCCAAACACTGTGTCTGTGGGGCCAGGTTCAAGATATAATAATAGATGAATAGGTAGGTAAACTCTGTGACAGGCTGATAGAAAAAAACACACTAAGAATAAACTAAATGGAAGACAAACATCAAAATACCCTCAGCTTGGGGGTCACTTGTGGTTTTCATTTTCTTCTTGATTCTTTTTCCTTATTCTCCATATCTGATTTAGAAACCCTTAATAATTTTAAAAGTAAAAGGCATCTTCACCTACTATAACAGTGATATGTGTGGCCACTAGCCATGCCTGCTCAGGCTAGCATGGTTAGCTAGCGAGGAAGTTTGCACGTGGATAATCTTCAGGCAACCACAGGCAAGTCAGAAATGTTATTTTATTTCGTGCTATAAGGAGTGTTGTCCATCCTCACAGTAGCGGCCAGTCACTCAGCCCCCAGGACCCACCCAGGAGGGTGCAGTCCCTCCCACCCAGCTTGGGGCTTGCCTAAGAAAACTACAACCAATGTCATGCAGGCAGAGATTGAAAAAATCTTGCTTCTTAAGGTTTACCTTCTCTTTCTGCTGGCACCTCTTCTGCCCCCTGGTGAAAACCCTGCTAGGGCCACACTGCCCAGCTGACAACTGGGGAATAGACCTGCACAGGGAACCCCTGAAGCCACCAGGATAATTACCCTGCTGAGTCCAGCCCAAACTGCAGCTTCGAGGGCAGATAAGCCGTGCATGTTTGTAGCCATTGTTAAACTAAAATAGTTGATCTACTACTTCTGTCTCCCACAACTAAAGTAGTTGATCAAATCCCGCCACTTTCTAGGATGGGTGTGAGGCTTCACTAGCTGAACCCATGCACAGTGTAGGGGTACAGAAGCCCAGGAGATGGGGCAGGTCACATGGAATAGCCCCGGCTCTTGTCTCACTGCAAAGGCAGGAGCCAGCCCACATCCCTGGAGGGTGGAGATCTATGTTGTTCCCCTCTCCTCCATGCAGGTCAGCAGCTGTGATGAAAACAGCAGCCCTTGGGAGGGCTGTGTGCCGCAGCTATTTTCAGGTGTTGGCTCAGTAAAAACTGCTGCAATTAGAGTAGAAAAGCAAGGCCGTGAGGCACAAATAGAAAAATCTGAAATAGGACAAATCTCCAGCTGAATGGTAACCATGTCCCGGTCCCTGAGGCATTACCCACAATGGTGCCATCAGTACTTGCTGGGAACATGCTCAGGCAGCTCAGGGAGGCTGGGAGGCAGCTTCCCAAGGCTTCCAGGCCCCTGGGTCAGGATAGGTGCTGGGGAGGACAGGAGGCTACATGGAAGAGGCAGCTGTGGTTTCCACCATACAGGTCATTCTAAAGAGTGAATATGCTGACAATTGTAAGGTACCTGCCATGGAGTAAGCACTGAATAAGAGAAGCCAACAGAACAGCTTGCATCTACATGGCACATCTCCCGAGGAGACCACCTGTGCATGGCCTGGTTGGGTGTGGTCTTGTCCTTGAAGTTGGGGCAGTGGGTGCCACTCTGTGGACCAGGTTCCCTGCTAAGACAGGCTCTGCACCCACTGGTCCCACAGGACCCATCAAGCTATACAAGGGCCACATTGTGGGGCTAGGGCACCCTCGTTCCCATCCACATTCCCTCTGGGACGTGATCCTTGGCACTTTACCTCAGAGCTCTGCTGTGCTGCCTGCTTCCCTTGTCCCTACTTACCCCCAGCACCTCTCAGAAGGCCTTTTCTGACCAGGATGTATAGAAGTGCCCACCTCCTGGTGCTGAGTGCAGCATCTCAGTAGCCCCAGGCCATGTCCCAGCCAGAGGGAGGGGGACCTCCAGGCCACACTGGATAGATCCACTTGTGGCATCCTCACACCTACATCAGGATTGTCTGCTCAGTCTCTCCCACCTTCCTATGCTGGCTCTACAGATCCCTGGTGTCCTCACAAATAGTCAATGGCAACTCCTGGCCATTTGGATCCTCCAGCCTGGACATTTCCCCCAGGGCTTTCCTGAGACCCACAAGTGGGATACCAAAATCTTTCTGTACCAGTTAGTCACCTCCATCTACATGTTGGCCTCAGTCATTTACTGAATTTGCAGCCCTTCTACTCCCAGTTCTGGGTCATCTGGGGCCACCTTTGGCCAGTCCTGAGAAATGCCCTTTTAAGAAAAAGGCAGAGTGGCATCACCAATGACCCCATTTTCTCCTGCCAGGATAGTCACACGCTGCAAGAAAATACGCTATCATTGGTCTTGGAGGGGAGGCAGCCTGTGCACATTTGAAGGCCCTCAATTCTAGGGGTTCTCTGGCAGGTATCTTCTCTGACCACCACCTAACTAAGCTCTCTGGGTAAGTAAGGGAGTGTCTTCAGCTCCCTCAGCTGATTCTCTCCACTTATCCTCATGCCACCCATCTCAGTCCTACACAAACATGTGAAACTAACCGTCTTCAATGCTCAATTGTCTTCTGGAAGCAGCGTATGTGAGTCAGGTCTTGCGAGAGCAACAGGTGTACACTGGTGGAATGGTTGCTGGACCAGTCACATGGGCCCCCCAACATGCCAGGTTCCCAAAGAGGCACAGTGTTCTTGGCATTCAGGGCACATCATCTCCTGTAGTCAGAAGGATAGAAAGTCCCTTGGTGGCTCCTAGGTGACCTGTCAGAGTAGCTCAGGACAGACTGTTTAAGGGCCCATTTGTCATAAAATGCCAGGGAGAAAGGTCACATGACTGACCATTGCTCTTATTATAAAAATTGGGATCCATTTCTAAGAATGCTTTTCCTCCTCCACTATCTTGCCTGCTTGATGCATGTCTGAGTGCTCAGGACCACAGCTGCATGTCTGGGTTACTGCCTCCACTTTCCCTTCTCGACTCAGTTATCTGGGGTCTCACTGGTCTTACTATTTGTCATCTGAAGCAGATGCTGCCATTGCTAATTCTCCCAGTTCAATCAGATGCCTTGGTGTAATCTCTAAAACAACAATGTGGGGCACCTAAGTGTGCAGGGAGGCCATGCCAGGCGCATGCTTCTCCCTGTGTCCACACCCTGGTCACAGGGCATAGGTCTTGGTTACAGGACCATGAGTATCTAGCAGTGAGGACCTGCCACACACAGCCTCTGAACCTCCACTGCCAATTAAGATCGAGCTTTAGGCTCGAGTCAGGAAACTGGAGGAAGTGAGTACAAAATTCAGATTTATTATACATTTTTACAGATTAGATATCCCTTCTTTCACTTCTCATGAAAGCTTCATCTGCCATCTTCTGAGACCTCAAATTCAAAGCACAGGCTTCTTTCTGTTGAATTTAGACCTCAGAGCTCCCTCCTGCTGGCGTTGTGGACTGGGACAGGTCACCTCTCTGTATTATTTTTGTATTATTTTTGCAGCTTTTTTGTAAGTCTAAAATGATCTCAAAATAAAAGATTTGTTTAAAGAAAATAAAAAGATGTGGCTAGCAGATTGCTAATCTTAAGTTTGCTTTGTAATTAATTCCTTTTTAAGGACTTCAAGCTGTCGTCAGAGTCACCTGGGACTGAAGCCACATTCCCAGCTCCATAGAGAGAACTGAGTGGACATAAATGACTGAGGCACCCTTGGAGAGGGCAGAAAGCCAGGGAAAATTGGGGGTGGAAGCTGAGAGCAGGAGAGAAGACTGGGAGGTGTCCCAAGTGGACTAGTGGATGGTCTGTTGGTCTGGGCTGATGGTCAATTTGATGAGAAGGGCTCAGAGAGTTTGGACCCCTCTGGGCTCTGAGCATCACCATCTTTAAGGATGACTCTAGCTAACTAAAGGATGCACATGGCATAAGGGTTCTAAGAAGGGCAGGAATTTCCAGAAACTGAAATGTAGGGAGGGGAAGATGAGTCAGTGAGAAAGGCTATGCTGAGAGAGACAAACTTGAGATGGAAGAAAAGGATTTGACAGTTGTGAGAAGTTATGGGTCTGGGTGAACAGGAATTCTCTGGGTTGCTGGAGATCCAGGCAGAAGCTGAGGTCATGGGAGCAGAACAAGAAAGTCCATCAGCACCGACAGGCTCTGAACGCTTTCTTCTGGAGAAATCCTAGAGGATGTACCAAGGTGGCAACCTGACCACAGAACAGGGAAGTTCATCAGCTGTAGAGTGCACAGCTGGGGAGGTTGAGGCTGGAGCTGGGTCTGCTGCAGCTAGGTACAGGTTGAGCCCAACAGGGCTTCTGTGAGGGCATATTTGTTGACAGCATGTCACCAGCAAAAATTTTAGCTGTTCAGTGGTGTGCAAAATAGATGTCCTGCCCTCCCTCCAGTCTCACCCTGCTCCATCCAGCATGCATATGCCATCCCAAATGCTGTACTGTCTCCCTCTGGGAGGGAGCAAGCACTACTCTAGGAATTACCCATAAAAACACAGAGCAAGCCCTACTCTAGGAATTACCCCAAAAAACATACATGCTGAGTGGGTGAAAGTTTGCCATTTTAGGCTATGTCAGTCTGCAGAACTGAAGCCAGATTTCCAAGAGCCTGGCAAGACTGACCAGTCACAGGGTTCAGCCTGGAAGAGACAGGGGAGGATATATTGTTTAGAAAAAGAGATTATGGATAACAAAATATGAGAATAGATCCAGGAGGGCTGGTGGTGAAGCTCCTGCAATGCACAGGGCAGAAGGAACAGGAAGTAAAAGTGGTGACTGGGAGGGTAGCAAGGAGGGGCCAGTGCCAAACATCCTTTAGATGAAGCAGAACCATCACTCCCAAGGCGTCCTAATCCCAGGAACCTGTGAATATGTTATATTCTATGACAGAGGATTTAAGATTGCTAACCAGCTGACCTTCAGAGGGGAAAATCCTCTTGGTTTATCTAGGCGGGCCCAGTGTAACCACAAGTACTCTTGAAGGTGGACAAGGGAGGCAGAAGAGTGAGTGTCAGAGAAATGCCATGGAAGAAGGACTCGACCTGCCATTGCTGGTTTTGAAGATGGAGGAAGGGGCCATGAGCCAGCAAATGCAAGGGGACTTCTACCAGCTGGAAGAGGCAAGGAAACAGACTGTCCCTAGAGCTTCTGGAAGGAACAGAGACCTGCTGACACCTTGATTTTAGTCCAGTGAGACCTATTTTGGACTTCTGACTGCAAGAACTGCAGAACAATAAATTCGTGTTACCACCACTAAATTTGTGATGATTTACTACTGCAGTCACAGGAAACAGAGGCAGTGGCCATCACTGTGTTCATTCACAGGTTCAGCCAGTGCCCCTGGAGTTAACTGCAGGCTGATGAGCGCCACTCCTCCAACTCATGCCACGTCCCGTTTGACCTCAGAGAATCTTGGAGTCCCTGAAGGGCCTGGAGGGCTGTGTGGCCTGGCCTGCCTCTTGGGATGGATGGAAGTGGGCTTGTTTGAACACAGTCAGGATGAGGGGTCAGCCAGGCAAAGGCAGATGGCCAGCCAAATCTGGTGCCAAGCATGCAGAGGCAGAGGGCTCCTACCTGGACTCCGGCAGCATCCCTGGAGGCATGGAGAAAGCTGCTGAGAAGTTTCCAGGGAGACGGGCAGGTGGGGCTGGGGAGACAGAAGACAGAATGGAGCCACGGTCCCCACAGAGGAGGTGACCACTGTGTGTGGGTTGAGAAGAGACAGCCCCAAGGAGTTTTGGTTTTGGACTGGGTGTAAGAGACCCTGGCCAGTGAGGAGTGGGACGTGGATACGGCATGTAGATGGCATGTGGGGAAATTCCGCAGTGGCCAGAGTTGAATATGGGCAATAGCTGCAGAGGGCCACAGGGACTGGGTTGTGTTTGCTTTGTTTTTGTGGGACAGGGTAAAACTGTGTGTGCTCAGAAACAGGGAGGTGTTGAAGGTGTCATGGAGGGCCGTTCACGGATGGGTAAGCAGCAGGAAGAGGGATGGACCCTGGATGTTTTACTTTGTCACCACACCCATCACACCCCTAGGGCTTTACCTCAGGAGCAGGATTGGACAGGTTCCTTTCAGGGACCCACCAGCCCCCAGGCTGTGGTCCCCACCCTCCAGTCCCCACTTCCCCCAACCTGGTGAAACTTCTTGCCCTTTGGGGCATGAAAACTTCTCTTAAATCATCACACATTCTTCCCCACTCTACTGTTTATGGAATAAATCTCATGTTCTCTCTCCTTCCAGTCCTCAGTCTTCTGGCAATAAAAATGACTCTTTTCTTTAAAAAAAAAAAAAGAAGAAAAGAAAAATAAACACCCCTTGCCTTGACGTTCGAGACTGATGTTTCTGCTTTGGGTCTGAAAAGTGCAATGAACAGAGAGTTTCCAGAAAATAAATACAAATGGCCTTCACCATATGAAAAGATGCTCAGCCTCACTTATAATCAGAGAAATGAAAATTCAAAAACCACAGTGAGACAGCACTGCCCATCAGACTGGTGGACATCCACAGATGCCCCACACACTACACTAGCGATCTGCAGAGAGGTGGCACCCTCCTACCTGCTAGTGTGCAGGCAGACAGCAAGCACCAGGGCGGGGAATGAGCTACATGGACACTCTCATGCACCAAGAATGACATATGGAACAGGGCATTCATTGCAGCCTTGTGACATCAAACAACACAAAGCAGCCAAGGATGTACCAGCCAGGGACTAGGTGAACACACATGGCACAATCCTGCCAGGGAGCTCAAGTGGCTGCAAATCAAAGATGTGAGCAAACCTTGGCAAATGTATCCGCACGGTTTGTTAAATGAAGGAAGTGAGATGTAGAACAATAAACAACGTGTATCTTTTTGTAGAAATGTACATTTTAAAGTAGAAGTGTATATATAAAATGTATATATATGTACGTATATGTATATATACATATACATATATATTCTTTGTATTTGCTTGTTTTTGCATAAGAAATACTAATAATACTGATGATAAACACAAATCTAATAAAAATGGTGAAGGAATAGAAGGAAATGGGACTGAGACAGCAGAGGTGGGCACAAGATAGTTCTAGGTATACTTTTTTATATGGTGTTTACTTTTACCATATAAATATCTTAGGTCCTCAAAACAATTTTCAATTTAATTGGGAGTCTGAGCTGAACACTGACTGCCTGTTTCTCTGGCTAGTTGATGGGGTTCACTGTGCTCCAGTGTTCACCCCAGCCCAAGACATGTGGGAGGAATGACATGGCTTGTCAGAAAATGAAGAAAGATTTTGCAAGAAAGAATTTAGAACCCTCCCCAACCAAGACTAGTGCCTCCATGTCCTTTCCCATTCCACACCCCAGGCCCAGTTGAACCTCTTCCAATCCAGGGAACATGCAAATAGAGGGAGCAAGCAGGACACACAGGGATCTTTGAGGATTTGGCACAAGTACTTCTATCTTTGGTCTCAGAGTTTTTCCCTTGGATATCAATGCTGTCAGAAGGTTTTTCTCCCTCACCTCTCCTTTTTATGTTCAAAGCTCCAATCCTGACACTTGGTTTCTGATGTGAAAACATCCTACTCTCTAGACTGGTTCCGTGTTTGATGTCGGCCCTTTCAAATGTTCAAGATGTGCTTTGCAGAAATGCAGACTCTGCCAGCTTCCCTCTTGTCCATTTCTCTCTGTTCAGTTCTCAGCTGCTGTGGGACGGAGCACTTATAAAAGTAAGGAGGGGGCTCACCCTACACCGTTGCTGAGTTATTAAAGTCATGGCAAATCTAACACATTAACCTGAACTCAGACCTTTAATGTGACTCTTAAATATGCATCACAGCCCTAATAAATGTAAATCAGTCTGGTAATGACTTCTCAGCTGTTTATCTGGAGCATCATTGATTTATATTTTTTTCAATTAACTCATCAAAGGGCCTAGATTTTAATCAAAGACTTCAGAATCTTCTGTGGGGCCAAGTCATATCACTGTCAATGTGAAGGGAAGTCTCCAGTGGCATACCACAGAGCTCTACCCAGTAGAGCATTCCATAATTTAGATGAAGGCATCAAGAAATAAATATCACATCTATCAATTACCCAAAGTCCAGTGGGATAGGTAGATATAACAGATGGCAGAATCAAGGTCACAGTTACCTTAAGAGAAGAAATTAATGCACCAACCTGAATAATTATAAAACCTTGTGTATAGAAACCAGCAACTCATTGTACTTGATCAAAGATCATTTACAGAGTGACTGAAGTTTCTCCAAAAGGATAATATGACATAAGTAAATGCAAAACTGCCTGCATGGGTGGATGCAGAGGGCCGTCCCACTGCACTCTGGAGTAGCCATCTGCCCCACTGAGAATCCACCAAGGTGGCTGGGCATGCTGTAGGGGCATGTGGGGAACCACCAAAGATGTGCAGCTGTAGAGCCTGGAGAAGGGCTAGTGGTAACACAGCACTGCTCTGAAAGCTCAGGGGTTGTAATGGCCTCTGATTGTTGTGAGGTACTCCCAGGATGAACAGGCAGAATTTGCAAGGGAGGTAAGTTCCTCTTCAATCATAGACACATTTTCCAGGTATTGGGATGATCTATTAATACAAATCTTCAAATTTCATCAAGCAAGCAAATTATAAATGAACTACTCTATATTTTAAAAATCTTAGAAACTTTTGTTTAAATGAAATCTCACCTGGAAGCCTAACATTACAAGCCAAATGAAAGTGGGTTTATTCTTCTTAAAACAGAGGTGGATCCCATAACCCCATTTTATGGATGTCCCCCACAATCCAGAACACTTGTAAAGGTCTTCTGTAGAAAATCCCCAAATCCCGGTGATAAAGAGGCCACGAACCATGTGTGCTCTTGACTCCTTTTATTTCTCCCTGGCAAATATAACATTTCTGTAACCTAACATTTTGGTTACAACTGACAAGCTGTCAGTTGTGTTGGGGCGTGATGTTCTAACATACTGCTAGAGGAGCTTGTAAGGATGTTTAGACTTAAAAATATGATCTGGAATTGATATCACAAAGTTAAGTTAAACAGTTCAGCTATCAAATTTTATATTCAGTATACATTATATTCCCAGAGTCCCCAGGATTTGGTTTGGCGCCAGATCTCTCAGGTTTGCTTATTCCTCATCTCTTCTTAGTATCAGGCACGAGACCATTGTCAAAGAACATCTCTGTATAGCCTCTTCCCAGCCACTAGTCAAGTTCAAATGCAAAATCCCAAATAAACCATCACCGGTCACTTCCTGAAATGCCCAGATATGTTGATACTGCCTGGTGTACAGGGTTTTGTGAGGGTAAGTTCACTCTTTCATCTCATTTAGAAAGCTTCTTCTCATCTCTTATCAAATACAAAAGTCTCATTGGTATGGCATAGACTTCTACCATTCTCCCTTTCTTCCATAGAAATATAAATTTTATCTGAGTACAAGATAGCCTCCCTAAATGCTTTTCCAGACTGCCCTGCAAAAAGGCCTGGCCATGAGCATGGTAGATATGGAAAGCTGTACACATGCCTTGTTTCTCTCCCTCTTTCGGGAACAGGAGCATGGATATGTAGAAAGAAATCTGTGGCCATGAGGATAGGATCAAAATCCACAGGCAGCAGAAAAGCAAGAAGCAGAGATCTCTGACTCCATCAAGCTGCCATGGATGGCCTGCTCAAGGTATTGAGTGAGAGAGAAATAAATTTTATCTATTTAAGCCCCTTTAACTTTGAGTTTCTTATTTTAATAGTCTAGACTTTTTTCCTCTTACAGCTATGTTTTAAAGTCTCTGCTAGTCTTCTTTCTAATCTGACATTCTATGAATTGTCATTTCTTCTTGGATCACAACTAAAGCTGGAGCAGATGTTACTGAGTGACTAAAGCTAGTTCTGACTTCTGCTTATGGACATGACAGAAAGACAGGAATTGGATTTACTTTCCAGCTTACATACCTAGAAAATCAAATAGAATATAGAACTTTATAACACAAACATAGAACAGTGATTGTTGAGAGAAGGGAACAAGATGAAGTGCATTAGTTTGCTGAGGCTTCCATAGCAAAGTACCACAGGCTGGGGGGTGGGACTCACCCAACAGAAATTTATTTTCTCACAGTTCTGGAGCATAGAAGTCTGACATCAAAGTGTGAGCAGCATTAGTTTCTTTTGAGGCCTCTCTCTTTGGCTTGATAAGGCCGTTCTCTCCTTGGGTCCTCACATGGCCTCCCTCTGTGAGTCTGTATCTTAACCTCCTCTTCATATCAGGACACCAATGATACTGTATTACGGCCTACCCTCATGACTTCATTCAACCTTACTTACGTCTTTAAAGGTCCTACACCTAATGCAGTCACATTCTGAGGTACTGGGGGTTTAGGACTTCAACATATGTATGGGAAGTGGGGAGACAACTCAGCCCATAACACAGAGTGTGCCTAATGAATGCCTAGGTCTATCCTAGAGAGTTTCTAGGCTTAGGTACAAGGAAAGGTAACACAAAGAGAGCCAGCTGAGTTGTAGAGACAGAGGCCAAAGTAAGCAGAATTTGTGGGAGAGAGTACCAAAAAGGAGGGGCTGTACAGAGTGAGCAAGCTCTTGAGGTCTACAAAGGAACCCCTCAAGTCTTTACTTGAGTACCAATCCACGTGAAGGAATTATGCAAGCTGGGGAATGAACCACCATGAGGGAGTAAGCAAAGCAATCCCCAGAACTGACTCGGGACCAGTGGCTTGTGCTCCCACCAGTAGTGAGCAGGAAGAAACCTCCTCATACAAGAAGCCATGAGATCACTCAGAAGTGTGTAGTCTCAGTAATGTGACCAAATTCGTTCCAGAATAAAGCTGTTTGGATAAAGTGCAAACACGAGCCTCATACAGATTAAACTGATTCCAAGGAATTTAACCACTTCTAGGACAAAGCCAAAACTATATGAAGGAATACAACAAACTCCAGCACTCCAGCACTAATGTAAATTTCACAATATCTGGCATCCAATAAAGAATCACCAATCATACAAAGAAAAGTAGTAAAATATGATTCTCAATGTTTTTAAAAAAGTCATCAGTAGAAATAGACACAGAAAAGTCACAGCTTATAGATTTAGTAGACAAAAACATAAAAACTCCTATTATAACTATAGTCCATAAGTTTAAAAAGGTAAAGGAAAGCATGAAAATGATGGAAAGAGAAATGATAGATTTATAAAAGACATAAATTTAATATATAGAGATGAAAAATACAATATCTGGAATGAAAAATATACTTAATCTCCTAACAGATTAGATGATTCATGAGAAATATCAATGAACTTGAAGACCCAGCAGTTGAAATGATCGAAAATGAACATAGAGATAAGACAGAATACTAAGAGAACATCAGTGAACTGTGGGACAATATCAGTTGGCTTAACACACTTGTAATTGAAACCCTAAAATATAAGGAAGGTGGGCAAAAAAGATTTTGAAGACCCTATGAACAAAAACTTTCCAATTTGACAAAAACTGTAAATGCACAGATAAAAGAGGCCCAGTGAGCCCTAAGTAGAAAGAATATGAAAACACACGTGCCACCCTCACACACCACACAAACATAAATCATAATCAAACTCCAGAAAACCAGTGACAGAGAGAAAAGCTAAAAGCAGTTAGAGGAAAAAAGCACATTACATAGAGACGAACTAAGTTAAAAATGAGGGAGACATCTCATCAAAAACAATACAAGCCATAATACGACAGCTTTTAAATACTGAATGAAAAAAAATGTCAACCTAGAATTCCACGTTGGAGGAAATATCTTTCAAAAACAAAAGCAAAAGAAAGACATTGAGACAAACAAATGCTTAAAAAATGTATTGCTGGCATTCTTGGATTACAAGAAATGTTGAAGTTTTTCTGGCAGAAGGAAAACAAGACCTGAAGGAAATTCAGATCTAGACAATGGTAATTCAAATTTGGAAATGGTAAATATGTAACATAAAAAACTGTTTTTCTCTTGTTAAAAAACATTTTATAAGATAATCAATTGTTCAAAAAAACGTCAAATGTATTGTGGACTTTATAACATATATGGAAGTAAAATACATGAAAACAATAACACAATGGCTGAGAAGGGTAAAATGGAAGCACACTGTAATAAAATGCTTAGAAAATGTGTGAAGTGGTATATTGTGAAATGGAAGCGTACTACGACAAGGTGCTAACAAAATATGTGAATTGGTACAATATTTATGTTTCATATCATGATAATTTAATAATTAGTGATAATTAAAGATGTATATTGTAAACTCTAAAGAAATTACAAGATATTAAAACAAAGAAATATGCCTCTTAAGCCAAAAAAAAAAGAAAAGAAAATGGCAACATAAAAAATACTAAATTAATCCAAAGGAGTCAGGAAGAAAAGGAGAAAAAAGAAACAATGAATGGATGAAACAAAAAGATTGCAAGATTGTATATTTAAATTCAATTACATTATTGTAAATGGCCTAAAACACTCCAATATTAACATGCAGAGGTCATCAGATTGGATTGAAAAGTAAGATTCAATTATATGCCATCTAATAAAACACGATTTTAAAAACATAAATATAGCTACATTAAAAGTAGAAGGAAAAAAGATATATTGTGAAAACATGAATGAAAAGAAAGCTGAAGTGGCTACATTAATGTAAAACAAAGCAGGTTCAGAATAAATAATTTAATCAGAGATGAATGGGGTCATTTCTTAATGATAAAGGGGTCAATTCATGAAAACGTATTGATCTTAAGTGTGTATGCACCTAATGACTGAGTTCCAAAGTATATGAACCAAAAAACTGATGGAACAAAAAAGAGACCTACAGGTCCCCTAGTCAGTAAAAGGGCAAATCTACTGTAATTTCAAAATGTTCTTTCAGCAATTGATAGAACAAGTAAGCCAAACTCTATAAAGATACAGAAGAATGTGGTTCATATATACAATGAAATACTACTTGTCAATGAGAAAGAATGAAATCATGCCATTTGCAGCAACGTGGATGGAACTGGAAGGTATTATGCTGAGTGAGATAAGTCAGTCAGAGGACACGTATTATGATTTCACTCATATGTGGACCTTGAGGAACTTAACAGAAGACCATGGGGGGAGGGAAGGGGGAAAAAACAGTTACAAACAGAGAGGGAGGGAGGCAAACCACAAGAGACTCTTAAATACAGAGAACAAACTGGGGTGGATTGGGGGGGGGGAAGGGGAGAGGGAAAATGGGTGATGGGCATTTAGGAGGGCACTTGTTGGGATGAGCACTGGATGTTGTATGGAAGCCAATTTGACAATAAATTATATTTTAAAAAAAGATACAGAAGACTTGAACAACACTATCAGGTTGCTCTAACTGACATATGTATACTCCACCCAACAACAGCAGAATACATATTCTTTTCAAGTGCACACAGAACATTCACCAACATGGACCATATTTTTTACCTCAGTAAATGTAAGGGGGTTGAAATCATATAAAGTATTTTCTCTAACCACAATGGAATTAAACTATCAATCAATAATGGAAAGATACTTGGAAAATCCCCAAATATTCAAAAATTAAACAACACACTTCTAAAACACTCATGGTTCAAAAAAAGTTTTCAACAGATTTACAAAATATTTTGAACTTAAAAACATAAAAACACGTGAAAAATTGTGAGATGCAACTGAAGCATTGGTTAGAGGGAAATTTATAGCATTAAACACTTAGAAAAGAAGAAAGTTCTCAAATGAATGATTTAAGTTTCTGCCTTAAGAAACTAGAAAAACAGGAGCCAATATATCGAAAGTTATCAGGAAGAAGGGAATGAAAATAAAAGCAGAAATCAGTGAAATAAAATGTGGAAAAGCAACAAAGGATTTCAATAAAACCAAATGCTGTTCTTTGAAAAACAAGGCAGATTGAGGAGTGCAAAAAGAGAGAATTCACAAATTATCAATATCAGAAATGAAAGCAAGGACACAATCATAGATTTTATAGTCATTAAATGAATAATAAAGAGGTATTATGAGTAAAAACCGATGCCCCAAAATTTGATAATTTAGAAAAATTTACAAATTTCTTGAAAGACAAAACTACTGTGTCTTTCTACTCAAGAAGAAATTGATAAACTGAATAGTCCTATATCTATTTAAGTAATTGAATCTATAATTAAAAACCATATCACAAAAAAATCAGTTCAGAGGGATTCACTGGTGAACTCTATCAAACATCTAAGAAAGAATAATACCAACTTTAAACAGACTTTTCCAGAAAATTGAAAAGCAGGGTTATTTCCTAACTCATTCTATGAGGCTAGCATAACAATGATACCAAAACCACACAAAGATATTTGGAGAAAAGAAAACTGCAGACAGGTATCCTTAATAAACACAGGTGCAATTTTTTTAAATTTAGCGAAACAAATCCAATCATATATAAAAAGGATAGTATGTCGTGATTAAATGGTGTTTATCCCAGTAAAACATGATTTATTCAACATTCAAAAAAATCAATGCTATTCACCATATTAACAAACTAAAAGTGTGAGTGACATTAGCATCACTAGCAGAACAAGACATTCCTCCTTTTTGTCCCCTTTTTAAACAGCTAATAGACATACATCCATGAATCGAAAAGCCTTTCAAGGAGTTATGAGAACTAGCACCATATGTCAGGGGATCCTGGGGGAGTTTTACCTACTTGTGCATGTGGTAATAATAGGTAGACAGGCCTTGGTGCAGGTTGTGGATCCAGAGGAGCCAGAGGAGAAAGTTTTGAATTATTATTCAATTTCTTAAATAAGTATAGGTCTATGCAGTTTATTTTTTCTTCAGTGAGCTACCATTCTTGCTGTAGTTGGAAAAAAACCTAAAGAGTGCTGACCTGGGCAGATACCCACATATGGAATAAAATTTGCAGAAGTCCTGACTTCCAGAGGGAGATTCCAACATGCCATATATATATATATATATATATATATATATATATATATATGTATTGCAGTGGAGATGGTAAGAGGAACCACCCTCCCTGCCCCACCACCAACTAAAGGCAACACTGCATAGTGCTGAGTGATTTGGCAGTGATGACCTCTCCTCAAGGGAAAAGGAGTAAGTGGGTGTCCAGTTACCCTGGTTCTGCAGGGCACAGCTAGGGAAATCTGTTTCTCTGTAGCAGCACCCATAATACTAGATAGGGCCTCCATGACTGGGGGTAGGGAGGAGATTGGGAAAGATAAGAATGCCAAAGGGCATTACAGGGATGAGGTTTCTGCTGCCTGCACTCAGGACTCTGGGAGTACCTCACTCAAGGATCTCCTCACTAGCTTTGTGGGCACTCCCCAAAGCCCAAAGTGCTAAACCCTCATCTTCCACCACTATGCAGCTAGATTCTTGTATGCCTTCCTGAGTACAGAAGCAAAAGCCAGTCCCATAAATCAACTGCTATTAGAAAAGCAGACTAGGATCTGTGGGCAAAGGAGAAAACACAAACTTAAGCTATAGGGTTACCTTCTGGAAAACCTAGAATGTGGAAAAAACCACCAATATAATAGCACCAATGAACAGTACACCCCATTTGAAGGCAACTAGCAGGTATTTAAGGTGACTGCTACTTCAAATGCACAAGTAACAGTGCAAAACTACAAGGAACATAAAAAGTTAAGGAATCCTGTCATCATCAAAAGATGACAGGAATTTTCCAGTAACCAAGCCCAGAAGCATGGAAGTTTGCTACCTAGCTGATAAAGAATTCAAAATAGATGTTTTGAAAAGACTCAGTGAGCTACAAGAAAATTCACAGAGACAGTTCATTGATATTTGGAAGGAGAAACATATTTAAAATGAGATATTTATCAAAAAGATATAAATCATAACAAAAGAAAAAAACAGATATTCAGGAGCTAAAGAATTCAGTGAAAGAAATGAAAAATATGACAGTGAGCACCTGCAGCCAAGTGTAGCAAAAGAAAGACAGAATAAGTGAGACAGAGGACAGGAGCCTTGAAATAGCCCAGTCAGAACTTTTCCAAAGAAGACATCCAGATGGTCAACAGACACATGAAAAGATGCTCAACGTTACTCATCATCAGGGAAATACAAATAAAAGCCACACCGAGATACTACCTCACACTGGTCAGAGTGGCTAAAATGAACAAATCAGGAAACTACAGATGCTGGCGAGGATGTGGAATCTTCTTGCACTGTTGGTGGGAATGCAAACTGGTGCAGCCGCTCTGGAAAACAGTGTGAAAGTTCTCCAAAAAATAGAAAATAGAACTATCCTATGACCCAGAAATAGCACTACTAAGAATTTACCCAAGGGACACAGGAGTGCTAATACATAGGGGCACATGTACTCCAATGTTTATAGTAATGCTTTCAATGATAGCCAAATTATGGAAAGAGCCTAATGTCCATCAACTGATGAATGAATGAATGAATGAAGATGTGGTTTATATATACTATAAAATACTACTTGGCAATGAGAAAGAATGAAATCTTGCCACTTGCAGCAAGGTGGATGGAACTAGAAGGTATTATGCTAAGTGAAATAAGTCAGAGAAAGACAGACACCATATGATTTCAATCCTATGTGGATTTTGAGAAACTTAACAGAAGACCATGGAGGAGGGGAAGGGGAAAAAAAAGTTACACAAACAGAGAGGGAGGGAAGCAAACCATAAGAGACTCCTAAATACAGAGAACAGTGCTCACTCTGGCAGCACATATACTAATATTAAATACAGAGAACAAACTGAGGGTTGATGGGATGTGAGAGAGAGGGGAAAGTGGGTGATAGGCATTGAGGAGGGCATTTGTTGGGATGAGCACTGGGTGCTGTATGGAAGCCAATTTGACAATAAATTATATTAAAAAATAAAAAGAAATAGCCCAGTCAGATAAAAACAAAAGAAAAAGAATGAAAAGGAGTGAAGAAAGCCCATGTAATCTATGACATTCTACCACAAGAGCAAATATTAAGAATAATATGGGTTCCACCAAGTTTTCTTCTCTAATTATGGTGACTTCACCCTTCTTTGTGTTAAGATGAGAAAGTATCTAACTTTTCTTATTTCCTTCTCTGTCACTCCTCTTTTACCAGTGTTGTTATTATGAACTGGAATTTTACATTCAGAATGTGTGATTAATAATGTGTCTTTCATCATATATTTTTCTCATAATATTGTTTTAGATGTTTTCTATATTTTATAGACACTTTAATGACTGTTAACCTATTTGTAATAGGTTGTTGAGTTATTTTATTTCACAACTTGTGAGTTTCTTATGTTGACTAATTTTGTTTGTTTGTTTACTGAAGTATTTTAAATGTGTTTTTCGCTAGGAATGTGATAAACTTGTTGATATTTACAAATATCTTGTGCATGGCATTTTTAAGGGAGATTATAGTAATTTTATAAAAAGGAAGCTGGCAAGCTTTGTTTTGGCAAGATTTGTTCTTAAAACTGAAATGATGATCAAGGATCAGTTTCAATACCATTTATACGAAATGTCCAGAATTGGCAAATCTGTAACAGAGAATAGATTAGTGGTTCCCTGGGGCTGTGGGATGGAGGAGATTAGGTGAGGCTATGTGATATTGTATGCGGCTTCTTTGGGGATAATGAAAATATTATAAAATGCATTGTGGTGATGGATGCATGACTTTATCAATATACCAAAAGTCATTGAATTATACACTTTGGGTTGATTCTGTGGTTTGCAAATGATATCTCAATAAAGATGTACAAAATGAATAAGATTATTTAAAAAAAAAAAAATCATATGGGTTCCAGAAGGAGAAGTGAGGGAGAAGGAGAGATAAAGTTTATTTAAATAAATAACAGCTGAGAACTTCCCAAACTGGCAGGAGACTTGGACATCAAATTTCAAAGAGCTAACAAATTGTCCTGTTATCTCAATGCAAAAAGACATTCTTCAAGACACTTTATAATGAAACTCTCATAAATAAAAGATTTTCAGAGTTCTGAAAAGCAGTCAGAAGGGAAAAAAAAAGAGATTGCAACCCTACAAAGGAACCCCCATTAGGCTATCAGAAAATTTCTCAACAGAAACCCTATAGGCCAGAAAGAGTGGAATGATATATTCAAAGTTTTGAAAAATAATTGCCAGCCAAGAATACTCTATCCAGCAAGGTTATCCTTCAGATATGAAGAAAAGAAAAATACTCTCCCAGACAAACAAAAATTGAGGGAGTTTATCACCAGTAGACCTGCCTTGCAGGAAATGCTGGAAAGAAAACAATGATCAGTAACATGAAAGAATACAACACATGGGTAAAGGTAAATATATAGTCAGACTTAGAAAACTCTAATTCTGTAATAGGAAGGTATGTTAACCACTTAATTATAGTATAATAGTCAAAAGAAAAAGGTATTAAAAATAATTACAGCTACTGTAATTTTCTAACAAATATATAATATAAAAAGAGAAAAATAGTAACATCAAAAATGGGAAATGTGAAAGTTTTTTGTAGATGATTGAAGTTAAGTTCCTATCAATTTCAAATGTATTGTTTCATCTATTAGATTTACCACCACAAAGCAAAAACCTAGAGTAGCCGTACAAAAGATTTAAAAGGAGGAAACAGAGCATATCACCACAGAAAATTACCAATTTACAAATGTAGGCAGAAACAGAGAGAAAGAAACAACACAGAGCACAAAACAACCAGAAGACAATTAAGATGACATTAGGGGGTTGCCTGTGGGCTTCCGACTTCGGCTCAGGTCATGATCTCACAGCTCTTGAGGTCAAGCCCTGCGAAAGGCTCTGTGCTCACAGTTCAGAGCCTGGAGCCTGCTTCAGATTCTGTGTGTGTGTGTCTCTCTCTCTGCCCCACCCCACTTGTGTTCTGTCTCTCTCTGTCTCTCAAATATGAATAAATGTTAAAAAAAAAAAGATGGCATTAGGCAGTCCCTTACATAGCAAGAATAACTCTACATGTAAATTGATGGAATTCACCAATCAAAAGGCACACGGTAGCTAAATGGATAAAAAATAAAAACAAGACCCAAATATATGTTGCCTACAAGAGACTAATTTCAACTTTACGTGCACTAGTAGGCTCAACGTGAAGGGATAGAAAAAGATATTCCATGCAAGTGGAAACCAAAAGAGAGCCATACTTATATTAGACAAACTAGACTTCACAAAAATGGTAACAAGAAACAAAGTAGTCATTATGTAGAGATAAAGGGGTCAATCATGAAGAAGACCATATCATAAATATCTTATGCATCCAACACTGGAATACCTAAATATATTAAGCAAATATTTATAGATCTGCCAGGAGAAATAGACAACAATATAATAATAGTAGGGGACTCCAATACTCCACTTTCAGCAATGGATCCAGACAGATTGTGAATATTGAACCAGCCCTGCAGCCCAGGAATGAATACTACTTGATTCATTTGGGTATCAAAGTAATGTCTTCATAGAATGAGTCTGGAAGTTTTCCTTCCCTTTCTACTTTTTTGTAACAGCTTGAGAAGGATAGGTATTAACTCTGCTTTAAATGTCTGGTACCATGTATCCCCTCTGACCACAATGGTAAGAAACTAGAAATCAAAAGTATGAAATCTGGAAGATCTACAAATATGTGGGAACTAAACAACACACTCCTGAAAAATCAATGGGTTGAAGAAGAAATCAAAAGGGAAATTTAAAAAATCTCAAAACAAATGAAAATGGAAACACAACATACCAAAACCTATGAAATGTCACAAAAGAAGCTCTGAGGGGGATATTCATAGGGATAAGTGTATACAGTAAGGAAGTAGAAAGAATTCAAACAAACAAGCTAACTTTACCTCAAGGAACTAGAAAAAGAAGAACAAAGCCCAAAGTTAGCATAAGAAAGAAAATAAAAAAGGTTAGAGTGGAAATGAATGAAATAGAGACTAGAAAAATATAGAAAAAATCAGTGGAACTAATAGTAGGTTTTTTCATATGATAAACAAAATTGATAAACCTTTGCTAGACTAAGAAGAGACAAGACTTAAATAAATAAAATTAGAAATATAAGAGACATGACATCTGATCATTCAGAAATACATAGGATCATAAAACATTACCATAAACAACAAACTGTTCAGCCGAGAAGAAACGGACAAATTCTTAAAAACACAGCTTGCCAATACTGTATCAGGAAGAAACAGAAAATCTGAATAGACCATTAATGAATAAGGAGATTGAATCAGTAATCAAAAACCTTCCAACACAGGAAATCCGAGGACCAGATGGCTTCACTGGTAAACTCTAACAAACATTTAAAAAAAGAATTAACACCAATCCTTCTCAAACTGTTCCCAAAATTGAAGAAGAAAGAAAACTTCCAAATTCATTTTACAAGGGCAGTACTACCCTGATACCAAAACCAGATAAGGACACTACAAGAGAAGAAAATTATAGATCCGATGAATATAGATGTAAAATTTTTTTAACATTTATTTATTTTTGAGAGAGAGACAGAGTGCGAATGGGGGAGGGGCAGAGAGAGAGACACACACAGAATCTGAAGCAGCCTGGGGCTCCAAGCTGTCAGCACGGAGACCAACGCAGGGCTGGAACTCACAGACCACGAGATCATGACCTGAGCCAAAGTCGCCCACTTAACCGACTGAGCCACCCAGGCCCCTAGATGTAAAAATTCTTGACAAAATGTTAGCAAACTGAATCCAACAGCACATTAAAAGGATTACACGCCATGACCAAATGCAATTTATCTCTGGGATACAACATATGCAAATTAATAACTGTGGAATACCACATTAATGGAATGAAAGATAAAAATCCTGTGATCACCTAAATGGGATGCAGATAAAGGATTTAGCAAAATACAACATCCTTTCATGATTAAAAACTCTCAACAAATTGGACACAGAAACATACTTCAACATAACAAAGGCCATGTATGACAAACCCACAGTAACATTATATTCAACAGTGAAGTGTTGAAAACTTTTCCCTAAGATTAGGAGCAAGATAACGGTGCCCACTCTCACCACTCCTATTCAGAGTAGTCTGGAGGTAGAGCTGGAAGTCCTCCAGAGCAATTAGACATGGCAGAGATAAAAGACAACTAAACTGGAAAGGAAGAAGTAAAATTGTCATTATTTGTAAATGATATAATCTCATATGTAGAAAATTCTAAATATGCAACCAAAAAAGGAAACTGTTAGAACTAATCAACAAATTTAGTAAAAGTGTAGGAATTCAAATCATTACACAAAATTAGTTGTGTTTCTATGCACTGAAAATGAAACTGAAAAAGATATAAAGAAAACTATCCCATTTGCACTAGTTTCAAAAAACCAAAATACTTAGGAATAAATTTAACCAAGAAAGTGAAAGAGAAAGAATTGGATGAAGGGGGTCAAAATGTACAAAGTTCTAGTTATGAGATAAACAATTACTGGGCGTGTAATGTATAGCACGATGAATACAGTTAACACTGATGTACGGGTTTTTTTTTTTTTTTTTTTTTTTTAATTTTTTTTCAACGTTTATTTATTTTTGGACAGAGAGAGACAGAGCATGAACGGGGGAGGGGCAGAGAGAGAGGGAGACACAGAATCGGAAACAGGCTCCAGGCTCTGAGCCATCAGCCCAGAGCCTGACGCGGGGCTCGAACTCACGGACTGCGAGATCGTGACCTGGCTGAAGTCGGACGCTTAACCGACTGCGCCACCCAGGCGCCCCTGATGTACGGGTTTTTGAAAGTTAAGAGTGAATCCTAAGGGTTCCCACCACAAGGGGGAGAGAGAAAAGCATTGTCTGTGCGCGTGCGTGCGTGTGTGTATGTGTGTGTGTGTGTCTATGAGATGACAAATGGCCAACCAACAGGTACATCTATGATGTTAACTAAACTTATTGTGGTAATCACTCCACAATATATGAAGGTTAAATCATGATGCTGCTCACCTTAAACTTACACAGTGCTGTATGTCAATTGTATCTCTGTAAAACTGGGGAAAAAGGGAAATATCTAAATAATGAAAACTACAAGACTTTGAAGAAAGAAAGTGAAGATACAAATGAAATTTATCATGTGTTCATGGACTGCAATAATGAATATTGTTAAAATGTCCATACTATCTAAAGCCATCTATAGATTCAATAAAATCCCTACCAAAGTTCCAATGGCATTTTTCATGGAAACAGAAAAAAACAATTCTAAAATTTGTGTGGAACCGCAGAAGACTCTAAGTAGCCAAAGCAGTCATGAGAAAGAATACAGCTGAGGCATCATGCTTCCTGACTTCAAACTATACTACAAAGCTATAGTAATTAAAATAGTAAAGTACTGGTACAAAAATAGACACAAAGACCAATGAAACAGAATACAGCGCTCAGAAACAAATCTCTGAATTTACTAACATATGACAAGAAGCCAAGAACATTCAGTGGGGAAAGGATACCTTTTTTGATAAATGGTGTTGAAAAACTGGATAACCACATGCTGAAAAATGAAATTGGACACCTATCTTTCCCCACTCAAAAAATTAACTCAAAACTGATTAAAGATTTAAACATAACACCTGAAACAATAAAACTCCTAGAAGAAAACATAAGGAAGAAGCTCCTTGAAATTGGTTTTGGCTGTTATATTTTAAGATATATATTTTTACTACCAAAAGCAAGGTAGCAACAGCAAAAACCAACCAGTGGGGACACATCAAACTTATATTTTAAGATATATATTTTTGCTACCAAAAGCAAGGTAGCAACAGCAAAAACCAACCAGTGGGGCCACATCAAACTTTAAAACTTACACACAGCCAAAGAAACGATCAACAAAACGAAAAGTCAGCCTGTGGAATAGGAGAAAATATTTGCAAACCATATATGGATAATATCCAAAGTATATAAGGAACTCCTACAACTCAATAACAAAAAATCAAAAAATACAATTAAAGATGGGCAATAGAAATAGATATTTTTCCAAAGAAGATCAAATGGCCAACCAACAGGTACATGAAAAAAATGTCAATATCACTAATCAGCAAGGAAATGCAAATCAAAACCACAATGAGATATCCCCTCACACCTGTTAAATGGCTGCTTATCAAGAAAACAAGAGATCACAAGTATTGGTGAAGGTGTGGCAATAAGGGAATCCTTGTACAGAATCGGGAATGTAAATTGGTTTCAGCCATTACAGAAAACATTATAGAGCTTCCTCAAATGGTTAAAAAGAGATCTACCATATGATCCAGCAAAAATAGAACTGTCATATGATCCAGCAATTCTATTTCTGGGTATACATTCAAAGGAAATGAAAAGAGAATATTGAAGAGATATCTGCAATCCCATGTTCACTGCAGCATTATTCACAATAATCAAGATATGGAAATAGCTTAAGTGTCTGCCAGTGGATGAATAGATAAAGAAGATGTGGCGTATGCATATATATAATGGAATATTATTCAGCCATGAGAAAGAAGGAAATCCTGCCATCTGTGACAACATGAATGGACCTTGAGGGCATTATGCTAAGTGAGATAAGTCAGAAAGAGAAAGACAAATAGTGTATGATATCACTTATATGTGGAATCTGAAAAAAGCTGTGACCTTCTAAAAACAGAAAGTAGAATGGTGGTTACCAGGGGCTAGGGACTAGGGGAACTGGGGAGATGTTGGTTTAAGATGCAAACATGCAACTAATAGATGAGTAAGTCCTGGAGATCTAATGCACAGCATAGAGATTATTGAGAACATTACTGTATTATAAACTTCAAAGTTGCTAGAAGACTAGTCTTAATTGTTCCCACAAAAAAGAAATGATAATTATGTGATGTGACAGAGGTGTTAGGTAACACTACAGTGAGATTTATGTCACAGTGTATAAACATATCAGATCAACACATTGTATACCTTAAACAACTTACACTATGTCAATTATATCTCAATAAAAATACATTTAAAAACTAGGTTAAAAGGGAAAAAATGATCATTTCAATAAATAAAGCATTGAACAAAATCCAGCATCCATTCCTGATCAAAACAAAACAAGGCTAAACCAGCATCATTTAGGCTTCAGCATGGATGTTAATTCCTCTGGAAAAACTGTTTGAGGCCCCACCAAGTCCAAACTGGGCATGCCATTTACAATCTTCAGTAGCATCCTGAGCTTCCTCCATCAGAGTCCTCAAGCAACACAGCTCTGAGCTCTACCTTCTGGCTGAGTCATCATGCCTCAAACTTCAGCCTGCTATGTGGCTCAAAGGAGCCACATGGATATCTGGAAGCTGAATAAATGGATAAATTTATAGGCTAAGATTTACAAAACATTCCTTAAAGAAGAATAAAAAATAATTAGAAGACCTGTTTCTTACATGTGCTTATTTAAAATGTATGATCTACCAAATTCAAAAACAAAAAGAGATAGAATAAGATTTATAGTAAAAACACATATGTAAACATAGAAGTTAATTTTTTAAGCTGTTGGAAACCTTACAGTTAAAGCAGGGAGATAAGTGTACCAGGAATTAAGGACAAGCTTATTACTCCTATGAGGCACTACATTGAACTTTGAGCTCCCTAGTACCCAAAGCAAAAACAGGAAGATATCAGAGGTGACTGTAGAATTCTCACTGGCTCATAAAGGAAGGCAGTGCCTGATGAGCAGCAGAAACAAGCTGCTTATAGAGATAAAAAGTTACTCAGGGAAGAACAAGCTGCTTATAGAGATAAAAAGTTACTCAGGGAAGCATTCATTTGGGAATGGGTTGTCCACGCAGAAAGAATGGAACAGGTTTGCACAGAATGTCCAGGCTTCTTGGATCATAGAAGGCCGTAGTGACGACACCACCATTTTTTTCGATTGCAGCGATGGCTAGTTCTGAAGCCAACTGTACTTCAATATTAACTTTCGCCATGCCAACAATTGGGAACCTTTCAGATAGTAATACTACCTACAGATCTATGCTTGCTAAATTGATCTGTGCATTCAGCAAGCCCCCCACTGAGCATGACAAGAAGAGTTTGTGTTGCACAGCCATGCATACCCATAAGGAATGGGTAGAATGGGTAGAAGGCTGTGTGGAATGTTGATTTTAAAATGGGCTCAGGAGGCCGATGGGAGAGACATGATGTGTGGTCTGTTGACCACAGAAGATCCACTACCTAGACAAGGCAAGGCAGGGTTTGAGGAGCTGCCGCATTCCCCCAAGAGCAGCAGGTAGGATGGCCTCTGAACTGCATACAGTAGGGGCGCATCCCAGCTAGGTCAGGGAGCCACAGGTAGAGGAAGACCAAAGCACAAGAAACTTGTCTCATAGAGGAAGGATGTCAAGGATTAGGTCAGTTCTTCTGAAAGTAAATAGGTAAATAACAACAGTTAATAGATCTTGTGTACTTATTGTTTAAATAATATATACAGTATATATTATTTAAACAATCAATATTGTTTAAATAATATATACTGTGCCAACTCTCAAATTCACCCTTCATCACCTACTCATGAAAATTAAGATGGGCCCTTTAAGTATTTTTTCTTTGCCAGCTGGCATAATATTAAGTTTTGTCAGTTGAGAGCACTGGGAAAAGGCGTTCTCCTTCCAAGTTCCAGCAGGCTCCTACAGCACTTAGGTGGCTGTGTAATGGAGACACCTCCCTGAGAACAGCCTTCCTGGCCCCTCTAAGGTGGATTTCCAGCAGGCTTCCCATGGTGGCACCACAGAAACCATGCTGTGAGCCCTGCAAGGACTGTGGGCCCAGGGCGCTCCTTCTCAGCCCCAGCAGTAGTGGCTGCTCCTTGTAGCTGCTATTGCTATAGACTCTGGCATTTTCTCTGCTTCTTACTATCCAAATTCTCTTTAATTCTATTACAGTTGGTAATTCTTCATATTAAACTTTCCCTATTCATTGTGTAGTTTCTCTCTCCTGACTACTTCTGGCTGATATAGCATCTGTTAGAAACATTTTCTCCAGCTATTAAAAGAAGTCTTGTATGGAGCTCACAAACACCATTTTTAATGCCCACAGATTGACATCATCCATCCAGCTGACAGCTGAGTGGACTGTGTGCCAGACTCTGAAGGACACAGACCCTGACCTGAAGGATTTTGTGATGTAATGAAAAGCTCAAGCACATAAACCAACAATAAACCATCTAGGCACTCTGATGTAGGAATATATTTTGTGGGAGTTCCAAGAAGGGAGTCCTGTCAACATCAGGACCCTGCTGGTCCAGCTATTCTGTCTCTCCCCCAACCCCAGCCAGCACACCTGCTCAATGCCCAGCACTGTACAATTTGACCCCTGCACTGGGGGTCAGCCACCCCCTCTCCACAGGATGAGGAGAGCTCAGGCCCAACTGGCTCCCAGAACCTCTGCAAATCTCTGTCTTTGGTTCAATCTCCCAGGACAGCCCAGGTCCCTAGGAGTAAGCTGAGGGTTGGACAAGGAACATTTGTGTGTGCATGCAGAGGGGATGAGGGGCAAGTTGGGGCTGTTGGGCAAAAGATCCACAGTCCTGTGCATATAGGACCCTTGGTCTGAATAGAAACGGGAAGGCACTGGTGTCCATTTGTGGTCCTGCCAAAGGCACCAAATCATCCTGAGCCTCTCCCTAAAGCCTTATACCCACAGCACTGACTGCTCTCACATCTCCCTGCCTTACATATGGTTGATATGTCCTGCCTCCGTCTCCCACCTGGGAAATTCTTCTCCCCTGCTCCACCTCCCTACCCCAGTAAGATCTGTCAAATAATAATAATAAAAAAAAAACCAAATACATGCTTAGTAAGGACTTTATTCCAAGGATTGTTGCAAGAACTGGAGATAGAGACTTGCAATAGGGAGAATGTTCTGTTCATGACATCTGTGTAGCTCAGGGTTAGGCAAAAAGGGCAACAACCCCAAGGACCAGGGAACCCATGTGGAAGCCTCTGGAGATAGGTTTGAGCAACTGGACAGATAGTGTTCCATCAGCCAGACAAGGGTACCCAGGAGGAGGAGTGGGAAGGAGGCCCATTTGGGACTGCTGAAAAGTTGGTACCTGTGGGCCACATAGGTAGTATTTCCAGCAGATGGTTAGAAATATGGGTCTGGTGCTTGGTTGAGAGATGAAGGCCACAATACAGATATGGCACCACCGACATGTGGCTGAAGTGAGCATATACAGGGGGACTGAGGAGGGGAAGGGGAAGGAAAGCTGAGGACAGAACACTGGTGACATCATCTTTCAAGTGATTAAGGGAGCAGGTCCAGTGCAGGAGTGGAGGAGAAATAGGTGAGAACAGGGCTTAATCTTCCTGACTTTGTCTCAGCATCTTGAGAGAGATGATAGAAACAACTACCTTTTGGAGCATTCTAAGGATCGATGAAACAATTATGGCAACATAATGCACCTGGATAGTGTCTCACACTTCATTACATTAAGTAACACACAGGTCCAAAGCTCAAGAAAAGCAGGGATTTCTGCTCATTCATTACTGTTACTCCTAAAGGCACTATATAGACAGTAGAGCCTCAGGAAGATCTGAATGGATGGCTTCTTCCTTATCTGGATGTGGGCCTGGAGTAAACCATTTGGCAAATGGGTCACAGTCCTGTCATCCAAAAGGAGAGATGCTAATCTGTCCATCTTAAGTCATCAGAGAAAACTATCAAGATCAACAATTTATCTAGAGATTATTTTTATGGTTGGTCTGTCATTGCTTTTGCTTATGCACACCAGGCACTATTTATTTATGTATTTATGTATTTATTTAAAGTTTATTTATTTTGAGGGGGAGGAGCAGAGAGAGAGAGAATCCTAAGCTGGCAGCACAGAGCTCAACAGTAGGCTTGATCCCATGAACTGAACCGTGAGATAATGACCGGAGTCGAGATCAAGAGTTGGATGCTTAACCAATTAAGCCACTTAGCTAACCTCCACAAGGCACTATTTAAGGTCATATGTGGCACTGAAGTATAAAGTAATCACACATCTTGCTTTTACCCAAATGATAGATTTCTAAAAGAGATGGGAACTTTTCCTTAAGTCAGTCATCTCTGAGAATATCCTATTATACTTAGGCACACTCTTTAAAACCTCCCAAGTATTTTCTGGACAGTCTCAAATGATTTGCTAGATCTTCACCTCTTTTAAGTTGTCATTACCTACTTTGACACTGGGTAACCCCTACCTTTATTCAGAAATTAGCACAAAACTATTGCTGCTCATTAAGAAGACAGCCATCCTAAGAGCATGACCAAGACACACCGCCACATGCAACTCACAGTGATTATTTAGCAGCACCTGCTGGTGGGAATCATAAACCCACCAGCTGCTGGATTTGAAATGGAAATTTTTTTAGTTATAGCAAACTGTATATACTCTCACTAGGAACAATCTAGCACTGAAGGAAGATTTTATTATTTTTTGTTATTGTTGAATGTGGAGGGGGAAAAATGGTCCACGTTTAAATGGATGGTTCTAAGATGGAAGGATTTGAAAACTCCATACACCAATGTACACTGTGAAGTGTGTGCAAATGTGTGAACTGGGGTCCACAAAATGAATGGCAATACAGTGACCTATCCTTTTTGTTATTGTGCTATTCTTCGTATCTTTAAAAGAAATATTAGACACATTTTTCCTCTTGGAAAATACAGTTGAGTTTTATTTGCATCTGCTAGTCAAAAACAGAAAAAACATCTATCTTCTAAAGCAGAAATTTTGATGTGGAAATATTGAAAATATTGATCAAACCATGTACCGAGGCTGTCCAATGGGATGAAATGGGTGTGACATAATGTCTGCATTCCAGTGATATTCTCCACTCAATGTCACATTCACTTATTTTTTTTTTACAGAACAGCTTTAAAAACATTTTTTAAAAAGCTCTTAGCAAATAGAAATTGATAAGTATTAGAGTGATACAGTGTCATAGGAACTATGAATTCACTAAATTCATGCAAACACAAGTTCTAACCACTACCATAAAACACCCTTTACTATGACCAAATTAGAGAAAAAGGAGATCCTGAGAGGAGCTTTCAAAAATTTCCCATGTACTGATATTCCTGAAATCCCATCAAACTTGTTCGAATCTTGAAGAGTTTTGTTCTTTATGCTTCTTTTTAAAGTTAATATTTTTGTCTATGTGGGGTAACACTGTTAAAACACTGAAATTAACAACTCTGCAATAAGAAACCAGGAATGAACAGAAATAAGTGAGGAATACAGTGTAAGCCCTGGAGAATATTACCTGGCTTTGGCAGGGGGAGATAATCTGCCCTCTTTCTTTAGGTGTCTAACCTAAGGGACATTATAAGTGGTTTTCAGTTTCCAGATGCCCAAAAGAAATTACCCTCAGCTCACTTCTTCCTGGAGACATTCTATTGACAAAGCTGTGTTGGTGTGTAAGACTGTCAGAGCCAAGTCTTGTGGGAAAGACTTAGAAATGCCTGTTGTTGTTGTTGTTGTTGTTGTTGTTGTTGTTTTGTGTTTTATCCTGGAGCAGACGCATGTTACAGCAGGAGACAAGGAGGGTCAGTAACACCTTCCCACCTGCTTCCTTAGTCAAATAGGCATACAGACATTAGAGCAGTCTGAAAATTACTAAAAGCAACTGAGAGCTCAGAGGGCACCAGAATAAGCAACTGTATATGAACCAGTGCACTGAAATGTCTAGGACCAAAAGTTTCTTGTTTTTGTGTTTTACCTGATTGAAGTCAGGTGACTTGGTAGTAGATATAATTCTGAAAAGACCTGCACACATCAGCACTGCTTGGGGTGGGGTGCGGGGGTGGTGATTCTCCCTAATTCTGGGCTTCATTTAACAAGCTCATCTGGCTCTCACATTTAGTCTTTGTCAGCAATAAAGGTGACATTTTGGCCTCCAGCTGCCAGTTTTACGTTTCAATTTCTTTCAGAACTCAGCTGAGGAAAATGGGGGGCTATTTATCAGGCCTCAGAATGTGCTACTTTCCCTCCCTCCCTCCCTTCTTTCTAAACACTTGGAAGTACTGCAGAAAGCATACATATAAATGCACAGCCTGACAAATTTTCACAAAACAGTAGCACCCATGTAACAAACACCAAGATCAAGAAACTTACCAGGACCCTGGAATGTTCCCCCAGGCCCCCTCCTGTCACCATCCTTACTTGGAATAACCGCTATTCGGACTTCTAGCTACACAGATTCAATATGGGTGGGTGTTGTGGCTTGGTGTCTTGTGGGTTTGTTTAGCTGTGCACTTGGCTTTACACTTCTAGACTTGGCAGAATTTAAGATTTAGGGAGCCTGCTGCTTTTAATTTATGGGTAACAGCTACTTGTAGCTAAGAGAGGCAGGAATTTCAGCAAGGGTCAGAAGTCTCACTTGGGTCTCACGGGGCTAAAATCAAAGAATTAAATCAAAATCAAAGCACAGCTGAGTTCCTTCTGAAGGCTCTAGGAGAGAATCCATTTCCTTACTTTTCCCAGCTTCTGCAGGTGCCCTGTGCTCCTTGGCTGTGACCCCTTCTTCTGTCATCAGAGCCAAGAGTGGCACTTCTCTCTGACCTGTTTCAGTGGTCACATCTCTCTCCGACTACAGCCAGGAGAGGCCCTCAGCTCTAAAGAACTAAGTGATTAGACTAGGCCCACCTAGTCTGGAGAATCCAGGACCATCACCGCAGCTCAAGGTTGTACATCTATTGTCTCTTTTGCCAGCTCAGGCTACATATTCCCAGGTTTGGAACATTAGGGCACAGACATCATTGGTGGTGGAGGGGGGAGGGCGGGGAGAGGGAAACACTGTTCTATTTACCACAGGGAGAGAAGTGAAAGAATGCTTTCCTCTTTAAATGTCTGGTAGGATTCTAGGGTGAAGCTATCTTGGCCTAAACTTCATGAGGATTTTAATTATGGATTATCTCTTATTATGAAATATCCTATTAATTTTTTATCAGTAAGCTATTTTTAAAATGAATTTATCATTTCTTCTGTATTTCAAATTTATTGATGACACTTTAATGCCTAACAGGATCTGTAGTGACATCTTCTTCATTTCCATTGCTTTTGCCTTTAACTTTTTAAGAAAAAATATCAGGCTTATTGAGGTATATGGAATATTTCCACCACTCTAAGAGATTTCCTTGTGTGCATTTGAAGTCAATCTTCCTCCCTCAGCAGGCCCAGCAACTACACCTGATTTCTGTCCCTATGGTTTTGCTTTGACAAAAATGTCACATAAATGTAGTCATATAGCCGTTTGTGTCTGGTTTGACTTAGCAAAGTACTTCTGGATTTATTCATGTATCTACATGTATCAGTGTGCCCCTTTTCATTGTATGATGAACTACAACTTGTTTATACATTTATCAGTTGATGGACATTTGAGTTGTTACAAGTTTGGCAGATTATGGAAAAAACTGCTATAAACGGGGTGCCTGGGTGGCGCAGTCGGTTAAGCGTCCGACTTCAGCCAGGTCACGATCTCGCGGTCCGGGAGTTCGAGCCCCGCATCGGGCTCTGGGCTGATGGCTCAGAGCCTGGAGCCTGTTTCCGATTCTGTGTCTCCCTCTCTCTCTGCCCCTCCCCCGTTCATGCTCTGTCTCTGTCCCAAAAATAAATAAACGTTGAAAAAAAAAACTGCTATAAACATTTAAATACAGGTCTTTGTATGGACAAATATTTTCATCTATCTTGAATACATTTTTTAGGACTGGAATTGCTGGGTTTTATGGCATGGCAGGTAGAACAATGTCCTCCTAGAGATCTGAATCCACAGAACCTTTGAATGTTAGGTTGCATGGCAGAGGGAAACTAAGGTTGCTAGCCAGCAGATGGGGAATTGCTGCTAGTGGGCCCCATGTAATCACCAAAGTCTCTTAAGGTGGAAGAGGGAGGAAGAGAAAAAGGTCAGACTGAGGCCATGTGAGGATTCAACTCACCACTGCTGACTCTGAAGATGGGGGAAGCAATCATGAGCCAAGGAATATGGGCAGCTTCTAGAAGCAGGAAAAGGCAGAGGATTCTCCCGTAGGGCCTCCAGAAGGAACAGATCCCTGGCCACACCTTGATTTTAGCCCTGTGAACCCCATGTCAGCCTTCCAGCCTCCAAGAATGTAATACAGTGTTTTTTAAGTCAATAAGTTTGTGGCAATTTGTTATAGCAGCTGTAGAAAACTAACACATATGGTGAGGGAACAGGAAGCTGGCCGACTTTCCAAAATGACTGAACCATTTTGCATTCCCACCAGCAATGCAGTGTTCTAGTCATTCCACAACTCCCCACCTTCATTTTCGTAATGTCAGGTTTGTTGTTTTCAACTCTAGCCATTCCAAGCCTCTTTCCTTTCTTCTTGGTCATTCTTCCCTTGGTTTTTTAATCTTAATATATCTTTTAAAAATATAGGAAATTTGGATTTTTTTTCTATTTCATTAATTCCTGTTTTCATCTTTATTATTTTGCTTTGGGTTTAATTTACTATTCTTTTCCTAACTTCTTGAGATGAATGTGTACAACATTGGTTTTCAGCCTTTTTTCCCTCCTAATACTAGCATTTAGGATTATAAGTTTTAGCCTTTTTTCTCTTCTAATGCTAGCACAGCATGGAGAATTATAAATTTTGAGCCTAAGCATAACTTTAGCTGTTTCTCACAAGTTTTGATATAGGTTTTCATTATCATTCAGCTCAAAATATTTTTCAAATTTCCTTTTTGATTTCTTCTCTGACCCATGGGTTACTTAGAAGTTTATTTGTTAGTTTCCAAATATATGGGAATTTTTGTTACTATTGATTTCTATCTTAGTTATATGATGATCAGTCTACATGTAACTCCTTCAGAAGGTACTCAGGCTCACTTTGTAGTCAAATGTCCTGGTCAGTTTTCATAAATGTTCCCAGTGGGCCTGAAAGCAGTGTGTGTTCTGTGATTTGGGGTATACTGCTCTATAATTAATTGCTCACCAGGCCAATGTGGTTGAATGTTTTCTTCAAGGCTCCCATATTTGTACTAATATTGGTCCGCTTGGTCTATCATATACAAAAGGTGTATGGAAATCTCCCAGAGTATGGATTTGCATACTTCTCCACATATTCTCATCAATTTTTGCTTTAAATATGCTCACAGAGGCTGTAATGTACATACAAATTTGTTGTTATATATTCTTGTATTTGAAGGTCTATCTCCAACAATACCTTTGCGTTAAAGTTTTTTTTTTTAATATATAGAAAATATAGCTACACATTAGCTTTTGGTTAGAGTCTGCATGATGTACCTTTTCCTATCTTCTGTCTATGAAGACAGAGAAAGTTTCAGGCCTCTCATAAAATGATTATAGCTGATTTTTAAAGACTTTGTCTAAAAAAATTATAGCATGTAATCAATGTGATAACATATTTACTTGGGTCTACATCTACCATATTATTAAATGTTTTCTGGTTGTCATACCTGTTTTATTTTCTTTGCTTTCTTTTGAATTATCATTTATTAGACTAGTGTTCCCTCTGTCAGTTTGAAAGTTACATACTTTACTGTGTTTACGTGCACTCTTACGAAGTCTCATGTTACTGGGCTGACTGGGACTCATTCTCCTCCCAGTTAATGGAAGAACCTTAGATGACTTGATTTATCCTACTCCCCCAATTTATATGCCACTCTAGTCTTGTGTTTTAGTTTTCTGTATATTTCCAACTCTTTAAGACATTATCATTGTTTTGCAGTCATTATTCATTTAGATTTATCCATTTGGTTACCACTTCCATTACCATATATACCTTTCTGCATCCGTATTTTTTAAACACTACTTATTTATTCTATTACACAAGAACTGCTCACCTGTTTTCAGTATGGAGGTTCCTCAAAAAATTAAAAATAGAATTACCCTATGACCCAGCAATTGTACTACAGGTGTTTGCCCAAAGGATACAAAAATACTGATTCGAAGGGGCACATGCACCCCAATGTTTATAGCAGCATTATCAACAATAGCCAAATTATGGAAAGAGCCCAAATGTCCATCGACTGACGAATGGATAAAGAAGATATGGTATAGAATACTACTTGGTGATGAAAAGGAATGAAATCTTGCATTTGCAACAACATGGATGGAACTAGAGAGTATTATGCTATAAAAATAAGTCAGTCAGAGAAAGACATACATTATTTCACTCATATGTGGAATTTGAGAAACTCAACAGATGAACACAGGGGAAGGGAAGGAAAAAATAAGAAAAACAGGGAGGCAAACCATAAGAGATTCTTAATACAGAGAACAAACTGAGGGTTGCTGAAGGGGAGTTGGGTGGGAGGGAGGATGTGTTAAATGGGCTCTGGGCATTCAGGAGGGCACTTTTGGGATGAACACTGGATGTCATATTTAACAGTTCAGGTTCTACTCCAGAAACCAAGACTACACTGTAGTCTTGAATTAAAAAAAAACTTTAATTAAAAAAAAAAAAAAAGAACTGCTCACCTGGACTTCAGTCTCTCTACTGAGTCACCCTGCCCAAGCCAGTTCCAGCTCCTCCAATACATCTTTTCTGTTAACTCTGGAGGAATATCTGACCATGTGAGGTCAAATCTTTCCATGGCTCCTACTGCCTGTGGGATTGGGTTTATAAACTCTTTCTTGATCTGTCCCCTAATTCTAAAATTTCATCCTCACTCTTTTTCCACATCTCCCTTATACTCTCTACTCATAGTTAGCTATTTTCTAGAGTACACAGATATTATCAAAAACATGCTATTCCTTGTACCTGAATTATGGTTCTCCATTCACATATCTAAAAAACTGCTTCCAATCCTTCAAGACCCAGTCACTTCCCTGAGTGCTTTCTTGTGTTCTGTGGGTGAGATAAAAGCCCTTCTGAGACTACTCTATGCGTAAATTTGCTCTCTTGTCTTGTTACTGTTCTGGTTGCTCCATTAGAGCATGGCTAGCCTTAACCATGTGTATGCCTATTTCCTAGCCCAATTGGAAAATGGGGCCTAAATTGAGTTCTTCTTCAAAAAGGGGATAATAGTCCCTGTAATGTTTTTTCCCCCTTTGTGTTTGAAGCTGAAATCATAGTCTATGTGAAAAAGCTTTAAAGATCAGACAAATATGTAAAGATTAATGGTTGATAATGAGGTAATTGTTTCACATGCTTTATGGAAAACAAATTACCAAAACATGTCTAGCTTTATTTTATTCCCAGGGAATTTATTAATTCAAGCTTCATTGGATCATAACTCACTTTGTAACCCTGCATCTGGATAGTGAAGAATAAATCAGGTTTGTAAGAAGAACATGAACATTATAGTGTATTTGTTCTCAAAACTTTTGAATCTCAAATAAATGAAATAAATTAAAAATCACATTGTCAGTTGAAGCACATGTGGTGAGTCTTGCTTACAGCAGAGTCAGTAGTAGTAATAAATGATTACCCTTCTGCTAAGTTCAGAGTCTTAGGCAGGTTTCCATAATCTTTTCAACTAGAAAATTGAATAATTTTTTTTAACATTGCCAACAACCAATCTGGCATTTAAACTTACTTTATTAAAGTTGAGGATAGCTGTTTAATACATAGTTTGATATAATAAAACTACAGATGACCAGCACTCACATCACATAATTGAGCTTCCAGGATGACACTCCCCTCAGCTAACGCTCAGTGCTGTGGCAGTGGATGGGCTCTGTACGACAGGCTACCTGCCCTCAGGGACTCACGGGCTCTCCTGCTCTCACCTTCCAGCTGGGCTCCGTACAACAGGCTACCTGCCCTCATGGACTCAGAGGCTCTCTTGCTCCCACCTTCCAGAACCTGGGCATTACTGATCCTGAGAAGAAAGTTCAGAGCTTTTTCTGTGATACTTAATAACTTACTTTACTAATGTTTTAAAAGGCTAAGAGACATTTGTGAATTTCAAATGCAAAACTGGAATTTAAGGTGTTTGTTCTGATAAATTATGCTCTGAAATGAAAGGTTTTATTTGCAACTTATACAATTTCATGAAAATATACACTGCTCAGAATCTGACATAGGCTAAGTAAAACATTTTGTTTTCTGAAAAATACTGTTAATATACACCTTTGTCTTAAAATAATTCAAACACATGATTAAATGAACTAATTTTGACAAAATGTTTCTTTAAGATGACAGTTTGCAAAAAGAAAAGTTAAGGTAATTTTAAACCAATTTTAGTAAATACGTAGATATATTTTATTTGTCAAGAGGATATTTTATTTAGGATATTCAAGTACAAAAGTGAAAAATTATATACCTATCTATGACTGTTAAGAGAAAGTTAGAAGGCATCCAATTGTTCTAAGAATACTATGAAGGCACTGAATTCAAATATCTCAATATATGAGTTATCTAAATTTTTATATCTTTAATATTCAGATGCTGACAGATATTTTCTTAAGAAATATTTTTAATAAGACAATTCAACCTTATGATTTTTTTTCCCTGGAAGACAGTTTTAAACATATAAAATATCCTAATGAAACAGAGTGGCAACACCCCAGATTCAAAGGTACTCATCACTAGAAAAGGGATTTATACCTGGATGCTATTACTTTCAAACATATCTTGCTCCATCACAACAATACTTCAACCACAATAAGGTATAGTGAAGCATAGAAGGCCATCATGTTACATAATTTCATACAAAAGCATAGGATCATGTTATCAATTGGATAATGGTACAAAAATTAAAAACTTCTATAAAACTATTAAGAGATTAGAGATTCAGGTATATAATACATTTTAAAACATATGTCCCAAATTTTACCTTTGGTATGTACAAAAAAGGAGTTCCTCTTGGAATATAAATGCAATCAGACAGCCATACAATGAATGAGTTCTGTATTTTCAATGTCACTGACACTTTGCTCCATGGTACAATGCATGTAAGTGACAATAACCAGGCAGCAGGAAAAATGATCTACATTCATCACAAACCAGCAACTTGAAAACCTCTAACAACAGTGAATATATAAGTGATATCATTCACTGTGGCTTATATATTAACTTTATACTTAAAAGCATTTAAGTGCCATTTGTGGCCATTTGTCAGATATAGAATAAGTGATACAGAAAATAAAAACAGCAAGAAAATCAGAGCATACTTCTAACATTTTAATAACTTTTGCTTGTGATGACCTTCTATGATCTGGAACCTTTGTTTTACATAAAATTGGAGCTGGAAAGAGAAAAAAAACCTTTTGATTGGTACAATAAAAAACTATATAGAAATAAAAATTATTAAAATCATTAGTTTTACAAAGCTTTTACAGAAAGAGCAAATATACATCTAATATACTATAGGATATCTAGCTATGGGACTTTGGAAAAGAAAAAATAAAAATACCTCATCAAACTCTATTTTCTTGAATATTAATTCTTCTGAGCTCTCAAAAAACTATGGGCTTTGCCCTTACTTTATAAACAAGAACACATACTAATGGTTGTTAAGTGGAGCAGGGTGACAACTTTTACAAAGCAAATGTAAGCTGTCTTTCATACATGGAATAAACTTGGGGAATCCAATTTTAGTAACACTGGATTAAGATGAAAGGATAAGAAGGTAAAAGGTCCCTTAACTGTACAATTCAAAGCATATCTTAAAGCAGTAATAAACTATATTTATAGCTTATCTTTTGAAATTCAATTATTGAATAAAAATAGCTATTAAAAATCATATACATTTTTTTGACAAGTAATTGCATGCCCACTATATAGCAGGCACTGTTATAGGCTCTGGACATGGATGCATCAGTGAACAAAACAAAGATCCATGCCCTTGTAAAGTTTATATGGAAGGATCACACATGAGAATTCCTTCCTTCTTTCTTCTCCCCAAACTATAAAATCCACAGGTCGGCTAAATCCACCAAAACCCTGTGGATTTACTTCTCCATAGTTTAAAAATTGGAAAGTCCCCATGGTCCAATGTTAGGTTTCCCTAATTATTTGAAGTCACAATATTCTGAAAATGCTGGGTTTGAAATAAGATATGATGATAAAATTAAATCAGAAATGTTGCTCTGTGAGGAACATAAGGAGAGCTGGATGCTGCCAAAACAGAGGCAGCTGGAATAAACTAAGGCAAAGAGTCACAGAGAAGCACTCTCAACAGAACAGGTTAATGATGAATTTCAAGAACAGTCAACTAGGCAAAATGACAAGGGCATTTTAAGTAGGAGAAATAAAGGACATAAAATATAGAAAAGAAAAAAAAATGTATTTTCTAAAATGTTGGTAACTTTGATTTTAACACATACCCCAAACCTATAAGCCTTGAGATTATCATCCAAATGCTACTCATGGCCACCCCATTGTACAGGGGCCCTCTCTACCTTCCTCTGCATCTTTACGTCCACCATTGATTTCACAAGCTCTGACATCAAAGCACAGGAGTTCAAATCGATAGCCTGGATCCCTTATTAAAATAAAAATTCTCACAAAATCATTATCAGTAGAATTTGTAAAATAAAAAAAGAGAACCTAAGAATTCGGTCTTTTATCAAGTATTACTTTACTTCTAGGATTCCCCAACAAAGTATATACATGAAATTCAAAATATATATAACCAACGGTAGGTAAGTCAGCAGTTATTAGAAATACAGGCTAGGTGACAAAATAAGAGCAGCCATTCTTCCCCCCAGGTAGCTGACCCTTTCTACATTATGATACTTTTTTTTCACTCATTCATTTGCTCACTTTGGCAAATATTTACTGAGCACCTAATATGTACCAGGTGCTGTTCTAGATGCTGCAGAAACAGCAGTGAAGAAAAGGGACAGGTCTCTGCTCTCAAGGAGCTGATATTTTAATCACAAGAGGTTGACAAGGAATAAGGAAACTGGTAAGTTCAATGAAGATCAAACAGGGCAATGAGAAAGAAAGTAATGGAGGAATGGGGCCACCAGAGTCAGGGAGTTGGGGATGGCTTACTTCTTACGGTCTTTGTCCTTCTTCAGGTTGCTGCCTGATGCCATGTAGGACTGGTTCTGGTATATCTCTGAAGTAGCTTTCTTTTTTGAGAAAGCGATTATTTCTTCTTCCAAGAGTCTTCTCTTTTCTTCAAGCTTCATTCTCTCTTCTTGGTGAACTCTTTTAAGGTGCTCAAATTTAGCCTGTAGCTGTGAAAGAAAGGTGCAGTTCCCATCAACAACACACTGTGGCAGCACATGCACAGGAATGTTCTCCAGCTTAGCAACAATTTCTAACACTAACCTACACAGCAATCTACAAGTTTTCCTGATGTCTCGAAAGTTCTGCTTTAAGGAAAAATGTACATATGGAACTGCCTTGGTAACTTTAATTATAAATGAGTTCCCATGCAAAAGATGCATGAACAAAAACACATAATAAAAAAAATACAGTCTCATGTAAAATCCTGTTTTTTTATTCTAATTTTATTTTTTCATTTTTTTTTAAACATAATTGATTGTCAAGTTAGCTAACATACAGTGTATACAGTGTGTTCTTGGCTTCGGGAGTAGATTCCTATGTTTTTAAAACATTTGACCTTTTCTTAGAGTTTTCATTTTCTTGCTCTATATATTTCCCTGCAAAGCCTCTTCAAATAAAACTCTCTAAAATCCATGCTTAATAAAAGTGAGGGACACAAATTACAAAAGCAAGTTATTTTCCAAGTAAAGATACCAAATATAGTGAAACTGTTAAAAGTTCTATTGGTAATCCTGCTTGGAAAGTGTCAATTGTCAATTTAAATCAAGAACCTTAAAAATCTATTACATTTTCCCACAGTCATTCACCTTCTTGAAATCTAAGCTAAATCAAGAAATCCTAAATTGAGTTTTATTCATAAAAATAATCACTGTAGTTGAGTTTACAGCATAATGGAAAACATAGCCCACATCTAATAAAGTCAAAAAGTAAATTTGTGCTAAATACACTCAATGCAACCATTAAAATGAGTTTGTAAAAGTTTATAACATTATAACATGATATTTCCTTGGTTTGTTTATCTAGAAAAAGAATCTAGGGACTTTAGTGGATCCTGTATCAATGAGCCACGTGTCTTGCCTGCCAAGAACACACACACAGCATCCAAAATCTAGATAAAAAAGGTAACTTTTTGAATTCCCTGGTCTAGTTAGATAACGTTTAGTATTTTCAGTTCTGGGTAGCATTCATATAAAAAAGTAGGACTTGGTTTCTAGAAAAGATGGCATATAAGAAACTGAAGAGCTAAACTCCATCCTAATAAAAATTCACTGTTCCAAATATGGAAGAGGTTGTCTTGTGCGCCAGTAAATCCTGACAGGAGATGTATTTAAAAGGAGACAGAACAGGATTGAAACAGATTAAGTAAAATTCTTCTTCCCTAAAATGCTTTTATTCCTGAGGATGGCATTTCAGAGAAGCATCAGTTCATTAGTATTTGCTTATTTCATAGTTCCTGCTTTTACAAAAATTTATGTGTGTGTGTGCATGTGTATTTAAAAAGTGGGGTTCTGGGGCGCCTGGGTGGCGCAGTCGGTTAAGCATCCGACTTCAGCCAGGTCACGATCTCACGGTCCGTGAGTTCGAGTCCCGCGTCGGGCTCTGGGCTGATGGCTCAGAGCCTGGAGCTTGTTTCTGATTCTGTGTCTCCCTCTCTCTCTGCCCCTCCCCCGTTCATGCTCTGTCTCTCTCTGTCCCAAAAATAAATAAACGTTGAAAAAAAAAATTAAAAAGTGGGGTTCATCTAGTTGTCATTCAAATCAATGGTATACATAGAGTCACAACTGAGTATGTGTGTATCTTCTATAAATGTGGGAGAGGAGCTGAGTAAAGCCTGGAAAGACAGGATACAGGAGTGGATTTAGATTATGTGTATAGGAGTGGATTTAGAGGACACGTATAAAGACATCTCTGATTACTTAAATGTAGGCTGCATACTCTATATGCATAGTTAAATATCTTGAAAGGTTATAGACTACTTCATAGATCATTCATGAAGTTGACTAAAAATTGCAGAAATACTACAAAAAGAAAAATGTTTTAAAAAGGGAGGCAGAGATAGGTATGACTATTATTTACATAATGTGGAATTCACAACTTTTGACAGCAGCAGTCTATTCCATGTACATAAAGCACTCACTTATGGTTCCACTATGTAATTCAAACATATTTCAAATACTCAGAAGCAGTATTTACAAAAGATATAGCATATTGGTGGTACTGTCTTAAGGGCATTGGTGAGAAGTTATCAACAGCACAGAAGGTCTCCTGTTTTTTTGACCCTGACTCTAAAGTATTAATGATACTGGCTTTACAGTATTAAAACTAGCCATGAAGTACCTTGTAACATTAATAAGAGAGGCCCTTATACTCTCTGCCTATAATGCTATATAGTTAAAATCTACTGCCTATAATCTACTGCCTATAATGCTATATAGTTAAAAATTTAGGGAGCACCTGGGTGGCTCAGTCAGTTAAGCATCCAACTTCAGCTCAGGTCATAATCTCATGGCTCATAAGTTCAAACCCCGTGTTGGGTTCTGTGCTGGACAGCTCAGAGCCTGGAGCCTGCTTCGAATTCTGTGTCTCCCTTTCTCTGTACCTCCCCCACTTACACTCTGTCTCTCTCTCAAAACTAAATCAACAGTATGGAGGTTCCTAAAAAAATTAAAAAAATAGATATACCCTATGATCCAGCAATAGTACTGCTAGGAATTTACCCAAGGGATACAGGAGTGCTGATGCATAGAGGCACATGTACCCCAATGTTTATAGCAGCACTTTCAACAACAGCCAAATTATGGAAAGAGCCTAAATGTCCATCAACTGATGAATGGATAAAGAAGATGTGGTTTATATATACAATGGAATTCTACTTGGCAATGCGAAAGAATGAACTCTTGCCATTTGCAGCAATGTGGATGGAACTGGAAGGTATTATGCTGAGTGAAATAAGTCAGAGAAGGACAGATATCCTATGTTTTCACTCATGTGGATCTTGAGAAACTTAACAGAAGTCCATCGGGGAGGGGAAGGGGATAAAAAAAGTTACAGAGGGAGAGAGGCAAACCATAAGACACTTTTAAATACTGAGAACAAACTGAGGGTTGATGAGGGGGGAGGGGAAAGTGGGTGATGGGCATGGAGGAGGGCACCTGTTGGGATGAACACTGGGTGTTGCATGGAAACCAATTTGACAATAAATTGTATTAAAAAATAATAAATAAATAAATAAACATTAAAAAATTAAAAATAAAAGTCTATAAAGGATCTACTGACAAACGGTCTTTCTCTTTTTCTTTCAACCATGTGATTTGAAATTCAACCCTGAATTTTCAATTTCCTTTTAAATAACACACATTTTTTTTTTAATTTTTTTTTTCAACGTTTATTTATTTTTGGGACAGAGAGAGACAGAGCATGAACGGGGGAGGGGCAGAGAGAGAGGATGACACAGAATCGGAAACAGGCTCCAGGCTCTGAGCCATCAGCCCAGAGCCTGACATGGGGCTCGAACTCCCGGACCGCGAGATCGTGACCTGGCTGAAGTTGGACGCCTAACCGACTGCGCCACCCAGGCGCCCCTAAATAACACACATTTAAACAAGATAATCTTGTATCGGATTTTAAAAATTAAAAACTCAACTATAGGGGCGCCTGGGTGGCTCAGTCGGCTAAGCATCCAACTCTTGATATCAGCTCAGGTCATGATCTCAGGGGTCATGAGATTGAGCGCCACATCAATGTGGAGCCTTCTTAAGATTCCTCTCTCCCTCTACCACTCATGCTCACTCTCTCTGTCTCTGTCTCTGTCTCTCTGAAAAAAAAAAAAAAAAAAAAAAGAAACAACTCAACTGTAAACCACTTCTAACATCTTTTCTCCTCACTGGAAAAACTAAGAATTAAACTCTTAAATAGTTTCACTCTACTTCTATCTTAAAGATGAATCTACTAATGAAAAAAAAGTCAGCATCCTCATTTCCTGATCATTACAACTCTTTCCTCAATTTTTATACTTAAAAATAACTCAAAACTAGGGAACTATTCTTGGACAAAAGAGACTAAACAAACAGAATACCCGAATGTGATATGAGACCTACAACTGAATTCCAGTTCAAAAATAAAAAACTAAAAAATCTGTAAACAAATAAAAGAAAAAAAAACAATAAAAGACCATCTTGGACAACTGGGGAAATGTAACTGTGGACAGGAGATCAGGTGAGATTATGGCATTCACATTAATTTTCTTAGGTGTAATATTAGTACAATGGTTATGGAAGAAAATGTGCCTAACTTCAGAGATGCACACTGAAGTGCCTACGGATAAAGTGTCATAATATCTACAACCAGCTTTCAGATGACCAGGGAAAATGGATACCCCTCTCTCCCAGATGCATACACACACACACACACACACACACATATATATATATAAAATAAAAGTGGCAAAACACCCATTGCTAAATCTAGGTGTGGGGAGGGACATAGGTAGGTACCCTTAGTTTCACTTTCCTGTTCGAACTTTTTCAAAATACAAAGTTCAAATTCAAATTATAAACAAGAGATATCAGACTATTAATTTTATAAAACTACTTACAAGTATACTTGAAAAAATAAATTTGTAAAAATATAAATAATTCAGAAAATCTTGTATTATCAAGTTCACTTGTATTAACATTTTTGTCTTAGAAATTCCTTTTTGAACTCATCCTTTTTGACTCTCATCTTGAATGTGGCCATTTACTTAAAAGTAGCCATTGTAGTTAGGTCTATAGAAAATAGTTTAACTCAAATAAAACTAAAAGTGTTGCTTGAAGAACTAGAAGCAAACAAAACTATGGAAATAACTGCAATGTTTGTGTGTGCATGTGCACATGTGTGCCAAGGTTATCCAAAAGTGATTTGACCACCTGACTGGTCTGGAAAGCCTGAGTTCAAACTCAGAAGAGTTACTTAATTGTTTTCATAGTTACCTGTTTCATGGCATCACCCCAACAGCTCTCAAGAACTCTCAAGAAAGGTTTTATTAAGCCACAGCTAAAACATTTCTGGTTCAAAGTTAAGGTATTTATTCCATTAGACATTCTTTCCTGCTTTGCTGAAGATTAGTTGACCATAATTTTACTATTAGGTATTTACCCAAAGGATACAAAAATACTGATTCAAGGGGTACATGTTCATAGCAGTGCTATCAACCACAGCCAAACTATGGAGAGAGCCCAAATGTCCATCGACTGATGAATGGATAAAGAAGCTGTGGTATGTGTATACACAAACACACACACACACACACACACACACACACAGCCTCAAAAAGAATGAAATCTTGTCATTTGCAACAATGTGGATGGAACTAGAATGCATCTACTAAACAGCGAAATAAGTCAATGAGAGAAAGTCAAAAAGCATACCATATGATTTCACTCATAAGTAGAATTTAAGAAACAAAACAGATGAACATGGGAAGGAGGGGGAAGAAAAAGAGATGGAAACAAACCACAAGAAACTCCTAACGACAGAGAACAAACTAAGGGTTGATGGAAGTGGGTGGGAGATGGCTAGATGGGTGATGGGTATTAAGGAGGGGACTTGTTGTGATGAGCAATGGGTGTTGTATTTAAGTAATGAATCACTGAAATCTACTCCTAAACCAATAATTGCACTGTATATTAACTAAAGCATGCATAAATAAATAAATAAATAAATAACAAAGTTAAGATACTTAAAACACCTCTTAGTGACCTAGTCCCCTTGGAGAACCACTTCTAATGGAAGACGATTTGCTCAAAAAAGCCAAATTTTTATTTGATTTCAGATTTTTAAAAGTCTGTATCCAAAGACTATGTGTTAAAATAGCTACTTTTTAAAGAACAATAAGTACTCTCCAAAAGCATCTCAGCTAAATTCTTGAGATAAATCTCTCAAACAGGACACCTAAAAAACAAATGCAGATCACATCAAACCAGTGTACTTGCCTCTCTTTCAGCTTCTTTCAATATGGCTTCTTTCTCCTTTACTCGCTGCACAAACATCTGCTTCATTTCTTCTTCCTTCCTCTGACGTTCACCATAAAATTCATGTCTTTTGGCTTCATAGGTCTCTTGAAGACTACAAAGTTATTTGTGGTACTCTCATGTTAAAAAGCGATGTAGGAAACTTTCAAACAGTCAAACATCTTGGATTAATCCTCATAAGTATACCATACTTTCCAATACCCTCTTACACACAGCAACCCAAAACATGGCATTCCCTATAGCAATGAGACATAAAAAGCCACCAGTGACACAGCTAACAGAGAGTACTGGACTTCTGAAATCTCTGCTTTTTATAAGCCCTTTACAAGAAGTATTCTAATTTTACCCCAACTGAATTCCTCTTTCAGTCTTTGTTAATTGGCACCACTGTGTCTGAAAACCTTGAAGTCTTGAAGTCATCCTTGACTCTACCCTTACCTTACCTGATCACCAAAGTCTGGGAGTTCAGTCTGTGCCCCTGACATCATTTCATTCCAATCTTCTGATTTTTACAGATATCCTAGCTCAATCTTGGTCATTTTCTGCTTTCACTATTGCAATATCATAACTGATTTCTGGGCTTTTAGTTCCTCTTTCACTTTCTTCTTTCTTTTCACTCCTAAGATTTTCCAAAAAGTCCCACAAATCTTATCTTTTTTTCCATTGCACTAGTTATGTTATCTACAGAATAAGGTCCCACCTCCTTTAAATAGCACTCAAGAAACTTCACAAGCTGGCCTAATTCCACCTTTCCAGATTCATCTCTTTTAAAACAAAAAAACTTTATTTATTTACTTTGAGAGAGAGAGAGAAAGAGAGAGACAGAGACAGAAAAAGAGAGAGATGGGGGAAGGGAGAGAGAGAGAAAGGGAGAGAGAATCCCAAGCAGGTTCCCTGCTGTCAGCACAGAGCCAGACGAGGGGATTATGAGATCATGACCTGAGCTGAAATCAAGAGTTGGATGCTTAACCAATGGAGCCACCCCAGATGCCTCTCCAGATTTGTCTCTTAACAAACAAATCTACTGCCCTAAGGTTCCAGTCATAACAGCCTACTCGTTGTTCCTAAAACACACCACAAATTTCATGCTTTAGCTTATGTGTCTCCTGTGCTTCCCATGTTATTGCCCACCTCTCAATCCTCATTCTACCTATCTAACCTTCTACTTCTCAAGGTCAAATTCAAATGCAACTTCCTCTCTAAAGCCTCCCCTAGTCTCCCCCATTGGAACTAACTGTGCCTTTGAAGCATTCTCATGGCACTTTGTACCTTTTCCTTGGCATTTATATCTTATCTGCCTCTCTCTTCTAATAGATCATTATCTTTGTAACGTGACTATACAGCAAAGCTCTCTAGACATTTCAGTCTCTTAATAAATGTTCATTTGGTGACAGAAATTGGCAGAAAGTAGAGCCAGATTTAACCAACCAGAGAAAGGACTGTACTGGAACACTATGCCTAGCTGCTCTTTCTTACTTATAGCATTTCAGATGTACTTCTTATACATCAGAAATGCCAAGCCCTTCCATTTCAACTCACTATGAGACTATCCTAAAGATTTAACAGGGAACACAAATGCACCTTCCAGCTGTGCTGCAGTGAGAAATTTCTACTGCTTACAAAAAAAAAAACTACATCTAAATAGATATAAAATGTGATAAATTAAGGCATTTTACAATCTTAAATGTTGTAACTGGAGAAATAAATCTTCCAAGTATAGAATTTTAAAAGTTCATGAAGAAATAGAGTAAGAAATGTTGCATAACAGCTATTATGGCTTATTGTGTGTGGTATGCAAAGCAGGTGTTCTGAGGAGGAAAAGATCCTAAACACTTTCTTTAAAAGCAAAATGTACAAACTGCCCTAGATAAGCACATAAATGTCCCAGATTTCAAGAACATTTTACTTTTTACCAGGCTTTTTGCTTTTCTGTGGTTGCTCTCATCTTATTTTTGTTCTTTAAACATTTTTTTAATTTTTATTTATTTTTTTTAATTTACATCTAAGTTAGCATACAGTGCAACAATGATTTCAGGAGTAGATTCCTTAATGCTCCTTACCCATTTAGCCCATCCCCTCCTCCCACAACCCCTCCAGCAATGCTCTGTTTGTTCTTCGTTTTTAAGAGCCTCTTATGTTTTTGTCCCCCTCCCTGTTTTTATATTATTTTTGCTTCCCTTCTCTTATGTTCATCTGTTTTGTATCTTAAAGTCCTCATATGAGTGAAGTTGTATATTTGTCTTTCTCTGACTAATTTCGCTTAGCTTAATACCCTCTAGTTCTACCCACGTAGTTGCGAATGGCAAGATTTCATTCTTTACTCATTCACTACTCCTCATTACTTGCGGAATAATTAATGAATTATTCTTTATTATTTCATTACTCCGCATTACTTCTGGAGTAATACTCCATTGTACATATATACTCATTGTGGTTTTGATTTGTATTTCCCTGATGATGAATGATGTTGAGCATTTTTTCATGTGTCGGATGGCCATCTGGATGTCTTCTTTGGAGAAGTGTCTATTCACGTCTTTTGCCCATTTCTTCACGGGATTATTTGTTTTTGGGGTGTTCAGTTTGATAAGCTGTTTATAGATTTTGGATACTAACCCTTTATCTGATATGTCATTTGCAAATATCTTCCCCCCATTCCATCAGTTGCCTTTTAGTTTTGCTGATTGTTTCCTTTGCTGTGCAGAAGCTTTTTATTTTTTTTTTATTTTTATTTTTTTCTGAAATTTATTGACAAATTGGTTTCCATACAACACCCAGTGCTCATCCCAAAAGGTGCCCTCCTCAATACCCATCACCCACCCTCTCCTCCCTCCCACCCCCCATCAACCCTCAGTTTGTTCTCAGTTTTTAACAGTCTCTTATGCTTTGGCTCTCTCCCATTCTAACCTCTTTTTTTTTTTTCCTTCCCCTCCCCCATGGGTTCCTGTTAAGTTTCTCAGGATCCACATAAGAGTGAAACCATATGGTATCTGTCTTTCTCTGTATGGCTTATTTCACTTAGCATCACACTCTCCAGTTCCATCCACGTTGCTACAAAAGGCCATATTTCATTTTTTCTCATTGCCACGTAATATTCCATTGTATATATAAACCACAATTTCTTTATCCATTCATCAGTTGATGGACATTTAGGCTCTTTCCATAATTTGGCTATTGTTGAGAGTGCTGCTATGAACATTGGGGTACAAGTGGCCCTATGCATCAGTGCTCCTGTATCCCTTGGATAAATTCCTAGCAGTGCTATTGCTGGGTCATAGGGTAGGTCTATTTTTAATTTTCTGAGGAACCTCCACACTGCTTTCCAGAGTGGCTGCACCAATTTGCATTCCCACCAACAGTGCAAGAGGGTTCCCGTTTCTCCACATCCTCTCCAGCATCTATAGTCTCCTGATTTGTTCATTTTGGCCACTCTGACTGGCGTGAGGTGATACCTGAGTGTGGTTTTGATTTGTATTTCCCTGATAAGGAGCGACGCTGAACATCTTTTCATGTGCCTGTTGGCCATCCGGATGTCTTCTTTAGAGAAGTGTCTATTCATGTTTTCTGCCCATTTCTTCACTGGGTTATTTGTTTTTCGGGTGTGGAGTTTGGTGAGCTCTTTATAGATTTTGGATACTAGCCCTTTGTCCGATATGTCATTTGCGAATATCTTTTCCCATTCCGTTGGTTGCCTTTTAGTTTTGTTGGTTGTTTCCTTTGCTGTGCAGAAGCTTTTTATCTTCATAAGGTCCCAGTAATTCACTTTTGCTTTTAATTCCCTTGCCTTTGGGGATGTGTCGAGTAAGAGATTGCTACGGCTGAGGTCAGAGAGGTCTTTTCCTGCTTTCTCCTCTAAGGTTTTGATGGTTTCCTGTCTCACATTTAGGTCCTTTATCCATTTTGAGTTTATTTTTGTGAATGGTGTGAGAAAGTGGTCTAGTTTCAACCTTCTGCATGTTGCTGTCCAGTTCTCCCAGCACCATTTGTTAAAGAGGCTGTCTTTTTTCCATTGGATGTTCTTTCCTGCTTTGTCAAAGATGAGTTGGCCATACGTTTGTGGGTCTAGTTCTGGGGTTTCTATTCTATTCCATTGGTCTATGTGTCTGTTTTGGTGCCAATACCATGCTGTCTTGATGATGACAGCTTTGTAGTAGAGGCTAAAGTCTGGGATTGTGATGCCTCCTGCTTTGGTCTTCTTCTTCAAAATTCCTTTGGCTATTCGGGGCCTTTTGTGGTTCCATATGAATTTTAGGATTGCTTGTTCTAGTTTCGAGAAGAATGCTGGTGCAATTTTGATTGGGATTGCATTGAATGTGTAGATAGCTTTGGGTAGTATTGACATTTTGACAATATTTATTTTTCCAATCCATGAGCAGGGAATGTCTTTCCATTTCTTTAAATCTTCTTCAATTTCCTTCAGAAGCTTTCTATAGTTTTCAGCATACAGATCCTTTACATCTTTGGTTAGATTTATTCCTAGGTATTTTATGCTTCTTGGTGCAATTGTGAATGGGATCAGTTTCTTTATTTGTCTTTCTGTTGCTTCATTGTTAGTGTATAAGAATGCAACTGATTTCTGTACATTGATTTTGTATCCTGCAACTTTGCTGAATTCATGTATCAGTTCTAGCAGACTTTTGGTGGAGTCTATCGGATTTTCCATGTATAATATCATGTCATCTGCAAAAAGCGAAAGCTTGACTTCATCTTTGCCAATTTTGATGCCTTTGATTTCCTTTTGTTGTCTGATTGCTGATGCTAGAACTTCCAGCACTATGTTAAACAGCAGCGGTGAGAGTGGGCATCCTTGTCGTGTTCCTGATCTCAGGGAAAAAGCTCTCAGTTTTTCCCCGTTGAGGATGATGTTAGCTGTGGGCTTTTCATAAATGGCTTTTATGATCTTTAAGTATGTTCCTTCTATCCCGACTTTCTCAAGGGTTTTTATTAAGAAAGGGTGCTGGATTTTGTCGAAGGCCTTTTCTGCATCGATTGACAGGATCATATGGTTCTTCTCTTTTTTTTGTTGTTAATGTGATGTATCACGTTGATTGATTTGCGAATGTTGAACCAGCCCTGCATCCCAGGAATGAATCCCACTTGATCATGGTGAATAATTCTTTTTATATGCCGTTGAATTCGATTTGCTAGTATCTTATTGAGAATTTTTGCATCCATATTCATCAGGGATATTGGCCTGTAGTTCTCTTTTTTTACTGGGTCTCTGTCTGGTTTAGGAATCAAAGTAATACTGGCTTCATAGAATGAGTCTGGAAGTTTTCCTTCCCTTTCTATTTCTTGGAATAGCTTGAGAAGGATAGGTATTATCTCTGCTTTAAACGTCTGGTAGAACTCCCCTGGGAAGCCATCTGGTCCTGGACTCTTATTTGTTGGGAGATTTTTGATAACCGATTCAATTTCTTCGCTGGTTATGGGTCTGTTCAAGCTTTCTCTTTCCTCCTGATTGAGTTTTGGAAGAGTGTGGGTGTTCAGGAATTTGTCCATTTCTTCCAGGTTGTCCAATTTGTTGGCATATAAGTTTTCATAGTATTCCCTGATAATTGTTTGTATCTCTGAGGGATTGGTTGTAATAATTCCATTTTCATTCATGATTTTATCTATTTGGGTCATCTCCCTTTTCTTTTTGAGAAGCCTGGCTAGAGGTTTGTCAATTTTGTTTATTTTTTCAAAAAACCAACTCTTGGTTTCGTTGATCTGCTCTACAGTTTTTTTAGTTTCTATATTGTTTATTTCTGCTCTGATCTTTATTATTTCTCTTCTTCTGCTGGGCTTAGGCTGCCTTTGCTGTTCTGCTTCTAGTTCCTTTAGGTGTGCTGTTAGATTTTGTATTTGGGATTTTTCTTGTTTCTTGAGATAGGCCTGGATTGCAATGTATGTTCCTCTCAGGACTGCCTTTGCTGCGTCCCAAAGTGTTTGGATTGTTGTATTTTCATTTTCGTTTGTTTCCATATATTTTTTAAATTTCTTCTCTAATTGCCTGGTTGACCCACTCATTCGTTAGTAGGGTGTTCTTTAACCTCCATGCTTTTGGAGGTTTTCCAGACTTTTTTCTGTGGTTGATTTCAAGCTTCGTAGCATTGTGGTCTGAAAGTAAGCATGGTATAATTTCAATTCTTGTAAACTTATGAAGGGCTGTTTTGTGACCCAGTATATGAACTATCTTGGTGAATGTTCCATGTGCACTCGAGAAGAAAGTATATTCTGTTGCTTTGGGATGCAGAGTTCTAAATATATCTGTCAAGTCCATCTGATCCAATGTGTCATTCAGGGCCCTTGTTTCTTTTTTTTTTTTTTTTTTTTTTTTTTTACTTTTTTTTTTCAAAGTTTTTTATTTATTTTTGGGACAGAGAGAAACAGAGCATGAACTGGGGAGGGGCAGAGAGACAGGGAGACACAGCATCCGAAACAGGCTCCAGGCTCCAAGCCATCAGCCCAGAGCCCGACGCGGGGCTCGAACTCACGGACCGCGAGATCGTGACCTGGCTGAAGTCAGACGCTTAACCGACTGCGCCACCCAGGCACCCCAGGGCCCTTGTTTCTTTATTGACCATGTGTCTAGATGATCTATCCATTTCTGTAAGTGGTGTATTAAAGTCCCCTGCAAATACCACATTCTTATCAATAAGGTTGCTTATGTTTATGAGTAATTGTTTTATATATTTGGGGGCTCCGGTATTCGGCGCATAGACATTTATCATTGTTAGCTCTTCCTGATGGATAGACCCTGTAACTATTATATAATGTCCTTCTTCATCTCTTGTTACAGACTTTAATTTAAAGTCTAGTTTGTCTGATATAAGTATGGCTACTCCAGCTTTCTTTTGGCTTCCAGTAGCATGATAAATAGCTCTCCATCCCCTCACTCTCAATCTAAAGGTGTCCTCAGGTCTAAAATGAGTCTCTTGTAGACAGCAAATAGATGGGTCTTGTTTTTTTATCCATTCTGATACCCTATGTCTTTTGGTTGGCGCATTTAATCCATTTACATTCAGCGTTATTATAGAAAGATACGGGTTTAGAGTCATTGTGATGTCTGTATGTTTTATGCTTATAGTGATGTCTCTGGGACTTTGTCTCACAGGGTCCCCCTTAAGATCTCTTGTAGGGCTGGTTTAGTGGTGACAAATTCCTTCAGTTTTTGTTTGTTTGGGAAGACCTTTATCTCTCCTTCTATTCTAAATGACAGACTTGCTGGATAAAGGATTCTTGGCTGCATATTTTTTCTGTCTAGCACCCTGAAAATCTCGTGCCAATTCTTTCTGGCCTGCCAAGTTTCAAAAGAGAGATCAGTCACGAGTCTTATAGGTCTCCCTTTATATGTGAGGGCACGTTTACCCCTTGCTGCTTTCAGAATTTTCTCTTTATCCTTGTATTTTGCCAGTTTCACTATGATATGTCGTGCAGAAGATCGATTCAAGTTACGTCTGAAGGGAGTTCTCTGTGCCTCTTGGATTTCAATGCCTTTTTCCTTCCCCAGTTCAGGGAAGTTCTCAGCTATTATTTCTTCAAGTACCCCTTCAGCACCTTTCCCTCTCTCTTCCTCCTCTGGGATACCAATTATGCGTATATTATTTCTTTTTAGTGTATCACTTAGTTCTCTAATTTTCCCCTCATACTCCTGGATTTTTTTATCTCTCTTTTTCTCAGCTTCCTCTTTTTCCATAACTTTATCTTCTAGTTCACCTATTCTCTCCTCTGCCTCTTCAAGCCGAGCTGTGGTGGTTTCCATTTTGTTATGCATTTCGTTTAAAGCGTTTTTCAGCTCCTCGTGACTGTTCCTTAGTCCCTTGATCTCTGTAGCAAGAGATTCTCTGCTGTCCTGTATACTGTTTTCAAGCCCAGCGATTAATTTTATGACTATTATTCTAAATTCACTTTCTGTTATATTATTTAAATCCTTTTTGATCAGCTCATTAGCTGTTGTTATTTCCTGGAGATTCTTCTGAGGGGAGTTCTTCCGCTTGGTCATTTTGGATAGTCCCTGGCGTGGTGAGGACCTGCAGGGCACTTCCCCTGTGCTGTGGTGTATACCTGGAGTTGGTGGGCGGGGCCGCAGTCAGACCTGATGTCTGCCCCCAGCCCACCGCTGGGGCCACAGTCAGACTGGTGTGTGCCTTCTCTTCCCCTCTCCTAGGGGTGGGATTCACTGTGGGGTGGTGTGGCTCGTCTGGGCTACTTGCACCCTGCCAGGCTTGTGATGCTGGGGATCTGGCGTATTAGCTGGGGTGGGTAGGCAAGGTGCTCGGGGGCAGGAGGGGCAGGCTTAGATCGCTTCTCCTTAGGTGATCCACTTCAGGAGGGGCCCTGTGGCAGCGGGAGGGAGTCAGATCCGCTGCAGGAGGTTTGGCTCCGCCGAAGCGCAGAGTTGGGTGTTTGCGCGGAGCGAGCAAGTTCCCTGGCAGGAACCAGTTCCCTTTGGGATTTCGGCTGGGGGATGGGCGGGGGAGATGGCGTTGGTGAGCGCCTTTGTTCCCCACCAAACTGAGCTCTGTTGTCAGGGGGCTCAGCAGCTCTCCCTCCCTTTGTCCTCCAGCCTTCCCGCTTTCCGAGCAGAGCTGTTAACTTATGACCTCCCAGACGCTAAGTCGCGCTTGTTGTCGGAACACAGTCCGTCAGGCCCCTCCGCTTTTGCAAGCCAGACTCGGGGGCTCTGCTTGGCCGGCGAGCCGCCCCTCCGCCCCAGCTCCCTCCCGCCAGTCCGTGGAGCGCGCACCGCCTCGCCGCCCTTCCTACCCTCTTCCGTGGGCCTCTCGTCTGCATTTGGCTCCGGCGACTCTGTTCTGCTAATCCTCTGGCGGTTTTCTGGGTTATTTAGGCAGGTGTAGATGGAATCTAAGTGATCAGCAGGACGTGCGGTGAGCCCAGCATCCTCCTAAGCCGCCATCTTGCCGCAACTCCCAAGCTTTTTATTTTGATGAGGTCCCAATAGTTCTTTTTTGCTTTTGTTTCCCTTGCCTCTGGAGTCATGTTGAGTAAGGAGTTGCTGTGGCCAACGTCAAAGAGGTTTTTGCCTGCTTTCTCCTCGAGGATTTTGATGGCTTCCGGTCTAACATTTAGCTCTTCATTCCATTTTGAGTTTATTTTTGTGGATGGTGTAAGAAAGTGGTCCAGGTTCATTTTTCTGCATGTTGCTGTCCAGTTTTCCGAGCACCACTTGCTGAAGAGACTATCTTTATTCCATTGGATATTTTCCTGCTTTGTCAAAGACTAGTTGGCCATATGTTTGTGGGTCCATTTCTGGGTTCTCTATTCTGTTTCACTGATCTGAGTGTCTGTTCTTGTGCCAATACCATACTGTCTTGATGAGTACAGCTTTGTAATACAACTTGAAGTCTGCGATTATGATGCCTCCTGCTTTAGTTTTCTTCTTCAAGATTACTTTGGCTATTTGGGGTCTTTTCTGGTTCCATTCAAATTTTTGGATTGTTTGTTCCAGCTCTGTGAAGATTGCTGGTGTTATTTTGATAGGTATTGCATTGAATATGTAGATTGCTTTGGGTAGTATTGACATTTTAACAGTATTTGTTCTTCCTATCCAGGAGCATGGAATATTTTTCCATTTTTTGGTATCTTCTTCAATTCCTTTCATAAGCTTTCCATAGTTTTCAGTGTATAGACTTTTCACCTCTTTGGTTAGATTTCTTCCTGGGTATTTTATGGGTTTTGGTGCAATTGGGACTGATCCCTTGATTTCTCTTTCTGTTGCTTCATTGTTGGTATATAGGAATGCAACTGATTTCTGTGCATTGATTTTATATCCTGCCACTTTGCTGAATTCATGGATCACTTCTAGCAGTTTTTTGGTGGAATCTTTTGGGTTTTCTGTATACAGTATCATGTCATCTGCAAAGAGTGAAAGTTTGACCTCATCCTGGCCGATTTGGATGCTTTTATTTCTTTGTGTTGTCTGATGGCTGAGGCTAAGACTTCCAATTCTATGTTGAGTCACCGTGACGAGAGTGGATATCCCTGTTGTGTTCCTGACCTTAGGGGAAAAGCTCTCCGTTTTTCCCCATTGAGGATGATATTAGTGTTGGGTCTTTCACATATGTCTCTTATGATCTCAAGGTATAATCCTTCTATCCCTACTTTCTTCAGAGTTTTTATCAAGAAAAGATGTTGTATTTTGTCAAATGCTGTCTCTGCATCTATTGAGAGGATCATGTGGTTCTTGTTCTTTCTTTTATTGATGTGATAAATCACATTGTTTTGTGGATATTGAACCAGCCCTGCATCCCAGGTATAAATCCCACTTGGTTGTGGTGAATAATTTCTTTAATGTATTGGTGGATCCAGTTGGCTAATATCTTGTTGAGGATTTCTGCACCCATGTTCATGAGGGAAATTGGTCTATAGTTCTCCTTTTTAGTGGGGTCTCTGTCTGGTTCTGGAATCAAGGTAATGCTGGCTTCATAGAAAGAGTTTGGAAGTTTTCCTTTCATTTCTATTTTTTGAAACAGCTTCAAGAGAATATAGGTGTTAACTCTTCCTTAAATGTTTGGTAGAATTCCCCTGGAAAGCCATCTGGCCCTAGACTCTTGTTTGGGGGGAATGTTTTTATTACTAATTCAATTTCTTTACTGGTTTGGATCTGTTCAAATTTTTTATTTTTTCTTGTTTCAGTTTTGGTAGTTTATATGTTTCTAGGAATTTGTCCATTTCTTCCAGATTGCCCATTTTGTTGGCATATAAATGCTCATAATATTCTCTTATTGTTTTTATTCCTGCTGTGTTGGTTGTGATCTCTCTTCTTTCATTCTTGATTTTATTTATTCGGGTCCTTTCCTTTTTCTTTTTGATCAAACTGGCTAGGGGCTTATCAATTTTGTTAATTCTTTCAAAGAACCAGCTTCTGGTTTCATCAATCTGTTCTACTGATTTTTTGGCTTCAATAGCATTGACTTCTGCTTTAATCTTTATTATTTCCTGTCTTCTTCTGGTTTGGGGCTTTAGTTGCTGTTCTTTTCCCATCTCTTTAAGGTTTAAGGTTAGGTTGTGTATCTGAGAGCTTTCTTCCTTCTTTAGGAAGGCCTGGATTGCTATATATTTCCCCCTTATGACCACCTTTGCTGCATCCCAGAGGTTTTGGGCTGTGGTGTTATCATTTTTATTGGCTTCCATGTACTTTTTAATTTCCTCTCTAACTTCTTGGTTAGCCCATTCATTCTTTAGTAGGATGTTCTTTAGTCTCCAAGTATTTGCTATCTTTCCAAATTTTTTCTTGTGGTTGATTTTGAGTTTCAGTGTTATGGTCTGAAAATATGCACAGTATGATCTCAATCTTTTTGTACTTGTTGAGGGCTCATTTGTGTCCCAGTATGTGATCTATTCTGGAGAACGTTCCATGTGCACTGAAGAAGAATATACATTCTGCTGATTTAGGATGAAATGTTCTGAATATATCTGTTAGGTCCATCTGGTCTAGTGTGTCATTCAAAGTCATTGCTTCCTTGTTGATTTTATATTTAGATGATCTGTCCATTGCTGTAAGTGAAGTGTTGAAGTCCCCTACTATCATGGTATTATTATCAATGAGTTTCTTTATGTTTGTGATTAATTGATTTTTATATTTGGGTGCTCCCACATTTGCAGCATACATGTTTACAATTGTTAGGTCTTCTTGGTGGATAGACCCCTTAATTATGATATAATTCCCTTCTTCATCTCTTGTTACAGTCTTTATTTTGAAGTCTAGATTGTCTGATATAAGTATGGCTACTCCGGCTTTCTTTTGTTGACCATTAGCTAGATGGTACTCCATCCTTACTTTCAATCTGAAGGTGTCTTTAGGTCTAAAGTGGGTCTCTTGTAAACAGCATACAGATGGATCTTGTTTTCTTATCCAGTCTGTTACCTTATGTCTTTTGATTGGAACATTTAGTCTATTGACATTTAGAGTGAGTACTGAAAGATACGAGTTTATTGCTATTGTGTTTCTTGTACAGTTGGAGTTTCTGGTGGTGTTCTCTGGTCCTTTCTAATCTTTGTTGCTTCTGGTATTTTGTCTTTTCTCCCCTCAGAGAGTCCCCCTTAAAATTTCTTTCAGGGCTGGTTTAGTGATCACAAATTCCTTTAATTGTTGTTTGGGAAACTTTTAATCTTTCCTTCTATTTTGAATGACAGCCTTGATGGATAAAGAATTTTTAGCTGCATATTTTTCCAATTCAGCACATTGAATATATTCTGCCACTCCTTTCTGGCCTGCCAAGTTTCTGTGGATAGGTCTGCTGCAAACCTGATCTGTCTTCCCTTGTAGGTTAAGGATTTTTTTCCCTTGATGCTTTCATGATCCTCTCCTTTCCTGAGTATTTTGTGAATTTGATATGCCTTGTTGATGGTCAGTTTTTGTTGAATCTGATGGGAGTCTTCTGTGCTTCCTGGGTTTTGATTTCTGTGTCTTTCTCCAGGTTAGCAAAGTTTTCCGCTATGATTTGCTCACATAACCCTTCTACCCCTTTTTCTCTCTCTTTATCTTCTGGGACCCCTATGATTCTGATCTTTTTCCTTTTTAATGAGTCACTGATTTCTCTAATTCTTAAATCGTGCTCATTGCCTTAGTCTCCCTCTTTTTTTCTGCTTCATCATTCTCCATAAGTTTGTCCTCTACATCATTGATTCGCCGTTCTGTCTCATCCATCCTTGCCACCATGGCATTCGAGATTGTAGCTCAGTTATGACATTTTTTTAATTTCATCCTGACTAGTTTTTACTTCTTTTATCTCTTCAGGGAGGGATTCTAATCTATTTTTGACCCCAGCTAGTATTCTTACTATCGTGATTCTAAATTCTGGTTCAGACATCTTGCTTTTATCTGTGTTGATTAAGTCTCTGGCTGTTGTTTCATTCTGCTCTTTCTTATGGGGTGAATTCCTGCTGAGTTCTGTGGCTCAGGTTGTGCAGATTGTTGTGTTAATCCTCCAATCAGTTTTCTAGGTGTGCAGGATGGTTTAGTGTTGATCTGGCTGTATTTCATGGATGTGAGATGCAAAAAGCCTTCCATGCTGTTCTGTAATCTTGGCTCCTCCCTGTTTTGGTCTTATTTTAAAGAAGCCTCTAAATCTATCAGGCTACCTTCACTATTGTCAGAAACCTCACTACATTTCACCAGCCCCATATTGGATTTGATAGTCTTTGATGACAAACTTGATTTAAATAATATGTGGAATTTAAATGAATTTTAAACTGTTTTCAAAATTCTCATTATCTGTTTATACATAAGCACTTGAGTTGCTTAGGAAGAAAATAAATCTACCTGGTAAAGAGAAAAGACCTAACATTTGTTGAATAGCTGCTAACAGCAAGGTAATTTTCTGGTAATTCCCATATCTATCTAATTTCCATACCATCTGTGAAGATCAAGCACTAATACTCTGTTTTACAGATAAAACTAAAGCTCAGAAAGGTAAAGTAATCTGCCCAAAGCAACATAGTTGGTAAGAGGAAAGTTGGAAATTGAACCAGGTCAGATTTTTGGGTTTTTTTAAAGATAAAAATGTACTACTCCTGCATATTTTCCACCATGTCATATGGTTTTTCAACTTTGACAACCAAAAGCCAATTGTAAGTAAAGAAACCTGCACTATCTTTCAAAAAGTCATAAAGAAACTCTTAGAAAATCTGTAAGGGAATGATTTATTAGTGTTGTAAAACTAAGACAACCACTGTTTACTATCATGGATTTATTCATTAAATGAAAATGAAAAAATGGTTTTCTTGCTATTTTAATATAAAATTCTTGCTTTTTCTAATATAAAAGTAGCTTGCTGTGAATATTCAACACAACATATTACTATACTTAAAGTATCACTGTTGAAAACCAAAGAAGAAAAAAAATTCTCAGAAATTCATTTTCATCAAGAAAATCACTGCAGTCCCTTCACTTGGGATTTCTTTGTGTTTCATATACAGTTCTAATAAACCTGCTGAACTTTCTCCATTTCTGCTGTAGACTAAATGCAAAAGTTATTTATTTCTTGAGAATTCCAAAGACACAAATTTTATAACACAAAAAATCACGCCAAACACTTAAGCAACTCCAAAATACTACAAAAATCTTCTTTTCAAAACTATAGGTCCCTCAAATCTATAGGCCCCTTCTATTCTCTAATGTTAAAGATGATTAATTTGGGGAATAAGAGTGGTTATGTTAATCTAAAATAACTTGGGGATTTAAGGAGCTTTATAAGCATGTCTGATCTAGCTTAAATAACTAAAGATCAGTTAATTAAGACTAGAGGAGAGTATAATGCCATTTACTGGGACCTCATGATAAGCACCTGAACAGTGTTGGGAGATTAGGATGCTAACTATGACTCAGCATAACTGTTCACAATAAAATGTAAGTGGAAAACAAGCTGACGGTATGGCAGTGAAGAATAAAGGTCATCCTAACAGGTTCATAGAACTATTTTTTATTGATAGATATAATAGGGATGGATTTCATATGCCAACCAAATCACAGTGACTATTTTTACATACACCCCAAATTAAATGGAAAACATTGCCCAGAAAATAGAATATAACTTCCTGAAGCTGTAAAACCTTCCTAAGACATCAGGCTATACTGAATTATAGAAGCTTTATCAGATAATTCATTCACAAATGAGAAAACACCAAGAGAAGAAACATCTGCCATGCCTGACTCAAGAAATCCAGTAAGAAATTTCTTCTCTCTTAAGGATGGCAGAGGACCCATGCAGGCAGAGGTCTTCCTTACACTGAGATCTAGTTCCCCATCTTTTCTTGCTTGTTCCCTATCCAATCTAAAATCTGGCATAAATTGAAGAACCTCCTTTGCCAATTTTCCATTCTTCTTCTGATTTGTGAGCGGATGTTTCACAGACTGAAGATATGCTCAAAAAAAAAAAAAAAAAAAAAAAGATGTTCTAAGCACTCTTTGATTCCGACTGCCCACCATCTATCTATACCTCCTTTTGGTATTGTTACCTGATTACCTTTTGGAGAGCTACCTCTCCCCACTGGGGATATCGTATGATGGGACAATTAATTAGATTCATGCCCACTCTGGCCAAGACGAGGCAAGACGTCCTAAGGTAGGCCTTTGGACACTCTCTCCTGGGCTATAAATTGTCAAGCAGAGAATTAAAAGTCTGGAAATGGTTTCAATTCATTCACTCCACTTCCAGTATAGAATGAAACTGGTTTCTACCTGTTCTAAGCCTTCCCTTTGAATCTGTAAGTCTTGGCCAATGTAGTCTTCCAACTATTGCCCTTTTTTCTTTTAGACGGAGTGGTTTTCATTTTCAAAGAGCTGTAAAGGAAGCAATTGGATTGTATTACACTGCTATACTTCTACAGCAAGAACTTGATCCTCAGCTTCAACACAGCTGACCTCTTCCTTCCTGAAACCCTCTACATTTGGCTGCCAAGACATGACACTGCTGGCTTTCCTGCCCAAGCCTTCTCAATCTCTTCTATCTGCTTCTCTGGCTGAAAAATATTAGAGTGATTCAAGTCTGTTTCCAAGGTACCTTGCTTTCCAGATATACTTCTCTCTCCAGGCAATCTCATCCACACCCATACATTCAATTAAACATCTAAATGCTGATAACTCTTAAGTTTTTTCCTTTGGCCCAGCCCTCTCCTCTGAGCTCCAGAGAAGTACCCAAAGTGCCTATCAACATTGTTATTTGATGTTTGAGGGGAAACTCATGTCAGCAGGTCCCAAACCAGGCTTTTGATCTCCATCATGGCCATCACTGCTGCTCCACAAAAAAAGCCAGTTCTTCCAGAAATAACTATCTCAATGAAAGCAACAACCATCTGCCTAGCCAATGAAACCATAATACTAGGAAACCAGAAGTCTTTTTTTTAGCATCTTCTGACATCTGCTTCTTTACCTCATTACACCCAAACAATCACTAAGTTCTTTCAATTTCATCTTCTAGATATCTTGCAAGCACATCTAGTTCTATTTTCATTGCTTTTACTCTCCCACTGGTCTCTCCAAAGTAGCTTTGCATACCCCTTTAATACCTTCTTTGCATTATAGCTAAAAGTGATATTTCAAATGCAAATATGATATAACTCCTTGAATGGTTCTGCCTTTCCCTTGGGACAAAGCCCAAATCCTTACCAGGTCCTCCCCAGTTTGACTCCTATATACCTCTTCTCTCAATCTTATGCCCCCCAACTTGTCTGTTCTCCAGCTACACTGACCTTCCTACAGCCTTCAAAATGTTATTCTCTCCGCTTACACAGTCTTTTCATGTCTTTCTCTTATTTCCCCAAATTATTAGCTCAAAACAGTAACTGCCTCAAGAAAGTCTCTAATTTTCCACATTAAACCAGGATACCCCCCCAATATAACATCTCTCCCTTAGTGTGTATTTCACAACTGTGATTGTGGAATTAGTTATTGATTTTGGCCTCCCCTACAAGAATGTAAACTCCATGACAGCCATGTCTACAGGATCTTATTCAGTATTATATCCCCAGCACTTAGCCCAGAGCCTTGCAAAGAGAAAACACCTTTACAATATTTATGATTTTACATAATGTTAATCACTGTTGATTCCCAAATTATTATCTCAGCATTAACTTCTCTCTAAGCACTAGATTCATTTATGCAAGAACCTACTGAAACTCTTCACTGTAATATTAAATAAGCAATTTAAATTTAACATGTCCCAAACCTCTCAATTATCAACCATAACTCCTAAAATTGACCCTTTCCCCAGCCTTGCTCATATTAGTAAACATTACCACCATTCAGCCATTTCTCAGGTCAACCACAGTGACTAGAGTTATCCTTGATTCCTCTGTCCTCTACATCCCATATCTGAAACATCAATGAGTCCTATTAACTTTACCTTCAAATTAGATGTCGTAATGTGTTTCTGGCCACCTCTACATTACCACCCTAATCCAAGCCTCTCTGGTCTCACCAGGACTACTACAGCAGTCATCCTGACTCTATTTTCCACACAGGGCCAGAGTACCCTCCTCCCACCTCTACCCCAGAAACTCTGTAAGGCAGGGTTTCTGTTTAATCCCACAGTGCATACATATCCATTGACTAGCACTGTGTGGGGCAGATGGGAGACAAAGAGTAAATATCTACTAAATGACTGAATGATAATTTTAACTTAAACGTAGATCCTTTGGCCCATCCCTGGAAATTCTGAACCTGTCTTTCTTAATCTTTCACAGATGCCTGATGACTGACCCACCAGACAACCTGAATCCCTCTTTTCAGAGTATTTCAATGCTGTCCCACTTGCTCTCACTCAGGATCCATGTCTTAGTAATGTACATTGAGACCTCTGAATTTTTTTCATATTTATTCATGTACTTTGAGAGAGAGAGAGAGAGAGAATGTGTATGCAAGTGGGAGAGGGGCAAAGAAAGGGGGAGAGAAAGAATCCTAAGCAGGCTCCATGCTTAGCAAGGAGCCTGATGTGAGGCTTGATCTCACAACACTGAGATCATGATCTGAGCTGAAATCAAGAGTCAAATTTGATTGACTGAACCACCAACTTGGTGACTGAACCACCCAGGCGCCCCAATGAGACCTCTGAATTGACCCTTAGACTTTAAAGAATAAGAAGTAAAGTCTCATCTGGGAAACAGTGGCAAAGCCAGATCTTCAATAGAGAAAATAATTTTATCAGAACTGACCCATAACCAGAAGCACAGCATGCCTGAAATTGATGAGAGGGGTTAAGTACATATAATTCTTAATTTATCATGCTACTAAAGCTAAAACAGTAATTAAATCCATAGATAGAAAAAAAATTGAAAATTTAACCTCATCTATTAAATCTTCCCAAAGGTCATATGCAATAGCAGCATTGATTTAACATTCTCCTCCTCCTTCCTTTTGTGTTTACTCTAGTGCAAATAGGAACAGCCAGGGAAATGACAGAAATGCAAATAATGAAATGGAAAAGGAATCCTTAGTCCCATAACAGAGTTTTAAAGACTGTTTGTCTTAAAGATCTCATGCTTTCCTCCACGCAAAAACTGTTCTGGAATGCTACATCAAATCAAATTTGATGTAGTAGGTTAAGGATTAGAGTTTCATGTTTACATATCTTAATAAGAAAAAAAAAAAGTGAGGAATGTGGCAGCATATAAAATTACCCAGCAAGTTTACTATGACATTGAATGCTATAATCACTGAGCAAGAAGGTCATCAGGCTCTAAAATTCTTATAACTATACTGAAATATTTTAAGAAACAAGTCTAATCTCTGACTTCCTGCAAACACGTTTATTTTTCCTTTACAAGATAGTTCCCTAAGTTTAAGTCATTCCAAACTTTCATCAGGAGGAAAACCAAGTGTTTTTTTTGTTTGTTTTACTATGATGCACATTCTAACTTTCTTTTAGAAGAAAGGATAAATATACTTTCATCTTTTTCAGAAAAATACAAACATAGAACCAAATAATGAGAGTTCTTTCCTTTAGTTATTCATTTCAGCATGTACTGAGATAGTGGGCTTTTGCCCCATGTTCTTTCTTAAATACTTCAAGTCAGATGAGGTCTTAGAGACCCTTCAAAAGCAAGAAGGCCTCAACTAATCTGAGAAGCACAATAATTAATCATTAGGAAATGATTCTACTTCATGGTTTGCCTGATTTCTGAAAACCACATTCTCCAACATCCTGGATATATAACATAGTATAGTTCTAACTTCCTCTTTGGTTGGCTTCTCAGAGAAATCCCCCCCCCCCCTTACCTGAGCGGCTTATTCTCTGGACCCACATCTGTAAAGCCCATTTCCTCCAGTTTGCAACGCCTGTAAAGTTCATAATGCCTAGTATGGGTCTGTTCTCGCAGATCCTCCATGTTTGTACAAATAAGCATTTCTCGGAGCTTTACAAAGTCACAGTGGTTTTCATTTTCCACTAGTCCGAAAAACAAGAAAACAGCAACACCAATTTTTAATTCCTGGCACACAGTTAGCATTTGTTGAATGAATTAATGTATAAAAACACATTTGAAATAACAGTAAAATGATCAGTTACCTACAACTATTTTATATAAATAACCAAGGAAGAAACTCTTGAATTATATACACTGAATTACAGGCATGTAAATTAACAGACTGGGAGATTGCTTTAAATTTAGTATGCAATAGATAAACAGGAAAGAAATACATTACGTTATGTTACCATATGCTCCAGTTATTTCACTAATATTTCATTAGCAATTTACAAAACCATCCTCAGGACATTTCACAAAGTGCTTAAAAAGAGTCTGTAACATTATCTTACTAAAACTTCAAAGTACTCAAGATACCACCTATACATGCTATAATTATCAAATTCTTTTTATACAATGTCACATTTATGATGCTATGTTTGACATGATACAGAATTAATGAATAAATACACTGAGTCCTCCTTACATGGTCCTTCATCTGTTTACAGTGGCTCAAAGACTACAAATAAATGTGTTACTGAAATGAATAGTTTTAAGTACAATTACTATTTGTATATTTTTTACACATTAAAAATGTTAAGTTTTGTCAACATTTTTATTAATTACAAATTTGTCAATTTAAAAAAGAAGCAGCACTGGGAAATCAGTACTAGTAGAGGTAATCCATTCCCCATTAATTAGCACCACAAGTAAATGAACCAGATAGTACTAATTACTTATTCATTATAATGCTAGATAAATCCTAAAGTTTCTTAATTGCCTGACTAGTTTGTTTTAGAAATAGTAATACTTTGATGAGTGAAAATATATAAATGTACAAGATGGTTTACTGTGCCTAGAATTACCTAGTAATTAGTTTATGTATCATGTTCAAACACTAGTGTTTACCCTCAAATTCTGTTCAAAGGACCTGACCAGTGCTTTCTACCATCTGAATGTCTTGGCACACCAGATACGAAATGTGTGTGGGATCATGCAGAAAATAGAGAAGCTCTGCCAGCCTCTACAGAGTGATGCTAAAATAAAACACATTCCACACTCCTGATAAACAAATCATAACCCAAAATAAATAATACCTCAGAATATACTGAATGCTACTTTCAGACTGTTAGGTGACATACATATTCCTAGTCATCATTCATTTCATTTACCTTGTACAACACCCCAAGGGTATTGGCGAGCTTTGACCACCTTATTTCCAACTTTTACCTCATCCATACTTCCTACAACAGCAAATGGCAAATGTCCCTGGAAAGGAACCATGATATCAATCATATCTCACATTACTGTGATAAATGGCTAACTAAAACAAGTTTTATAAAAATAACAGATTAGAGAAAATTTACTAAATAATGAAGTTATTAAAATCAAATGACCTGCTATGCCTCCAATTTTAAAACTTGGCAGTGAATATGTGCCAATTGTTCTCTAAGAGTAAATTTTAGGCCCTATAAAGAAAATTATTTATTGAGCATCCCCCACATGCAAGGTATTATGTAATAGGAATACAAAAAAAATTCTAGTATTAGTATAATTTCCCTCAACATTATCTTGGTTCTAAAAAACAATGTTTAGGAAATTGCACAAGTACATATACTCACACACACACAAAATACATAACTAAAACATATGTCTATATTTAGTGTGTGCACAGATATATGATAATATGAAGCAATATTTAAGTCCAAAACTAACGGTAAGTGCAATAAATGCTACATAAACTTAGAAGAGTGAGGGATTATTGTAAGCAAGAAGATACAACCTAAACCAGAGATGGATCAAGGAGAGTAAGAACTAACTTTGGCAAGGGGAACATTTTGAACAAAGACATAAATAGTTAGATTTAGGAAACAGTGAATAGACTGGTCTGTCTGAAACTGAGGAATACTATAGGGGAAAAGTCTAATATAAAATGTATTAAGTGTTTTGTTTAATATTTAATAACTGACAGTGTCTTAATTGGGCCTTTCTGGAAAATTATTCCAAGTGGGCACAAAAAATAAAATTGGATCGGAAGACAATATAACACATAGGTATTGAGATCACTTCATTTACATAGTCAGCTTTTTATATATTTAAAGTATCTAAATGAAAAAATCAGAAAAGGAAAAGGAGAAATAGCCTGCAGGGTTACTGAATATCAATGTGTTAGGCAGTGAACAAGGACTGTCTCCTCACAACAACGCATACAATAGGTATTAACCCAATTATGTAGGTAAGTTAATAGTCTCAGGGAGGTTAATAACTCCCAGAAGAACATATGGTTAACTCTATATAACTCCAAAACCCATGACCCTTCAAAATATAACCAGATATTTAAGAAATTTAGTAGCTTGGAGAAAGTAACACAAAGAAATTAGCCATATTTGGTTATATTAAATTAAAAGTTATATGAATGTTTAATATGTACATGTAACACCATAAGGGAGAATGAGCTTAAATACCAGATTAGAAACATATCGTTAAAGGTTTTAAGATTCTAAAGCATTCCAAGGGAGAGTATAAAGACTTCACATGTTTTTAAAGACAGGATAGAAAGGCATCTTCCTAAGGCAATTAGGAAGTATAGTGCCACAAAAGGAGAACCCCAGCCTCACCAATGTATCATTCTATTTAGGTAAAAGTAGAGGAAAGAAAATATGCTCAAAAATATATTCTCTTTATATTTTTCCCAACTCTAGAAAATAAAACATTTTTCTATACTGAACATTTGAAAATTCACCTTGTGTGAAGTCTTTTGAGAAGACGCAAGTGAAAGTGTGTTAGTAGGAATGTCATTTATACATTACTCTTTTCACATGTAAAACAGAATTAACATTCAACTAGGAGCTTACATTCATTGAAGCATTGATTTTAGCAATAGTTTCATCATCTGTTGGGAATTGGTATATCTGGACACCATTGCTAACCAATTCACTCATGAGCTTGATCTTAAACTTCTGTAATTCAGCTTTAGAAATTGTATCTGCTTTGGCAATCACTGGTATAATGTTCACCTACCAACAATAAAGAAAAAACAAAATCTCACAATTGAGGATTTATTTTTTTAATTCTATGTTTTTTGCATTCAAAACCACTCAGTCTCGACAAACTTTTAACCTCAATCAGATGAACAAACTATAGTCCAGCTCATTGCCTGTTGATATAAATAAAGATTTACCAGGGGCGCCTGGGTGGCGCAGTCGGTTAAGCGTCCGACTTCAGCCAGTTCACGATCTCGCGGTCCGTGAGTTCGAGCCCCGCGTCGGGCTCTGGGCTGATGGCTCAGAGCCTGGAGCCTGTTTCCGAGTCTGTGTCTCCCTCTCTCTCTGCCCCTCCCCCGTTCATGCTCTGTCTCTCTCTGTCCCAAAAATAAATAAATGTTGAAAAAAAAATTTTTTTTAAATAAAGATTTACTGGAACACAGCCAGGCTCACTCATTTACATATTATCCATGACCACTTTCATGCTACAATAGCAGAAATGAGCAATTAACTCAGAGACCATATGGCCTGTAAAGCCTAAAATATTAATTACTACTTGGCCCTTCACAGAAAAAGCTTGCCAACTCCTAACCTAGAAAATCTCTGGCTGTCATTGTCACCATATTCCCCTATACAATCATTCCTACAGATGCTGGCCTTAATAGTAACTCCTTTTAAAATGCAGAGTTCTTATAAGATTAATCTTACACCTGAATTTATGGTTATAAATTTTACGTTTTCTTTTCTTTTTCAACGTCTCTTATAATTCTATCACATACAAAATGTAAGCAGGAAGCTGAGATCATCTGCTTAATTCACTAAGAATTTTTTATTTCTTAATAATCTAAGCACTAAATAATAAGAATAATTGATCCCTTGGCAAAACTATGAAGCAGGTGAGTTTCTCCTTCTGCCCCTCATTTCAGCAGGTCCTCTCCCCAATCAATACATCCTATCTGAACCCTGTTGTTAGAGACTCCTACCTAGATGTTGAAGGAAGGAAATTTATGAATATTAACTGAAAGTGTTCATGACTCAAAGGAATAACACTCTTAGCATTAAAGCCCTATCACTGGCCAAAGAGGAAGAAATCTGGGGTTGTGAAGACTGACTAACTTTACATTAGTCCCACAAAAGACTAATGTCTCCACAAATCTAAGGGTTTGTAGGGTTTTTTTTGGTTATTTAGTTGGTTTTAGAGAAAAACTTCAGGCTAACTAATCATATGTATCAAGAGAGTGAGATATCAATGTAATTTTCAGAATGAAAAGTAAAAATCATAATTCGTACTCTATTCGTAAATTTCTTGCTCTTCTCCAATTTCACAGTGACATACTATGTATATTCAGATTTATTAGTCTTAATATGCTCCACAGAAGATAAAGATTTTTTCATCTACCCATGAAAACTTTCCAGCAATTATGGGCAAACAGCTTTCATGCTAAATTAATCAAAGTACATAAAAATTTGATCCAAGTTTTTGGTTTCAATATTGTATACTTAGATTGTCAATAAATTATGCCAAGTTAATAACTTATAATTGCTTCCACAGTAAATAGCAGAAGCATGCTCTAATGTAAGTGCCTAACGTTTAGCTTTTGATTGCCAAGATACTCATTTCAAAGACATCCATGTTGAATAAACATATTGCCAGGTGTATGACACAGCTACTAGCAAAACTGAATAAAGCACAAAGCCACCCCCACCCATGAAGCTCCCCTTTTAGAAAACCTGGGTGACTTACCCAGGTAACTGACCACTTGAGTGAGCCCACTTCTCCCTCCCCGTGCCCTAATTCCACTCTTATCCTTTAAATTTGCCAGGAGTGAACCCGCAAAACCCTAGACACCCGACCCTAAACCCTAATAAAAGCAGAGCCCAGGTTCACTGTCAACTTTATTGTGTGGCCCTCCTACAGGTTGTGTACCCTCCTGGACCTGTGAGTAATAGATCTTGTTCTTCAAAGTTCCCTGATGGTATCTGGCTGAAGTGCATCCTGAAATCATAGTAAAAGAGCTATAAGGGCCGGCTCAGCCATGACACTGGTCCTGGGAAGGATATCTGTGGGGCATGCTATGAGTAATATAGTTGGGGGAGTACCTCAGACATTCCTAGCCAAGAATATCACTCTAATTAGACTGGGAGGGTATATCACAGACTGAATGCTACACATCCATTTATTTGTATGTCGCTGGGAGGGAAAGAGATTTTACACTGTTTGCATAAGATAACTTTCCATGTCAAGCTTAGGAATAAAAGACAAGATATCAGTTTAATTAACCCTCACATCTGTCCCTTGAGGTAGGTATTTTTCTCCTTAAATTTTTATTTTAGAGGTGAGGAAACTGAGACTCAGGGGGCTAAAGAAACTTGCCCAAAACCACAAAGCTATTAAGGGACAGACCCAGTATTTAAAACCGGCCTCTACTGACACCAAATTCTATAATGTTTATACAGATTACATCATGTTGCTTCTGTCTAGCTAAGACAAACTGGCACATGCTTGATTTTATGAGTTTCCATATAATCAGACTCAACTATTAAAATACTGGGTAAATAGTTACAACATCTAATCAGATGAATAGACTATCATGTAAGCTTCATCAAATTTTTGCTAAATCCAGGGGACTGTGCAACTAGTCAAAAATCAATCAATCTATGTACCATGACCTCACTGGCAGCTTTATGCTTTCCACACGGATTTCTACATAGAGAGTAGTACTGGACAGAATGCCCTTTTCCCTGAACCTTATTTCATAAAATCATTAGGCAGGATAATGAAAACTGCATTTCTCACACCATCAAAGGTTATGGGAAAACTCTGGAGTTTTTTTAGAATAAGATAGTAGTCTTCAACCATCTTCTACGCAGATTAAAAAAAAATGAATAAAAAAAAACCCCAAAGTGAGTTAATTTGTGGATATTATTTTTATAGCTCCCTGAATTTATATACCACTTCTTTGCTCAGATGTTCAAAACTAGCTTTTCTTGGTATGGTTCAAATTAAAACAGAATTACTATAACACATGATGAAACATTAGATCTCAACCTTTGTCAATGAACTTCTTCTCAATAGCATCATTAAGTAAAATCAGTGTCAAATTCTGGCATGCAATTTAATCACTAAAAAAAGGACTAAAGTTTTATGTTAACATATTTTTCTTTGCAGTTCATCTTCCAAATTGAATTTCCCTGGAAAATAACCTAAGATTGAAATTTATCAAATGTTTTTAAAATGCACAGAATAAAAGTTAAGATATATATACATATCATAAAGATATTTTAATAGTTCAAAATAAATATTAAAGCATAAGCTGATTCCTTTTCTAAGCCCACCTTGCTGTCAAGGGTCTTCATTGTTAAGAGATCCAGTGTCTTCAGAGAGTGACCTGTAGGTGAGATGAAGTAGAGGCACACATGGATGCGAGAATCGTGGTAATTAAAGAGAGAACGCTTGATCTTTAGCTCTTCTTGGAGATAGGCCTCAAACTGAGCATCTATGTAGTCAACTACTGGTTGGTAGCTGAAAAAATTAACATTTAAATATTTAATACAGCATATTCATGCTACCATAATAAGATATTTATGTAATTCTCAAGTGTAAGATGTGCATTTTCACCAATTAATAAACAGCTACTATCTATGCTAAACAGAGAACTTTAGTAATAAAACAAATTGTGCAGAACACGCATATACAAAGGTAGTACTTTAAAACCATCAGTATACCCTGTGCTTTACAGAAATAGAATGAATATACAGACTCACTCTCACCTTCATTTGCACACTGCACGTCTGACAAGGATTCCCACACTTGCCAGACTGCTGAATGAGGACAGGCATCTAACTATAACCAAACTGGACATGACACATTATTTGACTGATAAAAGGTATGAGTACTAATACCTTAAAAGATATTTAAGTCAAATTCTATGATTTCTTCCTTCTTAAATAAGACCCATAAGGCATGAAGAATAGCAACATAATAAGGAGGAAATGCATATGTAAAATGAACGTAACCAGTAATGCAGGCATAATTTTATTTTTAATTCTAAAAGCGCATCATACTCTATGCTGAGTCCTTGCCCAAATAAATTCTCCTCTAGCTATTTCATTCTATGCATCCTTCAAGATGCAAATCATATTACGTTGCATGTGCACCAGCATTCACATTAGTTTGTGACTGTTCCACTTCATTCTGATATGCTAAATCACTGTCTATTCAACTCAACTTTCTACTCTTAACCATTCTAGTTAAGTAAATCTGGGTTTCCAAGTGAAAATAACAGCAAATAGTTCCTCTGTCAAATTCCCTGGACACCTTATTAATTATCTTTGTAGTGCAAATGGAGTGGTACTTCATGCAGCTGAGATACTCAATACATGTGCACAGAACTGAATTCTTCCATGAAGTTGCCTGACGTTTTTAGTCCTTTAGGATCATCACCTCTTTTAATCTCATAGAATACCTTGTTCTTCCCACACAGATGGTAAACAATGTGAGGACAGAGACAGTATCTTCTATGTTCTCCACAACACTTAGTACAATACTTTGAACATTATCAGAGAGACTATTAGAAACACCAGTATTAACTATCAGGAACACTACACTTGGAAAACTTGTCTAAATGTGACTCAACATGATTTCCTCCCCCAAATAATAAAATACTAAAAATTAATTTGTTAAATACATATTTAACATAAAAAAATCCAAAGCTTTTATTAATGACTTGAAGGAGATGAGTAATATGACCTATTTTATGCCCTAATAGCCATAAATGGTCCTCTACCTGACTGTGTTGCATTATGCTTGTCAAAATGTAAACCAAAACATTTTCTGCTAAATAGTCTACCATTAGGTGTTCTTCCATAGTAATTTGCTTTAGGTTTCCATTTCCAATACACTGCATACTCATTCTTCCAGTGAAACAAAAGACAATGGCTTAAAATACAAAAATAACCTCCTTAAAAACTTCCAAGTACTCACAAAATGGTAAGGAATTAACCAGGTCAAAATTGAAGAGAGTGGAACCGGAGAGAGGTGAGCAGAGGACTTAGAGGAGAGGTAGTAAATGGGCCAAGTCCAGACGATGCTTGTATATTATAAGTTTCACTGAAACACAGCCCTGTTCACTGGTATATGTAATGCCTATAGCTGCTTTTGTGTTACAGTGGCTGAGTTGAGTAGTTTGGACAGAGACCATATGTCCCGCAAAGTCTGGAATATTGACTATCTGGCACTTTGCAGAAAAATTTTACTAACCCCTGCACTAAAAGCATCAGTGCTAGTTTTGTCCTGAGGTCACTTGTCAATCTAGTTCTTGAGCTTTAGTTCTGAAGGACTCACAGGACAAGAAAGAAGAAATCAAAGCCCAGGACCCACACAAAGTGGCAATCTATTAAGAGACAGCCTCCCCACATTGAGCTGAGATCCTGAGAGCCTACACCCTCAGGGTGTAGAATGAACTAGAATAAGAGTAAGAATGAACTAGAAGTTAACCTACAATTCCTCCCCTCCCCCCAAGTTGTTGCAGGGAAGGTTGCCCTGGCAGTAAACGAAGTAGGGAAAATAAAAGGAAAGAAGAAAAAAAGTCTTTGAGAACTTGAGGTCACAGGGTCTGCCCTCACATATATCCACAGCCCAGGTTCACAGCCTCTTTGATGCTGAAAACCTCTAGCCATGAAACGGATTTAAGGATCCTCAGAGTATTAATGCCACAGGGGCATAACATAAGCAAATCTAAATCTGTTCAAAGGAAGGCATCTTCATCTTAGACCTCAAAGTATCTCTGCAAGTAATTTTTCAAAGACCATGATACCTACAATAAAAAATAACCAAGCATATGAGAAAAAAAACACATTGAATAAGACCCAAAGTAAAAAAACAAACATCGGTAAAATAATTTATAATATTAAGTATGCAAAATGGTATTTAAGATTTCAAGGCTAATTTACCAATGAAAACTCAGTTACTAAAATTCACCTTGCTACAGATTAAACAAGAGAAAGTAAATTCTTTTCTACAGAATGAATAAACAAAATATCTGATAATATTTATTCATGAGGAAAAAAAGCCCTTACCAGTAATACAATGGAACTTCCTTACTACAACTAAAATGTTTAAAAAAGCAGACAAGCATAATACATGGTAAAAATCAAGCTTTCTCTTTGCATCAGGACAAGGCAAAGATACCCACTAATACTACTGGCTATCCAATATAATACTGTACACCCTACCCAGTGCAGTCAGGTTTTAAAAATGGAAGAAAGAAAAATAAAAACTCTCTGCAGCCATGATGAAGTAACTGGGACTGGATTTACTCTCCCACCCTAAACAATTAGAAACTTGGATAAAATACACGAAAAAGGCTCTCAAGACATGGGACAACACACTGTATAAAACTGTGTTCATTGAGAAGGGAAATAAATGAGAAAAACTTTACAATTCCCTCAGCTTACTCCCTGGATATAAGTTTCCAGGGCACAGCACAAGAGAGCCAGAGCCTGGTGGACTCACCAAGTTGAGGAGACAGAAACAGGAGTTCAGGGAGGCCAAGGCAAATAAAATTTGTAGGCAAGAACACTAAATAGAAGACAGCTGCACCAACAAAAGTGCTAATGATCTGGACAGCAGTTCCCTCCAGTCTTTGGTGAAGCACTAATCTGCATATATGTCTGAGGAAAGAACCCAAGACTATAGATATATCCTATATTATAGTCCTGGTGGTGGTTATGAAACCATGTATGTGTAAAAATTAACTGAACTGTACACTTAAAAAAATCAGTGCATTTTATTTATGCTATATAAATTATACATCAATAAAATTTATTTTAAAAGGAACAAAAAAAACTGAAAAAAGATATATAAATGTCATTTGGAGATTACACATTATATACATAGAAAATCTACACAAATTTAGAGATGAATTGTTGGAATTAATCAGAGAATTTACAAATGTCCGTATATGCAAAATCAATTATATTTCTATACACCAAATAGAAAGTGAAGTATTTCTAAAAGATATCATCTATGAAAGCATCAAAATGCCAAATATCTAAGAATAAATTTGAATAAAGCTGTATAAGATGTCTACATAGAAAATTATAAAAAAAATTATGAAGATTTAAAGCAACATGTCACAGGCCTTTGACTCTACCACTAATCTTCTTCCTCTAGAAAACCCACATAAATGTGCTGATAGGCTAACATAAGTCACATAAAGGGAGCCAATTATGCAAAATATTTCTCCTCTCAAGCAAACTTTAGGAAACTAAAAAATTACCTCTAATAATGAAAATATATGCATTTCAAAAAGGAAAGAGAACAAAAAGTTATTGCTTTACTCTAATCTATTTCCCTATTTCATACTTTAAATTTCATATAGATTCTATAATCATTCTTTATAGTATCATAGGAGAAATAATGATATCCTATAAAATATAAGTAATAATTTATTTATATCAGACCTTTCCTGCAATGCTTAATAATGTACCTGGCTGATTTGGTTAGAATTTCACACACAAAAAATTCAAGCACCATGGATTGGGCCATTATATATCTGCCACTGTATGTCTTGTTATTTTACCCTGAACAAAATAACTTCCTGCCTGAAAATTAGTACAAATCACTTATTATATACCAAATTGGCATATGAATAATTAAAATAATTTTGCTGAAATACACATTGCAATAATGTGATTCAAATTATTCTAAAAAAATTAAACTGGATAGAAAATGTCAATTTGTTAAGAACAAAATATAGCTGAATTATTAAAAAATTAAAGTCTGGGAGGAAGGGTTTGAATTTCCATAGTAGAAAACCAAATCATGGCACAAGACAAATGTCTTTTTTTTTTTTAATGTTTTTACTAATTTTTAAGAGAGAAAGATAGAGCATGAGTTGGGGAATGGCACAGAGAGAGGGAGACACAGAATCTGAAGCAAGCTCCAGGCACTCAGCTGTCAGCACAGAGCCTGACACAGGGCTTTAACTTGCAAACTGTGAGATTATGACCTGAGCCGAAGTCAGATGCTTAATGCACGCACCTCAGACAATTGTCTTAAGATAAGAAAAAACTTATTTCATTACAATAAGAAAACACATACCTTTCTTCTTTGTTTATTTGGTCACCAAATCCTACTGTATTTACAATGGTCAATTTCAATCGAACATTACTTTCATGGAGTTCATATGTCTGAGCTTTAAGTCTAACATGTGGGTAAAAATGTGAGGATTCATGGTCTTCAAAATTAGTATTAAACAGTGTGTCAATCAATGTTGATTTTCCAATTCCAGTTTCCCCTGAAAGAAACAAAGGTATATCTTCACAGGTGCATTAAGACAAATGAGAAAAAAATAGAACTCCCAGAGTGGTTTCAAGGGATCCCAAATATTTCAAACATTTCAAAGGCTGAGTTGTCTGTGAAAGACATACATGTAAAGGCTGGTCCACTGAGTCATTAGCAGAACATAAAAGTAAGTATGTATGCTAAGTTACTCAGAACTCTGAAGAAAGCACTGAAATAAAGAACAAAAAAAATTTAAAGCAGAAAAGCTAAGAAAAAACTAATAGAATTTAAATAACTGAAAAAATCTGCGATCATGATATCAAATTAATGACATGAGCATCATACTCTTTGCAAGAATGAAGAGAACACAAGGAATATAAAGGAATAATATAGAAGAAGAGTTTGGCCCTTACCCACACAGAGAATATTAAAACAGAAGCCTTGCTGAATGGATCTATTGACCAGCTGATCAGGCAAACTCTCAAAACCAACATGGCCAGACATAGTTAAAGAACGAATATTTTCTCTTTTTTGCTGAAAGAAAACAAAGACAATGGCAATAATTTAAAAAAAAAAAACTTTTACTAAAATAGGATATAAACACATTTCAAATGATAAATATAATTTATCAAAGAAACTAAAGATTTTATGATCATTATACCTTCACCAAGATATAAATGTGTTAAGCAAATTTGTGAGAAATCTGTGTCCAGACCCTCAAAACACATCTGCATTTCTTATTTTCTTCATACAATGAGAGTCCAGCATTGTTTATCACAAATATTTGATTTCCAAAAAATGGGAAAATAATCATGTAAACTATGGCATATTCATTCATAAAATGGAATGTTTAAAGTGATTAAATACGTTTATGATAAATATTTAGTAACTTAAATTTTAATTTAAATGTCACGTGAAAAAAGTACAATACAAAATTATACAGTTTTAGCTCCCAGCAATGGGACAGCAAACTTATGTCACACTAATGTTCCTACTAATTAACAATTATAATCAATTCTTCCAAGTTGCTGAAGTGCAACCAAACGCCAATAGACACTAGAGGGAATGAGACTCTTGGGAACAGGAGACCATGTAGGGTGAGATGTACATTTTCTAGGTCTTTCCGAGGGCACAACCTAGTCACTGCTACACAAAGAAGATAGACCTCAAGATGAAAGTAGTAGTCTTACTGGGTTGAGTAGTCAGTTGGAAACAAGAGCAGGTAGATCAGCTGAAAATTGAAGAAGAAAATTCCAGAAAGGAAGAAGATTTTGGACTAAAATCCAGAAATACACTCCTTTTAAAACTCTGGCTGACTGCTGAACTTGAGTATAAGGGGAGCACAAAGAGCCTAAAGGGGGGAGGGGGATGGAAATTGGAAGGAGCTATATAGAAATGCCATCCTGGGGAGCATAAATTTTAAGTCTGTAAGTTAAAGGGGCTCAGTAAACACTTCAGGCTTTCTATTGAAAAACTATATGGACTACATTTTAGGAGTAAGGATCACATCCCAGAAATCAGAAATGTTCCCTAATACACAGGTGAAATAGACCTGCCCTAAAAAAGCCTATAACCAAGGTTCAACATGAACAATGCAACAACCTAGCAATTTACTGCTTGCTAGAACAAAGGTCAACACTCTTCAGAAGAAGAAAACAAAATCCTACACCTCCACAATGTACTAACCACAGTATCTACCATATAATAAAAAATTACTAGAGGAAGAAGTAGAAAAATGTGATTCACAGTCAAGGGGGAAAAAGGCACAGAAAGAGATCCACAAATGAACCAGATGTTGAATCAGCTGATAAGAACTTTAAAATAACTATGATAAATATGCTGAAGAAGAAAACTATACTCTTTTTCTACAGGAAAAAGAGATGGATATAATGGCTGACATGACAGAATTACAAGAGAGATATAGAAGCTCTCAACAACAAAAGTCAGCAAATGGAATTCCTGGAAGGAAAAATACAACGTCTGAATAAAAAACTTATTGAACCATATTAACAGCGGATCAAACAATGGAAGGAAAGATTTCTTCAATAGTTATCATCCAAGCTAAATACCTTTATTTCTCCAAGCTAAAAGTCTCTCATAGAAAAGATAAAACTGCAATAGAGCTACAAAAACTGTAGAATGATATCAAATGGTCTAACATACCTGTAACTGGAGTATCATATAGAAAAGATGGGGAGAGACTGGAGGAGGATGGAAAGAAATATATATAAGTAACAGTGACTGAAATTTTTCCAATATTCTAAACATGAACTCAGAGATCCAAGAATTTCAGCAAACTACAAACAGGAAAAATCCAGAGGAACCCACAACTAGCCATATCAGAACAAAATGTTTCAACAAGAGGATAAAGAAAAATTTTATGAACAACCAGATGTGGGGAGACATATTACACACAAATAATACATAAAATGACTACAGTTTTCTCACAAAAAAAACAATGCAAAGCATAAGACCACAGAAAATAATCAATAAAATGACAAAAGAAAAAAATGACATGTAAATGTGTGTAAAATAACTTTTTGTTTTAATTTCTTGAAAATATCATTTAAAGCAACAACAATATATTGCAGAATTTGGAATCATGGGAGAAATAGAATGTATCATAATGACAACACAACAGAGGGAATGGACAGTTATGGTTGTAAGGTTTCTGTATTATACATGAAGTATTATAATACTGTTGGAAGATATGTGTAATAAATTAAAGCGTACATCAACTACTATTTAAAAAAAAAAGACATAAGAGGTATAGGTAAGAAGTCAATAGTAAAGATGAAAAGCAATAAAAAAAACTAATCCAAAAAAAAGGCAGAAAAAGAAGAAAAATGAAAGAACAAATGGGACAAAGAGAAAACAAATAGCAGCAAATTGGCAGACTTAAACCTAGCTATATCTATAGTTAAATTAAATGTAAATGATCTAAACCAGTATCTGATAGAATGAACTTCCTGTGATGGTGGAAGTGTTCTGTATCTGATCTATGCAACAGGTAGCCACCAGCCACATGCAGATATTGAACACTTCAAATGGGACTAGTGCAACTGAGGAACTGGTTTTTAAATTTTATTTAACTAATTTAAATTTTAATAGCCACATGTGGCTAGTGGCTACCATAATGGACAGTGAATATATAAACATTTCAGTTAAAAGAAGGAAATTGTCAGATTGGATAAAAGAATGACTCAACTCCATGCTGTCAATATAGTAACTGACAAGATCATTCTAAAATTTATATGGAAATGCAGATGATTTAGAATAGCTAAAACAATTATGGAAAAGAACAAAGCTAAAGGATTTATACTATCTAATCAAAAAGTTACAATCACCAGGAAGTGTGGTATTGGGATAATCTTATTATTTATATTTTTCTACCTTATCAATATTAAAAACTTGTGATCATCAAGGAATATGTAAGTCACAGACTGGAAGAAAATATTATATATATGACATATACATATGACAAAGCACATACACTCAGAATACATATGATTCAATAACAATCTATTTTTTTAATGGGTAAAAGACATGAACAGAGATAACAAAATAGCCAATCAGTGAATGAAAGAGTGTGCAACATTATCAGGCAAATGTGAATTAAAACTACAGTAAGATACCACTGAATAACCACTAAAATGTCTAAAATTTAGCAGGCATATAATGTCATGTATTAGAGATTCTGAAGAACAAATGGAACTCTGATAAATTTGCTGGTACAAAAGCAAAACAGTACAGCCACTTTGGATAACAATTGAGTACTTTCTTATAAAGTTAAATACACATTACTATATATAACCAAAAATCCCTAACTGAAGGTATCCAAGATAAATAAAAACATGCATCCACACACATGAATGTTCATGGAAGCTTTGGTCCAAATAGTCAAAAACTAGAAACAACCCAAATATCCAACAATTGTTGAATGGGTAAATAAAACATAGTATATCCATACAACGGAATACTAAACTACTGATGCGTGCCACAACATAGTTAAGTCTCAAAAACTAAGTGACTTTTTTTTACTGCGATTTGACTAAGAAAAAAAAAGTATTATTTTTTCATATTTTCTCATATATATGAATATGGATGAAAATGTCCATGAGAGTGGTTATTACTGGGGAATGGATTTGCAGGTTGAGGGAGTGGTCTTGGAGGTGGAGGTGGGAAAGATTCACTTGTTACTGTATATGGTAGGTAGAATTCCAAGATGGACCCCAGGATTCATGGCCTCTGGTGTACTCACAACCTTCTATTTTTTCAACCCAATAGCAAACTATGTGCTGCCATGAAGGGATTTTGCAGATGTAATTAAGGTCCCAAATCAGTTAATCTAAGAAAGGGAGATTATCCTTGGTGGGTCTGAACTAATCAGGTGAGCCCTTAAAATGCACTGGGATCTTTCAGGTGAAAGGGATTTGAAACCTGATTTGACATTAGTTCTCCCCTGTTGTATGAATGACAGAGAAGCATATGGCAAGGACATAAGAATGTTCTCTAGGAGCTGACAGCAACCAGCCAGCAAGAAACTAAATTCTGCCAACAACCTGAAAGAGTCTGAAGGGGAGCTTCAAATAACCCAGCCAGCCAACATCTTAAGTGAGACCCTGAGCAGAAAAGCAAGCTATGCCAACCTAGTTTTATAACCTACAGAACTATGAGCTAATAAATAGGTACTGTTTTAAGAAGCTGAATTCACGGCAATTTGTTATGGGGCAATAGAAAACTAGTATACTATATTCTCATTTCTGCCCTTTAGATCCCTTTTAGTCACATAAGTATGTTATCTTTATCATTAAGAAAAAGAAAGTAAAGTGGCACCTGGGTGCCTCAGTCAGGTTAAGCGTCCGACTTCTGCTTAGGTCATGATCTTGCCATTCTTGAGTTCCAGCCCTGCATTGGGCTCTGTGCTAACAGCTCAGAGCTGGGAGACTGCTTCGGATTCTGTGTCTCCCTCTCTCTGTGCCCCTCCCCTGCTCACACTCTGTCTCTCTCTTCCTCAAAAATAAATTTCACATTAAGAGAAATAATAAAATAAAAAAATAAAAACAAAAAGCTTTAAACTTTAAAATATATATATAATTTTGATATGTCAATCATACTTCCTTAAAAAATATTTAAAATAAAGGGGCGCCTGGGTGGCGCAGTCAGTTAAGCGTCCGACTTCAGCCAGGTCACGATCTCGTGGTCCGTGAGTTCGAGCCCCGCGTCGGGCTCTGGGCTGACGGCTCAGAGCCTGGAGCCTGTTTCCGATTCTGTGTCTCCCTCTCTCTCTGCCCCTCCCCCGTTCATGCTCTGTCTCTCTGTCCCAAAAATAAAATAAACGTTAAAAAAAAAATTAAAAAAAAAAATTTTAAATAAATAAATAAACATTAAAAATTTAAAAAAAAAGAGAAAGTGAAGAAACACTGTGCTTCTCAGTAATGAAAGTATTCAAGATTAGATACTTGTTAGAGTTTTTACTTGATTAGCACATGCTTATCAGATAAAACTTGAACTAAATGGCCTGTAGAATCCCTTCGGGTTCTACAGCTGTAAGACTGTTAGGTCATGAAAATAACAGAAGCTTCTCAAAAATGTGCCAGTGGTCACCATAATTTAACGAAGAACAGGGACCAGAGAAAATGAGGACTAAGCAATCCACTTAGTGCATTCATCACTAAAGGATTACTAGTGACTATTGACAGCAGTTTAAGCAAAGCAATGTATTAGAAGGCAGATAAAGAGTAATTCTAAAAGTTTGCAAGTTGATAAAATAAAGATGGAGCAGACCATTATTACCAATGAGAGAAAAAAGATAAAAAGGATGGTAGTTTGGTGGTCAAACTATAATTTATCAAAACCATGGGGAACTTAGCATTTGTGAAGGAAGAGGGAAAAGCAAGAAGAGGCTTAATGGGCACAAAACTAAAGGAAATCATTTAATCTTACTGAATTACCTGTGCTTGTTTTTGCCATTTTCTATTTAAAAAATCATCAACTCACCTCTTTCACCAAGTTAAATATACTCCCTCTTTTTTAATATATATTTTAATATGAATTACTAAAACACATCCCTCTTACTCAGGCACACTTAGAAGAATGTTGGAAGCATTAAGAGCTTGATCTCACACTCAGGAAGGCATCTGCAGGGCCACCTGGAGACTTCCTACACCCTGTCATTAAAGGAGTTCTCTATACCCACCAAGTTCTGTAAGCATGCCCAGCAAAAGCAGTGCTAGTCCTCCTACTGAATGCTCTGGAAGCAGTCAAGAGTTTTAATTTGTTTCAAGTCCCATACATCGGTAAGAGACACTGAAAACATTCAACAATTATTCAATCTATTACTGATTTTCAATTTCAATCAACATAAAAGTTAATTTACATTCAAGGTACAAACAAAATGTCAGGTCTCTGAGTAGTTATTTTGAAACCCTAGAGGTATGTGGAGTACAATATGGCTCTATTTGAAAGATATACTCACTTTCTGTTCATCATCAGATACTTGTGAGGATGGACAAGTTGTTTTTGTTGGCATGTGAGACTGAAAGAGCTAAAAAAAAGAAAAAAATATATATATTAAAAAAGAGATTACTCTAAAAAACCCTATATCTAAATAATATATCCATGTTAAAAAGGAATTTAAAAATTTTCATTATCATCAAGTTGTCACTTGTAATCTACACACTTGACTCATGCTTAAAACCATGGTTTCCTTGCTGGATAAATATATGCAATATATAATATATATTAAAACATTTACCCACATATGCAAAAATATTATAAAAGAGTAAACTCCCATTTACATCCAGGAAAACAAAGCACATTACTTTTACTTAAAAGACTTTACAGGATTAAAAAGGGAAAATAAGCTATTTCACTAAAAAAATACTCTAAGAGCCAAGGAGATATTCAAAATTAGGTATTTGCCACAGAAGCATGCCAGAGTAAATACAATTGTTAATGATCCAGTTTTAGTACATTTAAGAAAGCAGTGATCTAAAAATCTGAACAAGTCCTGGGGCATCTGGGTGGCTCAGTCAATCATCCAACTTCGGCGCAGGTCATGATCTCACTGTTCATGGGTTCAAGCCCCACATTGGGCTCTGTGCTGATGGCTCAAAGCCTGGAGCCTGCTTTGGATTCTGTGTGTGTGTGTGTGTGTGTGTGTGTGTGTGTGTGTGTCTCTGCCCGTCCTCTGCTCACACTATGTCACTCTCTCTCTCAAAAATAAATAAACATTAATGAATTAAAAAAACTTAAGTCCTTTAGTTATCCAACTAAAATAGAAATAATTATCATTTGTAGAATTCCTATTATATGTCTATCACTATGCAGCTCATTAAGTATATTTTATTTAACTATGTTTATTATTTTCTGAACTATACATATTCAAGGCTTCTATAAAATCAAATAAATTACTCCAAATCATAAAAGCCAGTATGATGTAGACACAGGTCTGATCTGCCTGCAAAGCAGATATTCCTTCTACTATTGTCCCAAGTTGTAAACCAAACACATATTCACTGTTTGCAACAGTGAGGAATGGGGGGAAAAAGGTACAAGAGAAGTTGTGGGAATTTCAAATCCATACTACCTCAAAAACTGCTATCCTACTTTTGACTACACAAGATACTAAGGAAATGTGGCATTTTTAAAAAAGTAGTAATATGGATTATAGTAAGAAAAATGCAAACAGTGCCAATAAGAAAACTGCAAAATAAGTTCCCTTCCTACCCTTGACTTGCTAGTACTTCAGCAAACCTATGTATACTTCCAGAGACAGACCATACATGTATGAGCATAAGTGAATATGCAAGTGTCTTTGTTTATATAAATGGTAGTGGTCTATTGCTCTGCATTGTGATTTTTTTTCCCTTAATCTCTCCTGAAAACTGCTTCTAGTATGTAGATCTACTACATTCATTCTGTGGTATAGTATTCTGTTTTGTATATGACAATATATGATGAAAGGGAGAAGAACCTTACCACTGTAGCAAGAAAATAGTGTTTCTGGCACCATGCACACCCATACACACACCCGCCCCCATACACACACACACTGGGATTGTGAATGCAATCTCACAGATAGACAGGTATATATCATAACTGGATTTTACAGAATGCTAACAACAATCTACCTCTGTACATTCTGGGTAACAGAAGCTTTTGAAGGCTGGCCTTGTGACTTAACCACTACACATACAACCGAACACATTGTTCCAACATGAAATGACTCCTGTCAGTTGGAAGATGTCCTTATATAAAAGCACACAACAAAAGCTCTGTGATGAACACTTACAGATGATAGCCATATTTTCACAATTTAAAAAGTGAAAATTACATAATGATACAAAGCACATCAAATTGGCCTAAGGTTTTGTTTTTTAATTATATATACTTCACCTTACTCCCTCCATCCAGCTGTCTCACCTCTAGTCATTGTGTGGCATGTAGGCAGTAGCTCATGTCCCTCTCCTATGCCAGAACAGAAAAGTAAGAAAAAACTAAGGGAAAGAGCAATGGTAGTTACGGACATGTGGAGAAAGAGATCATTAAAGGCCAAAGCAGTTTTCAGAGAAGACAATAATATTGAAATGAGTCAGGAAAGTGGTATATATACCAAGAGAGAAGGTGGCATTTAGGGTAGAAAAAAATCCCTAAGCACTAGAGCGAGGTAAAATTTTGTATTTGGAGAAAGTAAATCATGAGTATAGTAGTTTGGTAAAGGAAAAAAAAAGTTCATTGTCTCCTTTTGCAATTATGAATGAGGTTATGAAGGAGGATGAGAAACACATTAGAGACAAGAGATGAGTAGCTGACTGAGGAATTTTGAAGAGTCTATCTCAAGAGTCTCACTTGTTGGTAAAGGCAAAGAAGTACCACAGAACACAACTGTTTGGGGACCCTGTTGAGAGCCTTGCCTTAGATAAATCGTGTAAGAGTGTAGAACATTCCATGCTGAATGCTACTTCCTGATGTAAAAAAAATATGGTAAGAAAGTAGCTTTAGGGTTTTAATGTAATGAATAGCATATTTTTGTTAAATGCTTGCTTAGTAAGCAATTCGGTTGATAAGTAAAATTTGCTTAAAAAAACAGGATAGGTTTTGTACTAGTTCATCATTAAATTCTGACTAATAAAACTAGGTTATTTTTCTGTCATTTATGTAAGCTCATTTCAAAGATCTGCTTTTGATTATTCACTTCCTGTATTTCTGAATACCTGCCAAAAAGTCTACTTAATATCTCTGTGGATAAAAGTTTTGATCAGGAAGTATGAATGAGTCACATAAAAATATTATAAATAGTTGTTTTTAATATTTTCCACTGCTACTACCTGACTAGTCAAATTTCCAAAACAAGTTTTAGAATAAAAAGGTTTTAATAAATTAACAGGACATTATTGAAGGTAAAATAAGAAGGGGACAAGAGCTGACCAAGTCCTTCTAGTGGCAAAACCTAAATTAAAACAAAATAAAACAAAACAACAAACTGGAAGTTAAATTCCAGTCTGCAATATCAATGATCACTTACTATGTGTAAATCACTGTGCTGGGTAGCAGGGTGTCAAGAGGAGTAAGACACAGCCCTGACCTTAAGAACTTAGCTCTGAGAAACACAAACTCATGACAGGCAATCACAGTCTCATTCCAAGTTAGACTAATGAAACCACTACCTACACTTGATTATGCAGTTTGCTTTTACACTTTGTTTTAAATACATATATACATCATACATTCACAAACACATATATATTTACATCTATACATACACTACCTAGAAGTAAAAAACATATAGTACCTTTAATTCCTGGCAAAGTCTAACACACTTTTTTTTAAGTTATAATATATAACGAATCATGGGGAAAAAAGTACCAAAACATTGAGATAGCCGAAGGAAGTTTCGGTGCTCTACCTTCTTCAAAATTTCACTTTGGGGAGTATCAGCAATACGACAGAGGTGGCACACAATTGTTCTGGGTCCCTAGGGACACATATAGTAGATGACCTTTTTCCTATCAGCCAATTATGGGGAAACATTTGCTGATTCTTTCACAAAATATATTAGATAACAAGTTTCCTTACTTGTAAACATTCTTGAAACTGCCCCTTTCTCTAGGTATAACAATGAGCCTTAGAGGAACAGAAATGTGACTTGGTTTTAAATTTTTTTTTTTCAACGTTTATTTATTTTTGGGACAGAGAGAGACAGAGCATGAACGGGGGAGGGGCAGAGAGAGAGGGAGACACAGAATCGGAAACAGGCTCCAGGCTCTGAGCCATCAGCCCAGAGCCCGACGCGGGGCTCGAACTCACGGAGCGCGAGATCAGGACCTGGCTGAAGTTGGATGCTTAACCGACTGCGCCACCCAGGCGCCCCTGGTTTTAATAGCTTCATTTTAACTTTATTTTCCCACAATTTTTATCTTTATAAAATTAATCAAAGTCTCAGGATACAAAACCAATGTACAGAAATTAGTTGCATTCTTATACACTAATAATGAAGCAATAGAAAGACAAATAAAGACACTGATCCCATTCACAATTGCACCAAGAACCATAAAATACCTAGGAATTAACCTAACCAAAGATGTAAAAGATCTGTATGCTGAAAACTATAGAAAGCTTATGAAGGAAATTGAAGAAGATATAAAGAAATGGAAAAACATTCTGTGCTCATGGATTGGAAGAACAAATATTGTTAAAATGTCAATACTACCCAAAGCAATCTACACATTCAATGCAATCCCAATCAAAATTGTACCAGCATTCTTCTCGAAGCTAGAACAAGCAATCCTAAAATTTGCATGGAACCACAAAAGGCCCCGAATAGCCAAAGTAATTTTGAAGAAGACCAAAGCAGGGGGCATCACAATCCCAGACTTTAGCCTCTACTACAAAGCTGTAATCATCGAGATAGCATGGTATTGGCACAAAAACAGGCACATAGACCAAGGAATAGAATAGAGACTCCAGAATTGGACCCACAAAAGTATGGCCAGCTAATCTTTGACAAAGCAGGAAAGAAAATCCAATGGAAAAAAACACAGTCTCTTTAACAAATAGTGCTGGGAGAACTGGACAGCAACACGCAGAAGAATGAAACTAGACTATTTTCTTACACCATTCACAAAAATAAACTCAAAATGGATGAAGGACCTGAATGTGAGACAGGAAACCACCAAAACCCTAGAGGAGAAGCAGGAAAAAACCTCTCTGACCTCAGCTGCAGCAATTTCTTACTTGACACATCCCCAAAGGCAAGGGAATTAAAAGCAAAAATGAACTATTAGGACCTCATGAAGATAAAAAGCTTCTGCACTGCAAAGGAAACAATCAACAAAACTAAAAGTCAACCGCAGGAATGGGAAAAGATATTTGCAAATGACATTATCTGACAAAGGGCTAGTATCCAAAATTTATAAAGAACTCACCAAACTCCACACCCGAAAAAAAAAAAAATTATCCAGTGAAGAAATGGGCAGAAGACATGAATAGACACTTCTCTAAAGAAGACATCCAGATGGCCAACAGGCACATGAAAAGATGCTCAACATCACTCCTCATCAGGGAAATACAAATCAAAACCACACTGAGATTACCACCTCGTGCTGGTCAGAGTGGCTAAAATGAACAAATCAGGAGACTATAGATGCTGGCAAGGATGTGGAGAAACGGGAACCCTCTTGCACTGTTGGTAGAAATGCAAACTGGTGCAGCTGCTCTGGAAAACACTGTGGAGGTTCCTCAAAAAATTAAAAATAGATCTACCCTCTGACCCAGCAATAGCACTGCTAGGAATTTCCCCAAGGGATACAGGAGTGCTGATGCATAGGGGCACTTGTACCCCAATGTTTATAGCAGCACTCTCAACAATAGCCAAATTATGGAATGAGCCTAAATGTCCATCAACTGATGAATGGATAAAGAAATCGTGGTTCATATACACAATGGAATACTACGTGGCAATGAGAAAGAATGAAATATGGCCTTTTGTAGCAACATGGATGGAACTGGAGAGTGTTATGCTATAAGTCATACAGAGAAAGACAGATACCATATGTTTTCACTCTTATGTGGATCCTGAGAAACTTAACAGAAGACCATGGGGGAGGGGAAGGAAAAAAAAAAGTTAGAGAGGGAGGGAGCCAAACCATAAGAGACTCTTAAAAACTGAGAACAATCTGAGGGTTGATGAGGGGTGGGAGGGAGGGGAGGGTGGGTGATGGGCATTGAGGAGGGCATCTTTTGGGATGAGCACTGGGTGTCGTATAGAAACCAATTTGACAATAAATTTCGTATTAAAAAGAAATTAATCAACGAACCAAAGTTTTCAAACTGTCCCCTGGTGTGTTTCTTGGGAGTTCTTTAGGACCAAAAAAAAAAAAAAAAAAAAAAGTAAGAGACAACGAAAAGCAGAGAGTGGTCAAAATAATTACCTAGGCCTATTGTATGGCTTTCAAACAGGCAGAGTTCTTTGAAAGATTCCACAGACTCATTGATTAAAATCATTTTATTAAATCTTCAGGTTAAGGAAACTTTAAAATAAACTTAAGAGTGCTGATCTAAAATTTTCCTAAAAACAAGTACTAACATTACCTGATTCTAGAAGTGGATGCTAATTACACCCCAGGGGAAAAAGAAAGAATTCAACTGAAACCAGTGAGACTGGGCAGTGTAAGGCAAAGCAACACATTGGCCTCCTATGTGCACACCTGGATCTCCTCCAGGGCATTCTCAGTTTAAGGCAGTTTGGGGTAGTCTAAATCCCATCAAAATATCACCTCAATTTTACCATCATCTCCAGTAAATATAAAAGTTAGAGGGTAAATACAAAGTCTAATATTCAGCCTCAAAAGATCAAGACATGTAAATTCTTGATAGTAGTTCATGTGATAAAAAATTAGGGGTATCAAGGTTAACAAAAGTTTACAGTAATACATGGCTGCTTAAAATAATAAATGTAATCTTATCTTGAAGTTACCTTCCCACTCTTAATTAGAAATGGGAGTATTTTATGTTTATTATAGGAAAAAATAGCATTTCTAATCATGTCATTTTAATAACACTGCAATAAACATCCATTTTGTGGTATAGTACTTACATCTCCCTTCCAGCAAGAACTAGCCCTTTGGCTACAAAGAATGCAGTTGGCTGATAGCTTCCAGCTTTAGAGCCTTCAGGATGCACAGTATTCCACCCAAGACCACTCCTTCCTGGCAGCCCCTAGCCCAGGACTGAGCACAAAGAGCGTGTCAGGGCCTGGCCCCTTCTGCACTAGGTGAGCCCCCCCTAACAGGCAGTCAGAGAGGTCTCCACTGGGTTGGCCCAGACTGCCAGACCTGAATAGCCTCTGAGGCTCTCTGCCAAGTTCTGCTTCAGCTTCTTTCCTTTCACAGCTGTCAAAATCTGCATCAGAGCCTGAAGCCTTTTCGTTTCCAGTACTGCTTCCTCCCTGTCTCTTACAGGCATTACCTCCCCTCCCTGCCTCTCACTCCCAATCTATTTCTAACACTCTTAACTTCAGCATCTGCTTCCCAGAGGACCCAAGAGGACACACCTGTATAAACATCAATCATTTTGTACATCTGATAATTTCCTCATGATAAATTCCTAGTATCAAAGGTATGAACATATTGTCCTGATCAAAGGTATGAACATATTGTCAAACTCCTCCTCAAAAAGGCTATATACCTGCTCACATTTCCAAAATTAGTATGTTAAAAAAAAACAAAAAATAAAATCTGTATGTTCATTTCACTATGAAGTCATCAATACAGTATATTAACACTTTTTAAGTGTTTGTCAAGTTCACAGGCAAACACTGACATCTTAATTTGACATCCAGTATTTTGAGTATTTTTTTCAGAATATTTTCATAAATCTTAAATTCATGTTTTCCCCCATTTGCCCATCGGGGTATCACCTTTTTTGTTCCTCTTATTAACAAAAGCTGTTAGATATAACTGTGCTTGTCATGTGTATTACAAATATCTTTTCCTGATTTCAATTTTCATAGAGTCCAATCCATGTTTTCCTTTCTGGTTTCTTCCTTAAATGTGAAGCTTAAAAAATCTTTTCATACCCTGAGGTTCAAAAAAATCCATTTGAATTTTTTCCAAGTTCTTTAAGGGTTTCATAAGTTTTTAAGCCTTCTAAAAATTATTTTCTAGCACTGCGTGAGTCAAGGCAATCCGAATTTTCCCCAACATCCTTAGCCTATTGCTCTATCAAGGGATAGCAAAGTATATTCAAACATCTCTATAGTCTGTTTTAGGGAAATGAGTTCCCAAGGGAAAACTTAGGATGCATGAATGGACTAGAGAGGTCAATCTGACACAGTGAAGAGAAATTACTGAATGACTAGAGCTGCCTAGCAAGAGTGGAATGGGCTGTCCCAGGAAGGATTCAGTTAGTGGCCCTGGGGGGGGGGGGGGGAGTTTAAACAGTGACACAGTCATCAACTGGATACACAGAGCCAATTCCTTCACTGAGTGAGAAGCAAAAATAATGAACTTCTAAGGTCTCTTTCAACTCAGATTTTATGACTGTATAACTATAAGCAAGCAGTGAGGAAAAAGTATGTGATACGGAGAATGAAGAATGAGCCATGGAAACTGCATGCTCAGACAAGGGGAAGTAAGGACAGGTATAACATAATTGTATCTAGTTGATGTGAAAAGGCTTTTTGGAACTAAATCTCAAAGGCTATTAAAATGAAAAGTAGACAGCTTGAATTCCTGGGAGAGGGAGCATGTTCCATGTAGAGTCATGAAAAAAAGCCAGTCAAATTTGAAAAGTAAATGGGAAAAGCAAGCAAATGGGAAAAGGAGCTGAAGAAGGGGGGAAGGCAGAAGAAATTCATTAGAAGGACTTAGGGGCACCTGGGTGGCTCAGTTGGTTGACACTATGACTCTTGATTTCAGCTCAGATCATGATTCCAGGGACCTGAGACTGAGCCCCACGTCGGGCTCTGAGCTGAATGGGGAGCCTGCTTAAGATTCTCTTTCTTTCTCTTTTTGTCCCTCTCCTGGGCTTGTGTGAATTCTCTCTAAAAAGTAAAAAAAATAGGGGTCCAGTCAGTTAAGTGTCTGACTTCAGCTAAGGTCATGATCTCAAGATTCATGGGTTTGAACCCAGCCACCCAAGCCTACAGCCTGTTTTGGATTCTGTGTCTCCCTCTCTCTCTGCCCCTCCTCCACTTGCATTCTGTCTCTCTCTCTCTAAAATAAATAAACATAAAAAAATAAAATAAAATAAAATAAAATAAATTAAATTAAATTAAATAAAAAGACTTTAAATTAACATGGAATATCTGGGAAAAAAGAATACTGAGGAGTCAGTATGAAGACTATCAATATACTGCTTTTTATTTATTCCACAAATATACACAATACTTACTAAAAGGTTTTCCATCTCCAGGACAGAATAACAAAGGTGAATAAGCCAATATCCTTGCAATTTAAATTTTAGTACTGTGGGGAGACATGCATTCAACTTATAAACACCACAGTAGCTCGGGGTATACTGAACCCTGCATGGTCAGAGAAGGTACTGCCAAGAAAAGCCTTGAGCAAAGACTTGAAGGAGAAATAGGAATATTCCTAGCAAATGGGAAAAGAAAGTAGAGGAATCAATGTGTGAAAAACCATGCAAGTATACTAGGAAAGCTAGGAAAACTGCAGTAAGCTCATTATCATTTAAGCCTAAGGAGGCTTAAGGTTAAGTGCAAGGAGGACAGAAGAGGTAAGCCTGGACAAGGAAACAGGGGGCTGGACATCCACTCTGCCTTAGAGTGAAGCCATGCCCAACTTCAAAGGTGGTAATTTAGTAGATGTTACTGTGAGGCAGGAAAGAAAATGAGATAAATCAGCACTGGTTTGATGCAATTTTGGAAATACTGAGTTTAAGGTTTTCATGAGTGCTCTGGATCCCTCAAGGAGATTCTACATAACCACTGAAGTCTTCAGTCAAATGTATAATTAATCTAGGGTAACTTTTACATGATTATTAAAAATAAATACAGTGGTGGGACACCTGGGTAGCTCAGTCAGTTAAGCATCCGACTTTGGCTCAAGTCATGATCTTGCAGTTCGTTGAGTTCAAGCCCTGCATTGGGCTCTATGCTGACAGCTCAGAGCCTGGAGCCTGCTTCGGATTCTGTGACTCCCTCTCTCTCTGCTCCTCCCCCACTCATGTTCTCTCTCTGTCTCTCTTTTTCTCAAAAATAAACATTAACAATAAATAATAAATAAATAAATAAATAAATAAATAAATACAGTGATAATTCCCATTTCTCTTGAAGTTGCCACTGATTCCCTGAGACTGGAATTCATCCATATTGGTAATTCTTCCACATTTTAGAGCACTAAAAATTCAGCCTAACTCACTAAGCCAGTCAGGCTTGATTTTTAGACTGAACATAGTTAATGTTATATATTACTAGTAACAGGCTGCAGTTTAGAAAGTATTATCCTATTTTTACAAGTCAGAAAAAGACAAATCTTTTTTTAAAAAAGGAAGAAGTTCCATATAAGTCTATGTTGAAATACTTTTTTTACAAAAAATTGGAAGTGATAGTTAGGAAAATTAAGATTAATGACATGATGTGATATTAAGTAGCAAAATAAGAATATAAAACTGTATTGACACCATGGTTACAGATTATTTATGCATATGGACAAACACCTGGAGTCTGATTCTTAGAGGGAAGAGAATACTACCTTTTCTTCTTGATAACCATTAATATTATCATTTATGTGAATTTAAGAGACTAATAGAATATAAGTATTTTTCAAATATCTATAAAAATGCATTTATTCAAAAGATATGTACTGAATGACTACTATGTTCCAGGAACTATCCTAGGTATAGGGTAAGTATAACTGAGCAAAACAGAAAAAAGTCCTGGCCATCAGGGAGCTTCCATTCCAGTTAGGGAAAGACAGGCATAAAGCAGACACTGCTAATAAAAGAGAATAATAAACACAATAAAGAAAAATAAGACAAGAAAGGGGGACAGGAAATGTGGAGGTGGCATGAGTGAGGAGATACCATTTTGGTTTTGTTTTTAAAGATTTTACTTTTTTTAAGTAATCTCTATACCCAACGTTGGCTCAAACTCGAAACCCTGAGATCAAGAGTTGCATGCTCTACTGATTGAGCCAGCCAGGTGCCCTGAGGTTAGGGAAGGCCTAACTGGAAAGGTGGTAAGTACGTCCTGAAGACGTAGGAGTTAGGGGACCTGAAGGAGTTAAGGGAGGAGAGCAGATGAAGGGGCTATCTGGAGGAAGAGCATTCCAGGCAGAAGGAATTAAACCATTGCAAGGATCCTGAGGCAGATGTTGCTGTTGGTATGAGGAACATCAAGGAGGCCAATGTGGCTGGTGGCTGCAGGGGAGGAAGGGAGATACAGAGGGGTCAGAGAGAAATGAGAGCCAAATTATGTAAGGACTGACTTTGAAGAGTTTTTAGCATAAGAGAGACATGATTTCTCTTTGTATTAAATAGTTCGCTACAGCTACTATGTTGAGTAGACTAGAGAATGGCAAGGCAAATGGAACTAGAGTGTATTATGCTAAGTGAAGTAAGTCAGTCAGAGAAAGATAAATATATGATTTCACTCACATGTGGAATTTAAGAAACAAAACAGATGAACATAGGGGAAGGGAAGGAAAAATAAGATAAAAAGAGGGAGGCAAACCGTAGAGACTCTTAAATTCAGAGAACAAATTGAGGCTGACTGGAGGGGTGTTGGGTAGGGGGAATGAGCTAAATGGGTGATGGGCACTAAGGAGAGTACTTGTTGGGATGAGGACTGGGTGTTATATGCAAGTGATAAATCACTAAATTCTACTCCTGAAATTAATACACTATATGTTAACTAACTTGGATTTAAATAAAATTTAAAAATTCAAAAAAATAATGGCAACACAGAAACAGACTGGTTAAGAAGCTACTATGTTAATTCAAGAAAAGAGATCATGGCAGAATGTGAATGATGTAAGAGCTAAGACATGGTTAAATTCTGGATCTACCTCAAAAGTAGAACTTGTTGAGAGGCACCTGGCTGGTCAGTAGGTTAAGACTTCGACTTTGGCTCAGGTTATGATATCACCATTTGTGAATTCGAGCCCCACATTGGGATCTGTGCTGACAGCTCAGAGCCTGGAGCCTGCTTTGGATTCTGTGTGTGTCTCTCTCTCTGCTCCTCCCCCACGTGAGCTCTGTCTCAGTCTCTCTCAAAAATAAACAAACATTAAAAAAAATTAGAACTTGTTGAATGTTCAATGTGGGATGTAAAGAGATATAGAGAATGGTTTCCAAGTTTTTTATTTGAGCAACATGGAGGAGGGAGCTTCCACTTACTGGAACTGGGAAGACAATAGAATGAGGACTGTAGAAGGTCAGGAGTTCTCTCTGAAACATATTAAATTGGAAATGCCTACTAGATGCTGAAGTGGAGGTACTAGGTAGGTAGCTGGATAGACAAGTTGAGAGTGAAGGATCTCTAGATCACAGGTGAAAATTCTGAAGTCATCAGTACATGGCAAGTAGTCAATGCTACAGGAAGAGATGAAATCACCCACGGAGTAAAAGGTATTTAGAAAAGAGAAGGGATCACAGAAGTGAACGCTGGGGGAACTCCAACATTTAAAGGCTGGGGAACTGAGGAGCAACCAGTCTAAGTGACTGAGAAAGATCAGCCAAAGAGGGTGAAAGAAATCCAGATATACGTGGAATCCTGGAAGACAGGTAAAGAAAGCCTTTGGGGGAGGAGAGAGTATGCCACTATCATTCCTTTACGTATTGTGTGTGGTTGTTTTCAGGCCACAACAGAGTTGCATAGTTGTGAGAGACCATCTGGCTTACAACGCTGAAAATACTATTTGACCCTATAAAGAAAACCCTTAATCTAGAAGATCCTTAATCTAGAAGAATTAGAGGGCAAATAAATGAAGAAAATGTGGTACAATTTTCAGGCAGCACCAAGGCCTCCGGAGTCCAGTGGTCATGACTTAAGAGTGAGACCATTCAGCATGATTACCCTCAATCTTATTCAGCTCTGAGGCTGCATGAGCAGAGTCTGGAGATAGTATAATTTCACTGTGTGTGGCTTTTGCCAATGGAGAATGATGAAGCAAGGAAGGGAACTGAGACACGCAAGGAAATGACTATAAATGTTACGAGGAAGGACTTACAACTGGGCAAAAAGGGGAAAGAGCATGGAAGACATGAAGGAAGGGAAAAGGTAGTAGGAACAACAGGTCAGGTCAAAGAATTGTGGGACTTGGTACCACAGGGAGTAAACAGAAAAGGTAGGAGGTGTGGCTGAGTGGACTGCCTGGAGGGGCTGCATTTACAGGGAATAACAAGGTCAAGATATTAACCACAAGAAGGACAGGTGAAAGCAGGGAACAGAATACAAGACATTGAAGGAGAAGAGGCCAAAAACTGAAAGGCAGGGTACTGAAAGGATAATACATGTGGATACTGAAATCCCATAGAATTACCACAGATCTAACGTTGGAGAATCACAGGGAGCCAGTACCTACACCATCAAGCATGGAGGCAGGTAAGTTTCAGAGATGAATGTAACAGAGAGATAGTGAGTATACAGTGGGATAGCTGATTGAAAGTCAAGAGAGAATGTTTAGGGAGGAGACGAGAATGATCTGGAAGTGGCAATGAGGAGTAAAGGGTCAACCAGGCCATCTCCAGGTTTTGTGCTACAAGAGGTATCCATTAGTGACAGGAATCCTTGAAACATAGCTCTCACAAATTTCCTCTGGGAAAAGTTTAGTCACATGTAAATTTGGTAAAATATTACTATATTCTGACTAAAATAACCAATACGTAAGGAAGGCTTAATCCATTTTAACCCAAGAAAGGCAGTGGGCAGAACTCTTTAGGGAGCTGTGAAACATGACACAGGTAATAAATAAATGAAGTTTTTTATTGCCCCTCTTTTATACACTTCGACAAAAAGGAGTATCACAGTGTGATGATGCCCTGTTCCCTCTCTATGCCAATCCTTTTGTCTTAGACCATAGTCTCCTTTGGTACTATGGCCTCACTAAGGCCCTACAGGATTTGACCACCATCTATTTCTGCAGCTTCATGTTGTTCTTGATGACCCCTTTCGGCATGTTTTCAGACATGTCAAAGCTCTACCCCAGCAATTATCATTACCTCTGCTTGGATACCCTTTCTATCCTTGGTCCCATACAAAAGCTCCTCCTCTCAAGGAGCTTAGTGAAGAGGAGGCAGTTAAACAAGAAAGCAAAGTGTGGTCAATATCATGAAGGAAAGAGAGTGATGTGAGCCAGAGCAGTCAAAGGAGAGGGGAGGGTAGATTTCCAACAAGGTGCAAATGCAATTCAATGTGGAAAGGATAGTGTTTTTTAAAAATGGTGCCAGAGGGATGCCTGGGTGGCTCAGTTAGTTAAGCATCAGATTTGAGTTCAGGTCATGATATCAAAGTCCATGAATTCAAGCCCCACGTCAGGCTCTGTGCTGACAGCTCAGAGCCTGGAGTCTGCTTTGGATTCTCTCTCTCTCTCTCTCTCTCTCTCTCTGCCCCTCCCTCACTTGCACTCTGTCTCTGTCTCTCAAAAAAAAATAAACATTTAAAAAGAAATTTAAAAATGGTGCCAGAATAATTAAGATTCCGATATCTGCCCCCAAAAAACAAAAACAAAAACAAAAAAGGAACCTGGTAACATATACAAAAATTAACTCAAAACAGATTGTATACATAAAACCTTGTGGCCTTAGGTTAGACAAAAACTTCTTAGCTACCACACCAAAAGCATGATCCATAAAAGAAAAAAATGATAATTTGAACCTAATAAACCAAAAAAGTTTCTGCTCTTCAAGACACTGTTAAGAGAATGAAAACTCAAGACATATACTTTGATTGATAAAACATTTGTAAATTATTTATATCATAAAGGAATATGAGAAATATATATCTTTTTAAAACTTGTACAACTCAATAATTATACAATAACTTAATTTTAAAAATGGGAAAATATTTGAACAGATACTTCACCAGGAATACAGAGATGGCAAATAAGCAAATGACAGTAGCTCAACATCATCACTCATTAAATAAAGCCAAATAAATTACAAGATATGACCATATACCTATAAAAATGACTTTTTAAAAAACTAACAATACTGGCAAAGATGCAGAGCAACAAGGGCTCTCAGTCATTATTGTTAGGAAAGCAAATTGGTACAAACATTTCGGAAAACAGTTTGACAGCTTCTTAAATACGTACCTACCATTCTACTCAGCAATCTTACTCCTAGATATCAACCCAGATGAAATAAAAAACTTATATTCACATAAAAGCCTGTATGTGAATGTACACAGTGATTTTATTCAAAACTGTTAAAAACTGGAAACAGCTCAAGTATTCCTCAAATAATGAACAAACTCAACTGTGACACATCCATACAATGGAATACTACTCAGCAATAAAAAGGAACATGCAACAACATGGACAAATCTCAAAAGTATTGCATTCAGTGAAAGAAGCCAGCTCAAGGCTACAATAATTCCATATGTAGGACACTCTGGTAAAGGCAAAACAACAGGATCAGAAAACTGATCAGTGATTGTCAGAGATGGAGGAGGACTACAAAGAAGCACAAAGGAATAACAGGGGATGGAAATGGTGATAGAAATGTTCTATATCTTTGATTTTAGTTGTAGTTACACACAACTATATGTGTTCATCAAAACTCCTAAGACTTTATAATAAAAAAAGATAAATTTCACTACACCTAAATTATACCTCAATAAAAAAGCTTAATTTATGAAGATATAACAAAATTTTCTAACTAAACATAAGTAATCAATTCACGAGAAAGCAGAGGCTAACAAAAACTTAGAATACGTGAGGATAAACTAGGTCATTGAGACAATAAATGATAATTTGTAAGCAGCAATAAAAAAGTAAATATACACCAAAATAAGCAAATGCAAAAGGAGATTAAAATATTTTCTCCAATTGCTCAAATTACAATTCAGTATGAAGTTCTTTTGGCTTTCAGAGTTAGGTGGAAACTGCAAATTAGATTTCTTTTCTATACAACAGAATCTCTGTTACCATATGACAAGCAGCCTGTCTTCTCCCAAAACAGAGATCCCCTAGAAATGATCTCAATGGCCCATGTCACAGTAGAGAAGAATTAACATGACATCAGTATAAATGTATGGCTTGAGAAGGCTGTTAGAATTAATTGCTTATGGTGGCAACAGACGCAAACTGTTGGAGCACTAAATAACTGCCAAAGCCATGTAGGAGGGCCTGGGACAAGGAGGTACAACGACAACATAAACAAAACAAGACTTCTCAGCAAAATTTGAGAAAGTTAAGCCTCATCCCTCCAAAATGAAAATAACAGTTCTGACCTCCTAGGGTTGGGAAGATAAATGTGGTATTACAACTAAAGTACTTGTCACAGTGAATGCACTTTAGCATTTGGTATTATCCAATTACCCCAGTGGATTTACTCAAAGCAGCAAAGGAGAAAACCATATAAAAATGTATCTTGAATACTTTAACTTTTGCAAAGATCTTTAAAGATTACTAGACCACTAAAAAAAGTAAATGTACAAAGAAATTGAAAATAATGGGTAAAGTTCACTTTAGTTTTTAAAAAAAAAACCTTAAAAAATTTTAAGTGAATTTTCTCTTGATTGGTAAATACAATTAAAAGGCATCTCATGTTCAGGCGTCTGGGTGGCTTAGTTGGTTAAGCATCCAAGTCTTGATTTTGGCTCAGGTCATGATCTCACAGTTCGTGAGCCCTCCCTCGGGCTCCACACTGTCAGTGCAGAGCCTGCTTGGGATTCTTTCTCCCTCTCTCTCTGCCCCTCCCCCCACTCGCTCTCACTCTCTCTCAAAATAAATAAACATTTAAAAAAAAACAAATATATCTTTTTATTTTCAAAACTGATTCAATCATTTCTGGCTTAATCCGCAGTGCTAAGTAACATTCCAGCTAAAAGGTATACATTCAACTAAGAAAAATATGGCTGTGCACATTTTATATTCATCTATGAAAAAAACAGCATACAGATGACTCACAAAATACCTTTCTACACATATCATGATAAACAGAATAACAGGACTCCTTGTTGTCTCTATAAGCATAGCTCACACAGAAGGTAGGATAAACTTGACCTAGTTCTTAAGAGGAGAGGTAAAAGGAGATCAGAGAAGATGTCTCATGGTTCTCCCATCTTCTCTTTGGTAAACCCCTGGGTCATATGACAATAGGCTGCCTGAAACTAGCTTGAAGGGGTTAGAGCACCCATTATACCTGGCAAGGACCTGCAAGGCCAGATCATCCTCCTGGTCTTACCCCACATCCAAATCTCAAACACAATTATCTTTTCTTTCCCAATGGTAGCCCCTTCTTCTTCCTATGTATATATTACTTTGTTCAACATATGGCATTATTTTAGTTTATTTTTCAATTTAATACATTACTCAAGTCTGATATTCCAGCAAATAATCCTGTGTCTCCTATCTAATTTCTACGTCTGGTCATAAGCATTTCTGGGACCTATCTTTTGTTAACTAAATGATGACTATGCAATCGCTAAAATACTGCCATATATTTACTTTTTTACATCTGTCAGGTGTCTCAGGCTTAGTATCAGATTATGTAGGATTCCTTAAATGGAAAAAGACCTGGGACAGCCTTAAATGGAACTTGGCTGAGAGGGTATATCTTTATCCCTCTCCCCTAATAGAGGTTCTACAGCCTTAGCTCTCCCATGTTCCTATCACAGAAACTACCACTTCCTGTCACTTCAGTTTTCAAGCATCTTCCCCTATAAGAGAAAGAAGTAGAAGTGAAATTCTAAAGCCTAGGGTCCTTCTCCTCAGCTTGTATCTCCCTTAGGATACATTTCAAAAATCTTTCACATGCTGTTTGCCTTTACCTTCCTTTCTAGCCTCAATACCCAGTTCTCTTTTTAAAATTTGCCCCAACAATTTATTTACTCTGTAACTTAAAATGATCTAGTGTCTGAAAAAACAGACTGAAAGAAACTGAAAATTCTAGAATTCCCAATGTAATCAATTCATGGTTACTGAGAGAATATGGTAACCATGTTTCTTCAAACCAAGGTCTAAAGGGATCATGTACTAAGACACCTGGCACTGTTCCAGGACTCAAGACTTCTCTAGGTAAAACTGTAATCACACACCTTCATTTGTCTATGATAATATGGTTTATAGGGAGCCAAAGGGAAACCTGTACACCTGACATAACATTATTTAAATTGAACAAAACAGAGAAGGAAAAGGGGGCTGCCAAAATATAATACTGAACAACTTTAAGACTGGCAAACAAGGGAGGGGTGCCTGAGTGGCTCAGTCAGTTGAGCATCCAACTCTTGATTTCGGCTGAGGTTGTGATCCCAGGATCATGGGATATAGCCCTGACTGGGGCTCTGAGCTGAACATGGAGCCCACTTGAGATTCTCTCTCTCTCCCTCTGCCCCTCTCCCCAGCTCGTGCTTGCTCTCTCTCTCTCTCTCTCTCTCTCTCAAAAAAAAAAGACTGGCAAACAAAATTCACCTTTAAAAGAAGCAATGGAATAATACTGGGCAATGAGAAAGAATGTAGCAAAGTGGATGGAACTAGAGAGTGTTATGCTAAGTGAAATAAGTCGTACAGGAACTAGAGTGTTATGCTAAGTGAAATAAGTCGTACAGAGAAAGACAGATACCATATGTTTTCACTCTTATGTGGATCCTGAGAAACATAACAGAAGACCATGGGGGGAGGGGAAGGAAAAAAAAAAGTTACAAGGGAGGGAGCCAAACCATAAGAGACTCTTAAAAACTGAGAATAAACTGAGGGTTGATGGGGGGGGAGGGGGGGGAGGAAAGAGGGGAAAGTGGGTGATGGGTATTGAGGAGGGCACCTGTTGGGATGAGCGCTGGGTGTTGTATGGAAACCAATTTGACAATAAATTTCATATATAAAAATAAATAAATAAATAAATAAATAAATAAATAAATAAAAATTTAAAACATAAGGAAATAATTTTTTAAAAAAAGAAAACAGAAAGAAAATCCTACAGTTATGACATCTTGAAGGGGGAGGAATTGTTTTAAAGAAGGGACCAGCAACAAGAAATTCTGAAATATTAAATAACTAATAAAATGTGTCCATTAAATTTAGCAATAAAGACGTCTTCCTAAGAAAAAAAAAAGAAGATGTTCTGGAATGAACTTTGAGTTCTACTATATTTAAATTATTTTAGCTAAATCCTCAATGAAAAATCTCTAGACTGGGGTGCCTGGGTGGCTCATTCCATTAAGCGTTCGACTCTTGATTTTGGCTCAGGTCATGATCTTGCATTTTTGAGTTTAAGCCCCTCATCAGGCTCTGAGCTATCAATGTGGAGCCTGCTTGGGATCCTCCCCCTCTATCTCTGCCCCTCACCCACGCATGCCCCCCCTTTCTCAAAAAAAAAAAAAAAAACTTAAAAAAAAAGAAAAATCTCTATACTTGCTAAGAAATGCAAAAAAGAGCAGTTAATTTCAAATAAGTGTAACTGCCAAAGACAAATTTTCAAAAATGGGAAGAATATTAGAGCATAACATGCATATTTACTAAAGGTAATACTAACAAAATCTAAATGCTATATCCCAGTCTACTACATCATAATATTTATTTTAAAGGTATTTAAAATGAGAGTTTTTAATCTTTTATTTATGTTATTGAAACTATAAATGTGATTCCTACTTCCCTGATCTTCAAACCAGTAGTAGATACATATCTTACAAGGTGTTAAGTAAATTTTTAAAATACAGCATCATCTAAATCAAATTTCCTTCCAATAAATGACAAGAAATTGTAAAAATTAAAGTTCCCAGTAAAAGAGCTTTTAGAATCAGGTATTTTGTATTAGGAATACTTAAAATCTTAAGCAGAGAAAGCTATATTTAATATGGTTAAAAATGAGGTCTGATACATATTCCTAAAGACAGAAAATCTATTTGTAGTAAAATATAAAATTTTAAAAGCACCCTTCTTCCTCCTCTTCCACACACTGAAATACATACATACATACCAGTACAAATAGGTATAGTCTGGGACTATGTTAGGATCAAAATCAGTCTGGAAATACCTAAAAGGTATGACACTATCTGTGTCCAGCCTGGATGAAGGTGGAGCTTCACGAAAGCATAAATGTAGACTAAGAAATAGCTCCTGGCTACCTACAAGAATTCATAATTTAAGCATTTAACATTGAACAAGAATAAAATGATTCAAGGTGAACTTATTTTCCATGTAAAATATAATCAACATCTGTCCTCAACAATATAAAATCATGGCTATGAAGGATACAAAGAATATTACAGGCTCTCTTCCTGAAGACAGATCATTTAATAGAGGGGGAAAATGCAAGGCTCATTACAATTTAATTGATGCAAAAAGTTAAGTAACAATACAAACATAAGTTAGGAAGTATTACAAGGTAGCATGTGACTAAGTGGCAAACGAGTAGAATGACAGATTGTCAAGGATTAGAATTCTCTGGAAAAGTTTTAGAGAAGGTGAGAAAGGAACTTGGTCTTTCATTATCCCATAATGATTATAGGATATGGATCAGTAGGAAAGAAGTCTCTCCAGATGATGAAATGAAAATACATCAAAGCACTGAGGTGGTCATTAATTCCAAGACATGAAAGTAAAGAATTAAGAATCACAACTTTGAAATGGAAAATAAAATGAGGGAAGCCTCTAAGATACAAACATCCTCACTGAAAGATAACTAAAAAAGAAACATAAGAGTTCTGAAGCATTGCAGCTGAAAGAGGAAATGACAAATACAGATAAGAACTGAAAAAATATGGATACCATTTAAAAGTTTTGGTAAGTGGGAATTTATAGGTGCTTTTCTCAGGAGAAAGGAAAAGGTAATTAATGTTATTTCAAGATCTATTATCACAGTCAGCAATATATAACTATACAGTCAAGATCTTTTGAAATAAAACTTATGCAATTACTAATAAGGGGCATCCTGGAGACTGGCAGAAACAATATGCCAAGAGCAGATCTCCATCACCAGCTACGATTCCATCAGCAAAATACAAAACTTTCAGAGTCTTGATGTCCTCTTCTCTTAAAAAAACAAAACAAAAAAAACCTGGAAACTTGAGTATCAAGCGAGATTTAATATAACTCTTTAAATAATAAAGGTAGAATGAAAATGAAAATAAAACATACCCAAATTTGTGGGACACAGCTAAAGCCATGCTGTGAGGAAAGTTCACACCATCAAGTCCATATATTAGAAATGAGGAAGTCTCAAATCAATGATCTGAGGTCTGCCGTAAAAACTTAGAAAAAGAGCAAAATAAACCAAAAACAAGCAAATGAAAGGAAATAAAGATCATAAATCAGTTATATTTAAAACAGAAAAACAAGGGCACCTGGGTGGCTCAGTTAAGCATCAGACTTCCGCTCAGGTTATGATCTAACGGTTTGTGATATCAAGCCCTGCATCAGGCACAGAGCCTGCTTCAGATCCTCTGTCTCCCTCTCTCTCTCTGCCCTCCCCTGCTCCTGCTCTCTCTCTCTCTCTCTCTCAAAATAAACTTTAAAATAAATGAATAAATAAATAAAATAGAAAAACAACAGAGAAAAATCAATGAAACAAAGCAGGTTCTTTGAAAAGATGAATGAAATTGACAAACTTCTAACAAGACTAACCAAGAAAGGCAGAAGACACAATATGACCCTATTAGGAATGGAACAGGGAGGGATGCCTGGGTGGCTCTGGTGGTTAAGTGTCTGACCTGGCTCAGGTCAAGACCTCACACTCTGAGTTCAGGCCCAGCATCCAGGCTCTCTGCTGACAGTGCAGAGCCAGCTTCAGATCCTGTCCCCACCCCACCCCCTTCTCTCTGCCCCTCCCCTCCACCCACATCCTTTCTCTCTCACACAAATAAAACATTAAAATTAAAAAAAAAATAATGGAACAGGGAATATTATTACAGGCCCCAAAGACATCAATATAAGGGAATATTATTAACAACTTCATACACATAAAAATAACAACTTAGAAGGAATGGATCACAAAACCACCCGCTACCACAACTCACCCAATATGAAATAATATTAATAGCCACATAACAACTAAGGTAATTAAATCTGTAATTTTAAAACTATAAAAAAGAAATCTCCACACTCATATGGTTTCACTAAAGAAGTCTATCAAACATTTAAGGAAGAATTAACACCAATACTATACATACAGTCTCTTCCAGAAAAAGGAGGGAACACTTCCCAATTAATTTTATGAAACTATTATTACCCTGATACCAAACTAAATAAAGACAATACAAAAACCTACAGACCAAAATCCCTCGTGAATTTGATAGAACATCTACAAAAAATCTACATCTGTGATAAAAGACTGAATGTTTTCCCCCCATCACAAACAAAGCAAGGATGTCTGTTCTCACCACTCTTATTCAAATAATGTTACAAGTCCTAACCAGCATAAATAAGGCAGCAAGAGGCAGACTAGAAAGAAAGAAATAAAACTGTCTCTATGTGTAAATGACAAGATTTTCTATGAAGAAAATCCCAAGGAATCTAGGAGGAATCCCAGTTCCTAGAATAAATGAATTCAGTAAGGTCAAAGGACACAAGATAAACATACAAAAATCAACTGTATTTTCACATGTTAACACTGAATATGTGGACAATAAAATTAAAAATGCAATACAATTTACAATTGCTTAAAAAATGAAATGGGTTTAAATCTAGTAAAACATACAGGACTTGTATGCTGAAAACTACATAATGCTGATGAAAGAAATGAAAGAAAATATAAAGAAATTGGAAGAGATACCATGTCTATAAATTGGAAGATTCAACATAGTAGAGACTTCAATTCTCCCTAAATTGATATACAGATTTAATACAATTCCTATCAAAATCCTACCAAAATTCTCTGTAGATATAGACAAGACTATTCTAAAACTTATAATGAAAGGCACAGTAACTAGAATAGCCAAAATAATTTCTGAAAAAATAAGAATAAAGTGAGAGGAATAAGACTACTCTATTTCAAAACTTACATAGCTACAAGAATCAAGACTATGTGCTAGTGCTAATAGGGAACCCAGAAATAGATCCACACAGTTATGTTCAAATGGTTTTTTGGCAAAGGGCAAAAGCAATTCAATAGAGGATAGACAACATTTTCAATAAACGGTATTGGAGCATCCATAGGCCAAAAAATTACACTTGATCTAAGTCTTATACCTTATACAAAAATTAACTCAAAATGGGTCATGGGCTTAAATGTAAAACACAAACCACAAAACTTTTAGGAGAAAAATAAGAAAACGTTTGAGATCTAGGGTTAGGCAATGAGCTCTTAGACTTGACACCAAAAGTATAATCCATAGAAGGAAAAACATAAAATAGATTTAATCGAAATTGAAAATTTTTGCTCTGCAAAAGACTCTGTTAAGAGGATGAAACAACAACAACAACACAACAGACTGAGAAAACATTTGCAAACTATGTATCAAGAAAGGACTAGCATCCAGAACATATTTAAAAAGAAAACTCTAAAATCAACAGTAAACAAAATCCAATTCAAAAATGGGCTGAAGAAATGAAGAGACATTTCACTTGAGAATATGCAGATGACAAATAAGCCCATGAAAAGATGCTAATATCATTAGCCACTAGGGAAATGCAAATTAAAACCACGTACCTGTGATACATACATACATATATACCTATCAGAATGTCTAAATAAAAAATAGGAACACTAAATGCTGATGAGGATGTGGATTGATCCCTCATAACATCTCTGGTGGGAATGGAAAACAGTACAGAAACTCTGGGAAACAGTTTAGCAGTTTCTCATTAAAACTAAACATGCAACTGCCATGTGACGCAGCAACTACACTCCCGGCAATTTATCCCAGAGGATTGAAGACTTATGTTTTCTTTTTTTATATATATACTAAATACAATTTATGGTCAAATTGGTTTCCATACAACACCCAGTGCTCATCCCAACAGGTGCCCTCCTCAATGCCCATCCCCTACTTTCCCCACTCAGCCCTCAGCTTGTTCCCAATATTTAAGAGTCTCTTATGGTTTGCCTCCCTCCCTCCCTCCTAACTTTTTTTTCCCCTTCCCCTTCCCCTCCCTCATGGTCTTCTGTTAAGTTTCTCAGGATCCACATTAGTGAAAACATATGGTATCTGTCTTTCTCTGCCTTACTTACTTCACTTAGCATAATACCCTCCAGTTCCATCCACTGAAGACTTATGTTTTCATTAGGTGACATTATATATTACTATACTGGAATGTTTATAGAAACCTCCTTCATAGTAGCCCAACAATGGAACTACCAGATGTCCTTCAAACAAAGGTGGTATATCCATACCATGGAATACTACTCAGCAATTAAAAGGAGCAACTCAATGACACATCCAACAACCTGGATGAAAGCTCCAGAGAATTTTGCTCCATGAAAAAAAAAGCCAATTCCAAAAGGTTATATACTATGTGAGTCCATTATATAACAGTCTTGAAATGAGAAAATTATAGAAATAAAAAACAGATTAGTGGTTGTCACGGGTTAAGGAGGAAGTGAGGTAGAAATGAAGTGGATGTGGTATAAAAGGGAAACTTGTGGGATGCTGTGATGATGGAAATTTACCTTCACAGTATCAATGGCAACGTCCTGGTTGTGGTCTTGTACTATGGTTTTACAAGATGTTATTATTAAAAAAAAACTGGATAAATGGTACAGAGGATCTCATTATCTCTTAACTGCAAGACTGCACCTGAATCTTCAATTACTTCAAAATAAAAAGTTTAATTAGAAAATAAAAGTACACTTACTATTGCAAAATAAGTACAGCAGTTGACAAGCAATCCAACACCAATTAAATGAAGTGATCTCTTCAGCTCAAGTTTAATTCTGAAGATGACTGTGAATGAGTTTATAAAATATTTTCCTCACCCACACATGCACACAAAGCAACTGTAATGCAGTTCAGACAGAAAAACTGATATTTCTCTAAACATGTGACAAAAGTGTCCAGAGACCTGGGCTGAATCAGGGAGAAAAATCCTTGTCCAGGATCTATCAAAGAAACTGGCTGTGTAACTTTCCACACATCACCTAATCTCTCAGGCTACAATCTGAACTCTGTTTCTACAATCTAATTTAAGAGCTTAGACCAGTAATTCCCAAACTTTTTGGTCTCAGGCCCACATAGAGCTTTTGCTTACCTGGCTTACAACCATTAATATTTACAGTGTTATTAGTTAAAACAGAAATTTCTTATTTTTTTAAGTTTATTTATTTTGAGAGAGAAACAAAGACAGCAAGCAGGGGAGGGGAAGAGAAAGACAGAATCCGAAGCAGGGTCCATGCTGTCAGTGCAGAGCCCAACACGGAAGGGGGGGGGGGGGGGGGGGCAGGCAACCATGAGATCATGACCTGAGATGAAACCAAGAGTCCCAGAGACTGAGCCACCCAGGCACCTCTAAACAAAATTTTTTTAAAGGACAAGTACACACATTAGCCCTCAGAATGGTGAGGTCATTCCACATCATGTAGCCTCTGGAAAACTCGTTTTACACTCATAACAGCAAGAGTGTGAAAAAGGCAAATAACAGCTTGGTATTGTTACAAAAATAATTGTGACCACACTTTGGGAACCACTGGCTTACTATATCAAGTGAGGTAAATATATAAGTGATTTTAAAAGTATAAAATATTGTGGGTGCCTGGGTGGCTAAGTGGTTGAGCATGCCACTCTTCCTCTCTGGTCATGATTCCCGGGTCCTGGGATCCAGTTCTGCCTCGGGCCAGAGCTGATCAGGGTGTCTGGGTAAGATTCTCTCTCCCTCTGTTCCTCTCCCCTGCTCTCTCTCCCTCTAAAGTAAAAAAATAAAAAAATAAAAAATAAAAAATAAAAAAAAGTATAAAACATTGAACAAATTAGTCACAAACATCATTTTAAGGTTCAAGGGTGCCAAAGCAAAAAACAAAAACAAACAAAAAAGGCTCAAATCGTAAAGAGTAAGGGAAGAGTATACAAATGTAAAATATTACACTACTATTGCATTAATCTGTGCCTCCAAAACCGTTACAAAAATGATGGATCCACAATCGCTGTTTCAGATTTAACTTCTGGCTAGACAGAGAAGCCGTGCAAAAAACTCCCAGCCACTCCAGCAACGTGGGGTCGGGAGGCTGGGGAGTCCGCCCTCTGCCTCCGCTTCTGGCAGCGGGAACAGCCCCGCTCCCTGCCTCCCGCGCTAAGAGAGAATCCCTTGTCCCAGCAGAGTCGGACCATCCCGCCTCGGGAGCCCGGGGATGACCGGCCGAGAGGGCAATGGGAGCTGAGGAGCGGCGCGGCTCACAATCCCGGCCACGACTGGACGGGGCCTGTGTTAAGGGGCCCCAAGCTCCGGACTGAGGAAGTTACGCTGGGACCCTGGGAAAGGCGGGGCGGCGGCCCGGGGACTCGGGCCCAGGGTGGAGGGGGCAGCGCTTGGCAACGGAGGGGTCGTGAGGAGTCGACAGGGACTCACCAGATGCCGCGCCACCTCAGAGGTCATGGTCCCGAGCGGGAGCTGAGCGGAGGCTGGGGTCTCAGCGAAGTGGGGTTTCAGCCCGGGCCCCCGAGCGTAGCGTCCCGACCGCGAAGGGAGCAAAGGGGCGCCGGGAAGAGTTGAACGCGCGGGGCGCGGACCGGAGGCGGTGTAACGGGCGAGGCCAGCCTCCGCGGGAGAGGGGGGTAGGGGTGTCCGGGGAAAGGGGAGGGGCCAAGTCTAGTAGCCTCAGTGACGCGAGGGCAGAAAGCCAGAGGGCTAAGGCCCCGCCAGGCAGGGCGCGCGACATTAACCGCGCCAAATAGTTGCGCGCGTGCGCGAAGGGAGCCTCTCTCAGGAGTATCCCCTCGACGCCTCAGAAGACGACAAACCCAAGCGGAGGGAGAGTGACTGGAAGAGATTCAGGACCTTAGGAGAAAGACGCGCGGAAAAAACTCAGCCAGCAGGCGGCGAGTGGGTGCAGTGATTGCCGGCCCGCGCTAAGGCCGGAAGTGGGCGGGCCATGGGGCGGGGGGGCGTGCCCGCCGACGGCCGGCCTGAAGCCGCGCTAGCGGCCAGCGCGGGGACCGGAAGTGGGCGGTCTTGGGGGGGCGGGGTGAAGCCGTAGGGGCGGGGCTGTCGGGGGGGTGTTCCCCAGGGGCGCGGCCCCAGTGAGGCGGTGGCGGCGTCTCCTGCCGAGGACGCTCTGGCAAGAATCCACTGGAGCCAGGCGATTGGACTCTACGTCCCTCAGAAGCCAGTGTTTTCAAGCGGGCCGCGATGGGGCCGGGTTGAGCCACCCGCCGCGGGAGGAGCAGGGCGGCCACGGATGGAGGGGCCCGTGGAGCTCAGCCCAGAGGCCGTGCTGCGTTTCCTCGCGGAGCGCGGGGGCCGGGCCCGGCACGCCGAGCTGGTGCAGCACTTCAGAGGTGCTCTGGGCGGCGAGCCGGAGCAGCGCGCCCGCGCCCGCGCTCTCTTCAAGGAACTGGTCAATGCCGTGGCCACGGTGCGCACCGACCCTGCTGACGGCTCTAAGTATGTGCACCTTAAAAAGAGGTTCTGCGAGGGACCCCCCCAGTCAGAAGCCGCGCCCTCGCGTGACCTGCCCAGCATCTCGGTGACCGTAGAGCCAGAGTCCAGTAGCGGCGCCCCAAGGACGCCCGACGGCCGGGTCGAGACCCAGGAAGGCGGCTTGTGCCCAGAGGTGGCGTCTCCCGAGGCGTCCTCGGGTCCAGACTGCGAGCAGAGCCATGGGGAGACACCGGCTGCCGCGCTTGGGCCGGCAAGCCTGACTGGCGACAGCCTGAGCGGGCCGCCACTGAGCGGCGGGGCCCGGAGGAAAAGCTCTCAGCACGAGGTCCAGCCTTCCCCCCGGGGACCGGACCCCGGGCCCAGCGAGGACCTAGAGCCCCCACCCCATGGCTGCGAGGAGACGGACGCGGGCAGCTCCCCCGGCGGCGGCGTCACCACCCCAAAATCTACGCGCCAGAACCTTAGGGACCTTGTGATGGGCAGCTCACCGCAGCTGAAGAGGAGCGTCTGTCCTGGGGGCAGCAGCGCGGGGACCTCCTCTGGGGGAGGACGCGGCAAAGGCGGGGGCGACTCAGACAGCGCATCCGTCGCTTCGTCGTCGGCAGAGGAGGAGAGCAGCGGTGGGGGCTCCGTGACGCTGGACCCTCTGGAACACGCCTGGATGCTCTCAGCCTCTGACGGCAAGTGGGATAGCCTGGAAGGGTTGCTCACCTGTGAGCCCGGCCTGCTGGCCAAGAGGGACTTTATAACTGGCTTCACCTGCCTGCACTGGGCCGCCAAGCATGGCAGACAGGAGCTCCTTGCCATGCTGGTCAATTTCGCTAACAAACACCAGCTGCCAGTGAACATTAACGCCAGGACGAGCGGAGGTTACACTGCCCTGCACTTAGCTGCCATGCACGGGCACGTGGAGGTGGTGAAGTTGCTGGTGGGGGCTTACGACGCAGACGTGGACATTAGGGACTACAGTGGGAAAAAGGCCTCTCAATACCTGAGTCAGAGCATCGCTGAGGAGATCAAGAACCTGGTGGGAGCCCTGGATGAGGATGATGGAGAGAGTGCCAGTGGCAGCGGGGGTGGGCGATGGAGGCTTTCAAAGGTGCTCCCTTCGCACCTCATCACCTACAAACTCTCACATGTCTTAGAGGATGGAGGGGATCATCACCATCACCATCACCACCACCACCACTTGACTGAGGGATGGGCTGGAGGCAAAGCAAAGGATCCAGGTCGCAAGGCCTCCGGCAGCTCTAGTGGACGAATAAAACCCAGACTCAACAAAATCCGCTTCCGAACCCAGATCATCCACACTACACCCTCTTTCAGAGACCCAGAGCAGCTACTGGAGGAAGGAGAGGAGGAAGAGGAGGATCGGGCTCTTAAAAGCCACTCATCTTCATTCAAATTGAGACCGAAGTCCAATGTATTTGGGTAAAAATAATTTCTTTTAGAAAATTCTAGGTTTATTTGTTTTCAGGAATAGAATACTAGGAGTAGGCAAGAAAGTAAGACCAGATAAGAGGTTAAATTCTGCATTCTGACTTGGGAAGTTGGAATGGGTGGGAGGAATTACCATAACCTAGCATTCTGGGTGAAGTAAATTTCCAAGTGATTTCATCAAACCTTGCCCTAGGCCTCTTTTCCATATGCCACCCCTCTGCCCTGGAGTCCCTGTTTCTGAGGACTGGAAATGTATTTAAGTTGGGTGTACAGAATTGATGATTAAGGGATCCTTTGATTTTACCATTACTGGATGCCATGCAAAGTAAGGAATGTTGCGCTTTTATGTTTCTGTTTTTAAAAGTGGTTACTCTTCCAAGAGTGACAAGAAATGCAAATTGTAATGAAATTTTAAGTGTGAGCAAAACTACATACTGCCCTGATTTTTGTTTTTTGTTTTTTACTAATTACATTTGGCTTTAGAGTAGATACAGTAGAGATACTACTGAAGGTCAGGTCAAAGTTGAAATACAAAAAGCTATTTAGAGAATAATGTGAGTAAAAATGGTATCCTGTTTGTATTAGGTAGTGCTCAGCTATTTTTTAAATAGCAATTTCAACTTTAATTACTGAACTAAAGAAATAGGCAGCATTCACTTTTAAGTTAATCTGTACTCTGGTTTTCTTTTAACTTCTCTAAGACCACTGCACTTAGTGTTAAGGTACATTATTAATAACTACACAAAATTTTATTTGAAGAAAACACTTGATGACCTATGGTACTTTTAAGTAAAATGTTGCCTCTGGTTCTGATTCTCAGTAATTTGTTTTGCTAGTCTAACAGTCTAAATTTGTCAGAGTTTTTATTCTGGGGATCATTTGTTCTATTTGACATGACCCTATTTGGTGGTGCTTAGAGTTGAATTGCCTACAGAAGCTGTTTCTGGTTTAGAGGACTAGCAAAAATTGGCATAAATGCTAGTCAGCTTATGCTTCTGTGAAGTAATTATTAAATCAACTTAATGATTCTCACATAAGGTACACTTTTTATTTTATTAATAAAATACATTCATAGTCTGTGCTTTGTACAATGTTTGCAAATATTTCTAATACTAAAGACTTTCAATTTTTCAGTGTTTCCTTGAATCTATTAGAGACATACAGTGAAGTTACTGAAAAGCTGGATAGTAAATCTACCCAGTTAAAAATAGCACTTTATAAAAGGGAAAAGAGAAGAGATGGAACTATATCTTTATTTAAATGCTGCTGGCTATTGAATTCCTTTGTATGTAAATGAAAAATGCCTTCATTAAAATTAAGGGTGTAGTCCTTAATTACATTTCATTCAAATTTGTTAGAGTAAATGTCTTTATAATTATTATAAAATTTAACTCACAAGCATATTAAATCAATTTGTAACTAGATTCAAAACTATTTTGTGGGAGACTAATTCTAACAAGTCCTTCTCCCTTAGTCTTTTTGGTCTCATAATTGCTGAAACATAAGTACCTGCAGCCTCTAGAGATTAAGGACTGAGTTAACAGCTTGCAGAGTGAGTGAACCAGTATATGAATCACACTGAATTGCAGAGTTTAGAGAGTTCTTAGATCTTTACTTTCCCAAGTCAAAGATTTGTACCAAGTTTGTTACACCTCTCTAGATAGCAATTGAATTTATTTAAAGGTGTATCAAAAATATTCACATAAAACATATAAACTATTATCCATTTGTGTGCCTGTTTTGTTTTAGGATTATGGAAATGGACTGTGTACATTTGACAAGCACTTTTATGCATACATGTGGGTAAAAACAGTCTAATTTTGTATAAATTAAAAGGGGGCTCTTTGAAGGTGAAAAGCAGCCATTTGTTCTGAATCCTATACATATTACCTGTAGCTAGTGCCTGACAAGCTTTATAACTTCCCACTGAGGAATCTTACATTTCATTGACATGTGTAGTGAAAGTCAACTATAAAAAGTAGATACTTCAGAACCATCTAAATGTTCTATTGAAATCAGTATTAATCTTGAAATGTGTATGTTAGTAACTAATTGCACAAAATCTATAACTTACTGGATCTTTAGAGATTGAGTCAACACTTCATTTAACCTGATTTTCACACTAAGGATATTAGCTTTTCAATAAAATATACTTTAAATTTTCAAATTCATTCCTGAGGGGAACAACTTCTAGCATTCCTTGTCATGATGTGCTTGTGTGCCATAAGTATAACATTTTCAGCTACTTAACTATACATTCCTCTAATTTTTCAGTTTCCAAGTTGAGATTATTAAAAGCAAATTATTCATATAATTTGATTTTGTGGAGTTGTGTCTGCCATTAATGGAAATATATATGTCAATTACTTAGATATTTGTTAATATGAAGCTGTGTGGTTAAAAAACCCAAGTTGCCCATGTGTCTTATAGGTACATTTGAAACTAGTGAATGCTTGTCACAATTCTCTTCACTTTTATGGTATGTAAAATGCAACTAGCTTATATAAATTGAAAATCTGGTACTATTTTATTCATGCCTGAAATCTTGGGGTCCAGGATGCCTCATCTCTTATATTTTAAATGAGTGAAACTTTGGGAGTTTAGAGTGTATAATTTGTAAAAATTTGTTTTGTCAAAATAAAAGGTTCACACTAGACTTTTTCTCTGAATTGTCTAAATCTTTGTAGTCCTTTATAGTTCATACAATGCTTTTTGAAGTTCACATTTATTTGATCCCTTTCCTGTCCCTTAAAATTGAAAAGGGAATGAAAGCCGATGACTGTTCAGGGTCACGAAGTAAATAGCAGTTGGTAAGATTTTAAGATTCAGTGCTGTTCCACATTATATTTTCTGCACTTCCAATTGCCTAATTTTGGCAAAACTATTGTAGTTTGTCTTCAATGATAGAGGAATCCACTTGGACAGAAGGTAGTACTTTTACCACTACCTTAAAAAAAAACAACAACGCTGTAGTTCATGCACACACCAGCTAACTATGAGCCCTTCCTATCCAGACCAGATCTTAGGAAAGATACGGGAATACCTTTTTCAATTTTCTTCAATATCCATTAATCTTTGGACATTAATGAGCCCATTTCCTCACCAAGGAAATACTTTGATCTTCATTTTAACGAAATTCACCTCTGTTCTGATGGCAAAGGGATGCATCAGAAACCTTGATGTAATTGTCAGCCATGGCTCACTTGGGAAGATCCCATTATGATTGGTTTTGGAGATTTTTGTTGTTGCTCTTGCTTTATGACAACTTATAAAATATTTTTCAGTGCCACTGAAGAACTGAAGTCTAGTTTCTGTTTCTAGAATGACTTCTTTCCTTAGAAATAGGCATCTTAAAAGGATTCATTGAATAGTCCACTTGAAGATCTCTGTAATTAATCCTGGTGAAAAACTTTTTTTTTTAATTTTGCTGAAGGAAGGCAATTATTTGGAGTTTCTTAGAATTTATTCCTAAAAATAAATACTCTGGGAATTTTCTGCAAAGCATTGTTCCTTCAGTGATTAGCCAGATTTTCGTGAAATAACGTTAGAAGTTAAGCAGGAAGATGACAGTTTGTGAACTCATTTTTCAAGATTCAGCAGTAGAGTTGTTTGCATCTTTTTCAATTATTTTCCTCTGTATAGTATCACTTTCATGTTATACTTAAAAAAATTTTTTTTAATGTTTATTTATCTTTAAGAGACAGAGAGAGACAGAGCACAAGCAGGGGAGGGGCAGAGCAAGACGGAGACACAAAATCGGAAGCAGGCTCCAGGCTCTGAGGTGTCAGCACAGAGCCCAACGTGGGGCCCGAGCCCACGAACCCCAAGACCATGACTCGAGCAGAAGCCAGACGGCCAACTGACTGAGCCACCCTGGCGCCCCTCATGTTATACTTATTTCTCCTTAATCTTCTCTTTAAATCTCATTTTCATCTCAGGAGAGGCTTCCCCATTCAGTTAAAAAGGTGTCTATTTTTCCACATTTATTGGTGAGGAATATGAGACAAGTTCCAACTCTTGCACAATACCTAGTATATTGAAGATGATAAGTGGGTTTTTTAAAAATAGAAAATGCTAAAGAAATATTTCATAATGTTGCATCATATGGATAAGTTCAGAGATATGCCCTTCTGCCAAATGAATAAAAGTAAGTATTTTTCATAGGATCTGGCTCCTAAATACTAGTCAACTACTTCATTTGCAGACCAGCCAAAAGAACAGTATTCCAACCCAGGAGGTAAAATAGGCTTTAATAGGATTTTACTTTGTGAGCAACTTAGAAGATTTTCATGAGTAAATTTCATTATAAGAAAGTTTTACCTTACAAGTTGACCCAAGTACATAATCCCTAGGAGAATCTACTTTAACTGGCTTTAAATATTCTAAGTATTATCATGTATACAAATGACTACTTTGTGAAACCCCAAAAAGCAAAAGAATAGAGATGAAATTTAGTTTAGCTTAGAGAAATTTCTAATAGTCACTTTAAACATGATGTGGTCTGTCTTAGGAAGTAGAACATAGCCCTTGGAAATAATTGATCAGAGGTTACATGAGCACCTGAGAAGTTAAAATAGATTTAAGGCATCCTTGTGCCTGATTCTTGATAAACCTTGCTGTAGACCATATCTATTCTGACCAAGGGTTTAGCCAAAACTGGCCTGACTTTGAATGAAGTAAGTTATCCAGCAAAGTAGCACTATATAATTTTTTAACCCAAATTTATGGTGCTCTAATGAAAGAACCTGGAAGTACCTGTTAGAATACTCTTACAGGTCTCTCAGAAGCTTTGGATTTAATTTCTATAAATACAATTGAGTATTCCTGAGATCTGTCCAGAAGTTTCCAATATTAATAAACGTGATCTTTGAGTTTTGTTTTAGTCCATGCAGGCTGCTATAACAGAATACCATAGATTGGGTGGTTTATAACAGACATTTATTTTTCACAGTTATGGAGGCTGGGAAGTTCAAGACCAAGGCACTGCCAGATTCCATGTCTGGTGAGAACTTGTTTCCTGGTTATAGACAGTAGTCTATTCCATGTGCCCTCACATAACAAAAGAGCAAGGGAGCTCTCTGGGGTTTCTTTTACAAGAGCATTAATTCCATTCATGAGGGATCTATCTTTATGACCTAATCATCTCCCAAAGGCCTTACCTCCTAATACCATCACATTGGGGATTAGGTTTCAACATACGAATTTGGGGAGGACACAAACATTGAGTCCATAACAAGTATGCATTCAAGAGGCAATGATTTGGTTTTGGTCAGCAGTTCAATCCTATGGTTGCATGCTGAGTCTGAACTGAGGAGATTCCAAACCCAGCTAAGGGTTCTCTTTGGCTGTATGAAAACCGTTAATACTTCCAGGAAGCTTACTGTGCATGCCAGGCAAGGTTTTAAGCACTTTATAAAAAGTAAGCTGCTGGGGCGACTGGATGGCTCGCTCACTCGGTTAAGTGGCTGACTTTTGATTTCGGCTCAGGTCATGATCATGATCTCACAGTTCGTGAGTTGGAGCCCCATGTGGGGATCCGCACTGGCAGTGTGGAGCCTACTTGGGATTCTCTCTTTCATCCTCTCTCTGTCCCTCTCCTGCTTGTGCATGTCTCCCTCTCTCTCTCTCTCTCTCTCTCTCTCTCTCAATCTCTCTCTCAAAATAAATAAATAAACTTAAGAAAAATGTAAGCTTTTTAATTCTCCCATCTCCCTCCCCATTCGGTTCCAGTCTCCCCATTTCACTGATGAGGAACTGAAGGGCAGAAACTGGCTATTTGTCCAAGTTCACAAAGCTACCAAGGGTTTGTGGTAAGCAACAGACTATACTACTTCTCAGGGAACAGAAGTTATAGTCAACTGGCCATAAGTTCACAAGGCTACCACCTAGTGATGTAGAAATGATGTAGAAAATTCATAGTCCCTGTGTAAAAGACCAAACAAAAATCACAACCACGCACTGATGATTGAGACAAATACTGACATTAACACCCTAATATTACTACACAGGAATAAGATTAAAACTAGATTTTTAGGTGTTTAGATTTTTCTGTCTCACTTAGGGTAAAATTCATTTGGGTTGGGAAAGAACATTTTCTTAGCTCAGAATGGTGGAGTTCCTAAAAGTATAGGGTGTGGTTATATTTCTTTGGTCAGCCTCCCCTCCCCTCTTCCTAGTCTCTCCTCCCACCTTGTCTGAGCACTAAACTTTAATGAAAGGATTTGGGCCACTTATACACAATCTTAAGATTAATGATCAACCTGGAAGAAAACCAACAATACATCATCCATTTTCCTTGACATAAATTTAACCAATAAATCTGAACTTTGATAACCCATTTTGGAATAGGCAGAAACTTGCCTTTGCTGTATTGAAAAGGGTGACAGTTGAATGTTTTAAAGAAGAGAATCTTTAAGGATGCACCTGGTTTGCAAACTGCTCTTAAAAATGAATCGTTTTTCAAAAAAGAAAAGAGAGAGAGACAGAGAAAGTGGGAGGCAAACAATAAGAAACTCCTATCCATAGAGAACAAACTGAGAGTTACTAGAGGGGTAAGTGGGCAGGGGATGGGCTAAATGAGTGATGGATATTAAGGAGGGTACTTGTGATAAGCACTGGGTGTTTTATGTAAGTGATGAATCAATAAATACCACTCTTGAAACTATTACACTGTATGTTAACTTTCATTTTTATTGAAATTAACTTAGTTAACATACAGCGTAGTCTTGGCTTCAGGAGTAGAACCTAGTGATTCATCTCTTAAACATTACACTCAGTGCTCATCCCAACCAGTGCCCTCATTAATGCCCAACACCCATTTAGCCCATCCCCTACCCACCTCCCCTACAGCAACCCTCAGTTTATTCTCTGTGTTTAAGTCTCTTATTGTTTGCTTCCCTCTCTGTTTTTATCTTATTTTTTCTTCCCTTCCCCTATGTTTATCTGTTGTGTTTCTCAAATTCCGCATATGAGTGAAACCATATGATATCTGTCTTTCTCTGACTGACTTATTTCGCTTAGCATAATACATTCTAGTTCCATCCACGTTGTTGCAAATGACAAGATTTTATTCTTTTTCATCACCACGTAGTATTCCATTGTGTATATCTAAACTTCTTTATCCATTCATCAATCAATGGACATTTGGGCTCTTTCCATAATTTGCCTATTGTTTATAGCAATGCTATAAACATTGGGGTACATGTTCTCCTTCGAAACAGCACTCCCATATGTATCCTTTGGATAAATACCTAGTTGTGCAATAACTGGGTCATAGGGTAGTTCTACTTTTAAGTTTCTGAGGAACCTCCATACTGTTTTCCAGAGTGGCTGCACCAGTTTGCATTCCCACCAACAGTGCAAAAGCCTTCTTTTTCTGCATCCTTGCCAATATCTGTTGTTTCCTCAGATGTTAATTTTAGCCATTCTGACAGGTGTGAAGTGATATATTATTGTGGTTTTGATTTACATTTCCCTGATGATGAGTGATGTTGAGGATGTCTTCCTTGAAAAAATGCCTTTTCATGTCTTCTGTCCATTTCTTCACCGGATTATTTGTTTTTTGGGTATTTAGTTTGATAAGTTCTTTAAAGATTTTGTATACTAACCCTTTATGTGATGTCATTTGCAAATATCTTCTCTCATTCCGTCGGTTGCCTTTTAGTTTTGTCGATTGTTTCCTTCGCCGTGCAGAAGTTTTGTTGTTGTTGTTGTTGTTTTTCTCTTGATGAGGTCCCAATAGTTCATTTTTGCTTTTATTTTCCTTGCCTCCAGAGACATGTCAAGTAAGAAGTTGCTGTGGCCTAGTTAAATTCTAGTTAAATTCTGACTAGAATTTAAATAAAAACTTGAAACCAAAAAAAAAGTCACTTCCTAAAACTTTGATACCCAATTAACTACATATATACTTCAAATGAATAAAAATGTCTTGCTTTAGGAAAGAATATCCAATGGAAAAAAACAGTCTCTTCAACAAATGGTGTTAGGAAAACTGGACAGCAACATGCAGAAGAATGAAATTGGACCACTTTGATACACCATACAAAAAAATAAATTTAAAATGGATGAAACACCTAAATGTGAGACAGGAAACCATCAAAATTCTAGAAGAGAACACAGGCAGCAACCTCTTTGACCTCAGCTGGAACAACTTCTTAGTAGACACATTGTTGGAGGCAAGGGAAATAAAAGCAAAAATGAACTATTAGGATTTCATCAAGTTAAAAAGCTTCTGCACAACCATGGAGACACTTGACAATATTAAGAGAAAGCCTACAGAATGGGAGAAGATATTTACAAATGACATACCTGATAAAGGGTTAGTACCCAAAATCTTTAAAGAACTTATCAAAATCAATACCCAAAAAACAAATAATCCAGTAAAGAAATGGGCAGAAGACATGAATAGGCATTTTTCCAAAGAAGACATCCAGATGGCTAACAGACACATGAAAAGATGCTCAACATCACTCATCATCAGGGAAATACAAATAAAACCACAACAATATATCACTTCACACCTGTCAGAAGGCTAAAATGAACAACTGAGTCAATGACAGATATTAGCGAGGATGCAGAGAAGGGAACCCTTTTGCTCTGCTGGTGGGAATGCAAACTGGTGCAGCCACTCTGGAAAACAGTATGGAGGGTCCTCAAAAACTTAAAAATAGAACTACCCTACAACCCAGAAATAGCACTGCTAAGTATTTACCCAAAGGATACAAAAATATGGATTCAGAGAGGTACATGCATCTTGATGTCTATAGCAGCATTAACAATAGCCAAACTATGCAAAGCACTCAAATTGTCCACCGACTAATGAATAGATAAAGAAGATGTAGATATATGGGGTGCCTGGGTGGCTCAGTCAGTTGAGCATCCGACTTTGGCTCAGGTCATGATCTCATGGTTCATGAGTTCAAGCCCCACGTCGGGCTCTGTGCTGACAGCTCAGGGCCTGGAGCCTGCTTCAGATTCTGTGTCTCCCTCCCTCTCTGCTCCTCCCCTGCTCACACTCTGTCTCTCTCTCAAAAATAAGTAAAGATTAAAAAAAAAATTTTTAAAGAAGATGTAGATATAGAAGATGTGTGTGTATACACATATATATACAATAGAATATTACTCAGTCATCAAAAAGAATAAAATTTTGCCATTTGCAACAATGTGGATGAAGCTAGAGTGTATTTATGCTAAATGAAATAAGTCAGTCAGAGAAAGACAAATATCATATTATTTAATACGATTCCACTCATATGTGGAATTTAATAAACAAAACAATGAACATACCGGAAGGAAAAAAGAGAAAGAGAGGGAAGCAAACATGAGACTCTGAATGATAGAAATTAAACTGAGGGTTGATGGAGAGAGGTAGGTAGGGGTGGGCTACATGGGTGATGGGCATTAATGAGGGCACTGGTTGGGATGAGACCTGGGTGTTATACGTAAGTGATGAATCATTAAATTCTACTCCTGAAACCAATACTACATTACTTGTTAGCTACCTTAAATTTAAATGAAAATTTGAAAAAAAATGCCTTGCTTTAATTTATTAATGATTTTTATATAAAAAAATGTGATGTGTGCTCATGGATTTCAACAAATGACAAGATAGAAGCAGATAGGGCAAAAAGTATTCATTTTTCCTATTTACATTCCCCAGAATAACTCCAACTTAATGGTTCCTTCTATACTTTAAGATATTTGACTTTTCTTTAATTCAGACTGGAATCTCTCCTTGGTTTAAAATAATTTATTCAGGGGGCACCTGGGTGGCTCAGTTGGTTGAGTGACCGACTTTGGCTCAGGTCATGATCTCATGGTTTGTGAGTTTTAGCACGGCGTCGGGCTTTGTGCTGCCAGCTCAGAGCCTGGAGTCTGCTTTGGATTCTGTGTCTCACTCTCTCTCTACCCCTCCCCCACGCATGCTCTGTCTCTCTCTGTTTCAGAAATAAATAAAAACATTAAAAAATAAATAAAATAATTTATTCAATTTTTATTGGATTATACCTAGTATAAATATTGAAGGAGTGAAAAAAAGCTATTGTTTTAAAAAGTAGCTTCACACTCAGTGGGGAGCCCAGTGTGGGGCTTGAACTCACAACTCTGAGATCAAGACCTGAGCTGAGAACAAGAGTCCCATGCTCAACTGAGAGCGACACAGGTGCCCTCCCAAAAGCTAATATTCAGACTCTCACCGTGGACACCTTAACTACAAGGCTTCTGGGACGACAATAGGACTTGTTACAGTTTGGGTATCGCAGGAAGTTTCATTCAGGGACTTGTTCCAGCTCCTCTGCCGGTCCAAGGCACCCTTTCCAAAGGGAGATTTGCAAATGAACATCTGACCATGCCATCCCTGTCTTTGGACTTACAAGGGTTTTACAATCTCCCAGAGTCTACTTTCAGCTTTATGTCTTCATCTTCTGCCACTCCCCTTGCTGCCTCCCACCTCACCATGATAATATGCTTTCATCCACTTTGCCAGTTTTATAAACATTATTTACAAATATTTCAAATTTACAGTCTCTTAGACGGTTACTTCAGGTGTCCATCTGAAGTTATCTGCAAGTTGCCTGGGGAATGTTACTCGAGGTCTGCTCTTCTTTTCTTTGCCTTCTGGGGAGGGGAGTTAATGAGTATAGTCTAGATATGTATAATTCTTATGCTGACTGCTCAGATTAGCTCTCTCCCTGTGTTCTTCCATACATCTCTCACTGTCTCTTGGGCATACACAGAAAATCTTTTCATATTTAGGCTGCATTGAAATTAAGCTCTTAGCTAATTATGAAGTCATATTTTTGTAAGCAAACAAATAGAATAAAGGAGTACTTAAGGGAAAGATTGCTAGGTGAAGATTATAAACCACCATCATGTGTGCCTTTCATTTGAGGCTAATACTACCATTAGTGTAGGATATTGAAGAGAGAATTCTTGCACTGAGTAGAAAGTTGGACAGGATAAACTTTGAGATCATTTTAACCAAAAGATTCTGTGATTACAGACGCTTATTCTCATGCCTCAGCATAGAGGCAGGTCACTCCCAGCATTCATTAACACTGGGAACTATGTTGAAGCAGAAACTTTTCAGCCTAGTTTGATTTTATAAATAGAAATTAATTTCACTTATGACATCTTAAAATTCATATTTTTCATCAATTCATGTTGATCTGACCCCTAATCAGTATTGTTTATCATACTATAAAATATTTATTTAGATATAATTATTTATATGTTTAGTAACCAATGTGTTTTAAGTTTACTTATTTATTTTGAGAGAGAGAAAGAGCAGGGGAGGGGCAGAGAGAGAGAGAGAGAGAGAGAGAAACCCAAGCAGGCTCTGCGCCAGCAGTGCAGAAACTGATGCAGCGCTCGATCTCATGAAATGTGAGATCATGCACTGAGCCGAAATCAAGAGCCAGGCACTTAACCGACGGAGCCACCCAAGTGCCCTGGAAGTGACCACTATTCATTTAAGAAACCAAACAAATGAGGAAAAGAGAGACAGACAAACCAAGAAACAGACTCCTACTTTACTTTAGAAAGAAGAGGGGTGGGGAGATGGATGAAATAGGAGATGGGGATTAAGGAGTACACTTATGATGAGCACTGGGTGTTGTATGGAAGTATTGAATCACTATATCGTACACCCAAAACTAACATAATACTGTATATTAGCTAACTGGAATTAAAATTTAAAAAAATAAATCGATCAGTATTTCTTGGTCACTAGAAAATTTATCTGCCACTTATGTGCCATTTAAACTCAGGCAAGCACTGTATTTTGAGTTTCAGTAATCTTCATCTATAAATTGGAGATGATATATCATATAACATATCACACATAGTTGTTCTGAGTTTCAAATGATATATCATGTGGAATTGCTTCAAATCTGTAAAGTATTGAACACATAACATGTGGAATTAAAGAAGTCCAGTATCAAGGTTCCTTTTTCCTCTTCTCTCACTGAATCAGGCAGTTTCCTCATTTATTAAAGTTTTTTTATTGGGGCGCCTGGGTGGCTCAGTTGGTTGAGCCTCCAACTTCGGCTCGGGTCATGATCTCACAGTCTGTGGGTTCAAGCCCCACATCAGGCTCTGTGCTGACAGTCCAGAGCCTAGAGCCTGCTTCAGATTCTGTGTCTCCTTCTCTCTCTGCCCTTCCCCCACTCATGCTCTGTCTCTATCAAAAAATGAATAAACGTTAAAAAAACTTTTTAAAAGCTTATTTACTTTGAGAGAGACAGAGAGAAAGAGAGAGAGAAGGGTGAGGGACAGAGAGAGAGGGAGAGAGAGAATCCCAAGTAGGCTTCAAGCTGTCAGCATGCGCCTGTTGCAGGCTTGATCTCATGAACCTCAAGATCATGACCTGAGCTGAAATCAAGAGTTGATGGCCTAACCAACTGAACTACCCAGGCACCTTGGATGTTTCTTTAAAATCATGATTATATACTCAAAGCTTTCCCTGAGTAAAGTTAAAAGTATGCAGATTTCAAAGAGAAAGTGATAAATTAGAGCAAAATATTTAAAATGCCTTTCAGAGACTGAGAGTTCATGCATCCCAAATGCTAGCAATGATGTAGAATATATGAATAACTACTTAATATATTTATAAATGAACACTGTGCCTAACAAATTGTAGGTATGTATCTGTGTGTACTAT